>NC_039361.1:115494780-115850725 GCF_003573695.1 Papaver somniferum | reverse complement strand
GAACATCGGGTCTGTATATGGTAATCTTGCAACCTGAATTAAGTGATAGGTAGTCGTTCCATCCAATCTGATATATTTGACACCTCGAACCTCGCCCGGACCAGAACATCGGGTCTGTATATGGTGATCTTGCAACCTGAGTTAAGTGACAGGTTGCAATATCATCCAATATGATATATTTGAAACCTCGAAATTGGCCCGGACCAGAACATCGGGTCTGTATATGGTAATCTTGCAACCCGAGTTAAGTGATAGGTTGCAATTTCATCCAATCTGATATATTTGACACCTTGAACCACGCCCGGACCAGAACATCGGGTCTGTATATAGTAATCTTTCAACCTGAGTTCAGTGATAGGTTGAGTTTCATCCAATCTGATATATTTGACACCTTGAACCTGGCCCGGAACCAAACATCATATCTGTGCATGGTAATCTTGCAACCTGAGTTCAGTGATAGGTTGGAATTTCATCCAATCTGATATATTTGACACCTCGAACCTCGCCCGTACAAGAACATCGGGTCTGTATATGGTAATATTGCAACCTGAGTTCAGTGATATGTTGAAGTTTCATCCAATCTGATATATTTGACACCTCGAACCTGGCCTGGACCAGAACATCGGGTCTGTATATGGTAATCTTGCAACCTGAGTTCAATGATAGGTTGCAGTTTCATCCAATCTGATATACTTGACACCTCGAACCTCGCCCGTACCAGAACACCGGGTCTGTATATGGTAATCTTACAACCCGAATTAAGTGATAGGTTGCAGTATCATTCAATCTGATATATTTGACACCTCAAACCTCGCACGGACCAGAACATCGGGTCTGTATATGGTAATCTTGCAATCTGAGTTCGTTCATAGGTTGCAGTTTCATCCAATCAGATATATTTGACACCTCGAACCTGTCCCGGACCAGAACATCGGGTCTGTATATGGTAATCTTGCAACCTGAGTTAAGTGACAGGTTGCAATTTCAACCAATATGATATATTTCAAACCTCGAAATTGTCCCGGACAAGACCATCGGGTCTGTATATGGTAATCTTGCAACCCGAGTTAAGTGATAGGTTTCAATTTCATCCAATCTGATATATTTGACACCTTGAACCGCCCGGACCAGAACATCGGGTCTGTATAAAGTAATCTTTCAACATGAGTTCAGTGATAGGTTGAGTTTCATCCAATCTGATATATTTGACACCTTGAACCTGGCCCGGAACCGAACATCAAATCTGTGCATGGTAATCTTGCAACCTGAGTTCAGTGATAGGTTGAAATTTCATCCAATCTGATATATTTGACACCTCGAACCTCGCCCGGAAGAGAACATCGTGTCTTTAATGGTAATCTTTCAACCTGAGTTCAGTGATAGGTTGCAGTTTCATCCAATCTGATATATTTTACACCTCGAACCTGGCCCGGACCAGAACATCGGGTCTGTATATGGTAATCTTGCAACCTGGGTTAAGTGATAGGTGGTAGTTTCATCCAATCTGATATATTTGACACCTCGAACCTCGCCCGGAACAGAACATCGGGTATGTATATGGTAATCTTGCAACCTGAGTTCAGTAATAGGTTGAGTTTCATCCAATCTGATATATTTGACACCTCGAACCTAGCCCGGACCAGAACATCGGGTTTGTGTATGGTAATTTTGAAACCTGAGTTCAGCGATAGGTTGCAGTTTCATCCAATCTAATATATTTGACACCTCGAACCTCGCCCGGACGAGAACATCGGGTTTGTATATGGTAATCTTGCAACCTGAGTTCAGTGATAGGTTGCAGTATCATCCAATCTGATATATTTTACACCTCGAACCTGGCCCGGACCAGAACATCGGGTCTGTATATGGTAATCTTGCAACCTGAATTAAGTGATAGGTAGGCGTTCCATCCAATCTGATATATTTGACACCTCGAACCTCGCCCGGACCAGAACATCGGGTCTGTATATGGTGATCTTGCAACCTGAGTTCAGTGATAGGTTGCAGTTTCATCCAATATGATATATTTGACACCTCGAACCTGGCTCGGACCACAATATTGGGTCTGTATATATGGTAATGTTGCAACCTGAGTTAAGTGATAGGTTCCAGTTGTATCCAATCTGATATATTTCACACCTCGAACCTTTCTAGGATCAGAACATCGGGTCTGTATATGGTAATATTGCAACCTGAGTTCGGTCATAGGTTGCAGTTTCATCCAATCAGATATATTTGACACCTCGAACCTGGCCCAGACCAGAACATCGGGTATGTATATGGTAATCTTGCAACATGAGTTAAGTGACAGATTGCAGTTTCATCCAATCTGATATATTTTACACCTCGAACCTGGACCGGACCAGAACATCGGGTCTGTATATGGTAATCTTCCAACCTGAGTTAAGTGATAGGTAGTCGTTTCATCCAATATGATATATTTGACACCTCGAACCTCGCCCGGACTAGAACATCAGGTATGTATATGGTAATCTTGCAACCTGAGTTTAGTGGTAGGTTGAGTTTCATCCAATCTGATATATTTGACACCTCGAACCTCACCCGGACTAGAACATCAGGTATGTATATGGTAATCTTGCAACCTGAGTTTAGTGGTAGGTTGAGTTTCATCCAATCTGATATATTTGACACCTCGAACCTGGCCCAGACCAGAACATCGGGTCTGTATATGGTAATCTTGCAACCCGAGTTAAGTGATAGGTCGCAGTTGCATCCAATCTAATATATTTTACACCCCGAACCTCGCTAAGACCAAAACATCGGGTCTGTATATGGTAATCTTGCAAACTGAGTTCACTCATAGGTTGCAGTTTCATCCAATCAGATATATTTGACACCTCGAACCTGGCTCGGACCAGAGCATCGGGTCTGTATATGGTAATCTTGAAATCTGAATTAAGTGTTAGGTTGCAGTTTCATCCAATCTAATATATTTGACACCTCGAACCTGGCACGGACCGGAACATCGGGTCTGTATATGGTAATCTTGCAACCTGAGTTAAGTGACCATGTTGCAGTTTCATCCGATATGATATATTTGAAACCTCGAAATTGGCCCGGACAAGAACATCGGGTCTGTATATGGTAATCTTGCAACCCGAGTTAAGTGATAGGTTGCAATTTCATCCAATCTGATTTATTTGACACCTTGAACCTCACCCGGACCAGAACATCGGGTTTGTATATGGGAATCTTGCAACCTAAGTTAAGTGATAGGTTCCAGTTGCATCCAATCTGATATATTTCACACCTCGAACCTCGCCCGGACCAGAACATCGGGTATGTATATGGTAATCTTGCAACCTGAGTTCAGTGATAGGTTGAGTTTCATCCAATCTGATATATTTGACACCTCGAACCTGGCCCGGACCAGAACATCAGGTTTGTATACGGTAATCTTGCAACCTGGTTTCAGTGATAGGTTGCAGTTTAATATAATATGATATATTTGACACCTCGAACCTCGTCTGGACCATAACACCGGGTCTGTATATCGTAATCTTTCAATCTGAGTTAAGAATAGGTTGCAGTATTATCCAATCTGATATATTTGACACCTCGAACCTGGCCTGTACCAGAACATCGGGTCTGTATATGGTAATCTTGAAACCTGAGTTAAGTGATAGGTTGCAGTTTCATCCAATCTGATATATTTGACACCTCGAACATCGCCCGGACCAGAACACCGAGTATGTATATGGTAATCTTGCAACCCGAGTTAAGTGATAGGTTGCAGTATCATCCAATCTGATATATTTGAAACCTCGAACCTGGATCGGACCAGAACATTGGGTTTGTATATGGTAATCTTGCAACCTGACTAAAGTGATAGGTTCAAGTTGCATCCAATCTGATATATTTTACACCTCGAACCTCGCTAAGACCAAAACATCGAGTCTGTATTTGGTAATCTTGCAACCTGAGTTCAGTCATAGGTTGCAGTTTCATCCAATCAGATATATTTGACACCTCGAACCTGGCCCGGACCTGAGCATCGGGTCTGTATATGGTAATCTTGCAATCTGAATTAAGTGATAGGTTGCAGTTTCATCCACTCTAATATATTTGAACCTCGCCCGGACGAGAACATCGTGTTTGTATATGGTAATCTTGCAACCTGAGTTCGATGATAGGTTGCAGTTTCATCCAATCTGATATATTTTACACCTCGAACCTGGCCCGGACTAGAACATCGGGTCTGTATATGGTAATCTTTCAACCCGAGTTCAGTGATAGGTTGAGTTTCATCCAATTTGATATATTTGACACCTCGAACCTTGCCCGGAACAGAACATTGGGTATGTATATGGTAATCTTGCAACCCGAGTTAAGTGATTGGTTGCAATTTCATTCAATCTGATATATTTGACATCTTGAACCTCGCTTGGAACAGAACATCGGGTATGTATATGGTAATATTTCAACCCGAGTTCAGTGATAGGTTGAGTTTCATCCAATCTGATATATTTGACACCTCGAACCTTGCCCGGAACAGAACATCGGGTCTGTGTATGGTAATATTGCAACCTGAGTTCAGTGATAGGTTGCAATTTCATCCAGTCTGATATATTTTACACCTCGAACCTGGCCCGGACCAGAACATCGGGTCTGTATATGGTAATTTTGCAACCTGAGTTAAGTAATAGGTAGTCGTTCCATCCAATCTGATATATTTGACACCTCGAACCTCGACTGGACCAGAACATCGGGTATGTATATGGTAATCTTGCAACCTGAGTTCAGTGATAGGTTGCAGTTTCATCCAATCTGATATATTTGACACCTCGAACCTCGCCCGGACCAGAACACCGGGTCTGTATATGGTAATCTTGCAACCCGAGTTAAGTGATAGGTTGCAGTATCATCCAATCTGATCTATTTGAAACCTCGAACCTGGCCCGGACCAGAACATTAGGTCTGTATATGGTAATTTTGCAACCTGATTTAAGTGATAGGTTCAAGTTGCATCCAATCTTATATATTTCACACCTCGAACCTCGCTAGGACCAGAACATCGGGTCTGTATATGGTAATCTTCCAACCTGAGTTAAGTGATAGGTAGTCGTTTCATCCAATCTGATATATTTGACACCTCGAACTTCGCCCGGACCAGAACATCGGGTATGTATTTGGTAATCTTGCAACCTGAGTTCAGTGATATGGTTGAGTTTCATTCAATCTGATATATTTGACACCTCGAACCTGGCCCGGACCTGAACATCGGGTCTGTATATGGTAATCTTGCAACCTGATTTCAGTGATAGGTTGCAGTTTCATATAATATGATATATTTGACACCTCGAACCTCGTCCGGACCATAACACCGGGTCTGTATAATGTAATCTTGCAATCTGAGTTAAGTATAGGTTGCAGTATTATCCAATCTGATATATTTGACACCGCGAACCTGGCCCGTAACAGAACATCGGGTCTGTATATGGTAATCTTGAAACCTGAGTTAAGTGATAGGTTGCAGTTGCATCCAATCTGATATATTTCACACCTCGATCCTCGCTAAGACCAAAACATCGGGTCTGTATATGGTAGTCTTGCAATCTGAGTTCAGTCAAAGGTTGTAGTTTCATCCAATCAGATATATTTGACACCTCGAACCTGGCCCGGACTTGAGCATCGGGTCTGTATATGGTAATCTTGCAATCTGAATTAAGTGATAGGTTGCAGTTTCATCCAATCTAATATATTTGACACCTCGAACCCGGCACGGACCCGAACATCGGGTCTGTGTATGGTAATCTTGCAACCTGAGTTCAGTGATAGGTTGCAGTTTCATCCAATCAGATATATTTGACACCTCGAACCTGGCTCGGACCAGAGCATCGGGTCTGTGTATGGTAATCTTGCAACCTGAGTTAAGTAATAGGTTGCAGTATCATCCAATATGGTATATTTGAAACCTCGAACCTGGCCCGGACCAGAACATTGAGTCTGTATATGGTAATCTTGCAACCTTAGTTAAGTGATAGGTTCTAGTTGCATCCAATCTGATATATTTCACACCTCGAACCTCGCTAGGACCAGAACATCGGGTCTGTATATGGTAATCTTCCAACCTGAGTTAAGTGATAGGTAGTCGTTTCATCCAATCTGATATATTTGACACCTCGAACCTCTCCCGGACCAGAACATCGGTATGTATATGGTAATCTTGCAACCTGAGTTCAGTGATATGTTGAGTTTCATCCAATCTGATATATTTGACACCTCGAACCTGGCCTGGACCAGAACATCGGGTCTGTGTATGGTAATATTGCAACCTGAGTTCAGTGATAGGTTGCAGTTTCATCCAATATGATATATTTGACACCTCGAACCTCGCCCGGACGAGAACATCGGGTCTGTATATGGTAATCTAGCAACCTGAGTACAGTGATAGGTTGCAGTTTCATCAAATCTGATATATTTTACACCTCGAACCTGGCCCGGACCAAAACATCGGGTATTTATATGGTAATCATGCAACCTGAGTTAAGTGATAGGTAGTCGTTCCATCCAATCTGATATATTACACCTAGAACCTCACCCGGACCAGAACATCGGGTCTGTATATGGTAATCTTGCAACCTGAGTTCAGTGATAGGTTGCAATTTCATCCAATCTGATATATTTGACACCTCGAACCTCGCCCGGACCAGAACACCGAGTCTGTATATGGTAATCTTGCAACCCGAGTTAAGTGATAGGTTGCAGTATCATCCAATCTGATATATTTGAAACCTCGAACCTGGCCCGGAACAGAACATTGGGTCTGTATATGGGAATCTTGCAACCTGAGTTAAGTGATAGGTTCCAGTTGCATCCAATCTGATATATTTCACACCTCGAACCTCGCTAAGACCAGAACATCGGGTCTGTATATGGTAATCTTACAACCTGAGTTAAGTGATAGGTAGTCTTTTCATCCAATCTGATATATTTGACACCTCGAACCTCGCCCGGACCAGAACATCGGGTATGTATATGGTAATCTTGCAACCTGAGTTCAGTGATAGGTTGAGTTTCATCAAATCTGATATATTTGACACCTCGAACCTGGCCCGGACCAGAACATCGGGTCTGTATATGGTAATCTTGCAACCTGATTTCAGTGATAGGTTGCAGTTTCATATAATATGATATATTTGACACCTCAAACCTCGTCCGGACCATAACACCGGGTCTGTATATGGTAATGTTGCAATCTGAGTTAAGTATATGTTGCTGTATTATCCAATCTGATATATTTGACACCTCGAAACTGGCCCGTACCAGAACATCGGGTCTGTATATGGTAATCTTGAAACCTGAGTTAAGTGATAGGTTGCAGTTGCATCCAATCTGATATATTTCACACCTCGAACCTCGCTAAGACCAAAACATCGGGTCTGTATATGGTAGTCTTGCAATCTGAGTTCAGTCAAAGGTTGTAGTTTCATCCAATCAGATATATTTGACACCTCGAACCTGGCCCGGACTTGAGCATCGGGTCTGTATATGGTAATCTTGCAATCTGAATTAAGTGATAGGTTGCAGTTTCATCCAATCTAATATATTTGACACCTCGAACCCGGCACGGACCCGAACATCGGGTCTGTGTATGGTAATCTTGCAACCTGAGTTCAGTGATAGGTTGCAGTTTCATCCAATCAGATATATTTGACACCTCTAACCTGGCTCGGACCAGAGCATCGGGTCTGTGTATGGTAATCTTGCAACCTGAGTTAAGTAATAGGTTGCAGTATCATCCAATATGATATATTTGAAACCTCGAACCTGGCCCGGACCAGAACATTGAGTCTGTATATGGTAATCTTGCAACCTTAGTTAAGTGATAGGTTCTAGTTGCATCCAATCTGATATATTTCACACCTCGAACCTCGCTAGGACCAGAACATCGGGTCTGTATATGGTAATCTTCCAACCTGAGTTAAGTGATAGGTAGTCGTTTCATCCAATCTGATATATTTGACACCTCGAACCTCTCCCGGACCAGAACATCGGTATGTATATGGTAATCTTGCAACCTGAGTTCAGTGATATGTTGAGTTTCATCCAATCTGATATATTTGACACCTCGAACCTGGCCTGGACCAGAACATCGGGTCTGTGTATGGTAATATTGCAACCTGAGTTCAGTGATAGGTTGCAGTTTCATCCAATATGATATATTTGACACCTCGAACCTCGCCCGGACGAGAACATCGGGTCTGTATATGGTAATCTAGCAACCTGAGTACAGTGATAGGTTGCAGTTTCATCAAATCTGATATATTTTACACCTCGAACCTGGCCCGGACCAAAACATCGGGTATTTATATGGTAATCATGCAACCTGAGTTAAGTGATAGGTAGTCGTTCCATCCAATCTGATATATTACACCTAGAACCTCACCCGGACCAGAACATCGGGTCTGTATATGGTAATCTTGCAACCTGAGTTCAGTGATAGGTTGCAATTTCATCCAATCTGATATATTTGACACCTCGAACCTCGCCCGGACCAGAACACCGAGTCTGTATATGGTAATCTTGCAACCCGAGTTAAGTGATAGGTTGCAGTATCATCCAATCTGATATATTTGAAACCTCGAACCTGGCCCGGAACAGAACATTGGGTCTGTATATGGGAATCTTGCAACCTGAGTTAAGTGATAGGTTCCAGTTGCATCCAATCTGATATATTTCACACCTCGAACCTCGCTAAGACCAGAACATCGGGTCTGTATATGGTAATCTTACAACCTGAGTTAAGTGATAGGTAGTCTTTTCATCCAATCTGATATATTTGACACCTCGAACCTCGCCCGGACCAGAACATCGGGTATGTATATGGTAATCTTGCAACCTGAGTTCAGTGATAGGTTGAGTTTCATCAAATCTGATATATTTGACACCTCGAACCTGGCCCGGACCAGAACATCGGGTCTGTATATGGTAATCTTGCAACCTGATTTCAGTGATAGGTTGCAGTTTCATATAATATGATATATTTGACACCTCAAACCTCGTCCGGACCATAACACCGGGTCTGTATATGGTAATGTTGCAATCTGAGTTAAGTATATGTTGTTGTATTATCCAATCTGATATATTTGACACCTCGAAACTGGCCCGTACCAGAACATCGGGTCTGTATATGGTAATCTTGAAACCTGAGTTAAGTGATAGGTTGCAGTTTCATCCAATCTGATATATTTGACACCTCGAACCTCGCCCGGACCAGAACACCGAGTCTGTATATGGTAATCTTGCAACCCGAGTTAAGTGATAGGTTGCAGTATCATCCAATCTGATATATTTGAAACTTCGAACCTGGCCCGGACCAGAACATTGGGTCTGTATATGGTAATCTTGCAACCTGAGTTAAGTGATAGGTTCCAGTTGCATCCAATCTGATATATTTTACACCTCGAACCTCGTTAAGACCAAAACATCGGGTCTGTATATGGTAATCTTGCAACCTGAGTTCAATCATAGGTTGCAGTTTCATCCAATCAGATATATTTAACACCTCGAACCTGGCCCGGACCTGAGCATCGGGTCTGTATATGGTAATCTTGCAATCTGAATTAAGTGATAGGTTGCAGTTTCATCCACTCTAATATATTTGACACCTCGAACCTGGCACGGACCCGAACATCGGGTCTGTGTATGGTAATCTTGCAACCTGAGTTCAGTGGTAGGTTGCAATTTCATCCAGATTGATATATTTGACACATAGAACCTCGCCCGGACGAGAACATCGTGTTTGTATATGGTAATCTTGCAACCTGAGTTCAGTGATAGGTTGCAGTTTCATCCAATCTGATATATTTGACACCTCGAACCTCGCCCGGACGAGAACATCGGGTCTGTATATGGTAATCTAGCAACCTGAGTACAGTGATAGGTTGCAGTTTCATCAAATCTGATATATTTTACACCTCAAACCCGGCCCGGACCAAAACATCGGGTATTTATATGGTAATCATGCAACCTGAGTTAAGTGATAGGTAGGCGTTCCATCCAATCTGATATATTACACCTAGAACCTCACCCGGACCAGAACATCGGGTCTGTATATGGTAATCTTGCAACCTGAGTTCAGTGATAGGTTGCAATTTCATCCAATCTGATATATTTGACACCTCGAACCTCGCCCGGACCAGAAAACCGAGTCTGTATATGGTAATCTTGCAACCCGAGTTAAGTGATAGGTTGCAGTATCATCCAATCTGATATATTTGAAACCTCGAACCTGGCCCGGACCAGAACATTGGGTCTGTATATGGGAATCTTGCAACCTGAGTTAAGTGATAGGTTCCAGTTGCATCCAATCTGATATATTTCACACCTCGAACCTCGCTAAGACCAGAACATCGGGTCTGTATATGGTAATCTTACAACCTGAGTTAAGTGATAGGTAGTCTTTTCATCCAATCTGATATATTTGACACCTCGAACCTCGCCCGGACCAGAACATCGGGTATGTATATGGTAATCTTGCAACCTGAGTTCAGTGATAGGTTGAGTTTCATCAAATCTGATATATTTGACACCTCGAACCTGGCCCGGACCAGAACATCGGGTCTGTATATGGTAATCTTGCAACCTGATTTCAGTGATAGGTTGCAGTTTCATATAATATGATATATTTGACACCTCAAACCTCGTCCGGACCATAACACCGGGTCTGTATATGGTAATGTTGCAATCTGAGTTAAGTATATGTTGTTGTATTATCCAATCTGATATATTTGACACCTCGAAACTGGCCCGTACCAGAACATCGGGTCTGTATATGGTAATCTTGAAACCTGAGTTAAGTGATAGGTTGCAGTTTCATCCAATCTGATATATTTGACACCTCGAACCTCGCCCGGACCAGAACACCGAGTCTGTATATGGTAATCTTGCAACCCGAGTTAAGTGATAGGTTGCAGTATCATCCAATCTGATATATTTGAAACTTCGAACCTGGCCCGGACCAGAACATTGGGTCTGTATATGGTAATCTTGCAACCTGAGTTAAGTGATAGGTTCCAGTTGCATCCAATCTGATATATTTTACACCTCGAACCTCGTTAAGACCAAAACATCGGGTCTGTATATGGTAATCTTGCAACCTGAGTTCAATCATAGGTTGCAGTTTCATCCAATCAGATATATTTAACACCTCGAACCTGGCCCGGATCAGAACATCGGGTCTGTATATGGTAATCTTGCAACCTGAGTTAAGTGATAGGTAGTCGTTTCATCCAATCTGATATATTTGACACCTCGAACTTCGCCCGGACCAGAACATCGGGTATGTGTATGGTAATCTTGCAACCTGAGTTCAGTGATAGGTTGCAGTTTCATCCAATCTGATATATTTGACACCTCGAACCTGGCCCGTACCAGAACATTGGGTCTGTATATGGTAATCTTGCAACCTGAGTTAAGTGATAGAATGCAGTTGCATCCAATATTATATATTTTACACCTCGAACTTCGTTAAGACCAAAACATCGGGTCTTTATATGGTAATCTTGCAACCTGATTTCAGTCATAGGTTGCAGTTTCATCCAATCAGATATATTTGACACCTCGAACCTAGCCCGGACCAGAGCATCGGGTCTGTATATGGTAATATTGCAATCTGAGTTAAGTGATAGGTTGCAGTTTCATCCAATCTAATATATTTGACACCTCGAACCTGGTACGGAACCGAACATAGGGTCTGTATTTGGTAATCTTGCAACCTGAGTTAAGTGATAGGTTGGTGTTTTATCCAATCTAATATATTTGACACCTCGAACCTCGCCCGGACCAGAACATCGGGTCTGTATATGGTAATCTTGCAACCTGAGTTCAGTGAGAGGTTGAGTTCATCCAATCTGATATATTTGACACCTCGAACCTGGCCCGGAATAGAACATCGGGTCTGTGTATGGTAATCTTGCAACCTGAGTTTAGTGATAGGTTGCAGTTTCATCCAATATGATATATTTGACACCTCGAACCTCACCCGGACGAGAAAATCGAGTCTGTATATGGTAATCTTGTAACCTGAGTTCAGTGACAGGTTGCAGTTTCATCCAATCTGATATATTTTAACCTTGAACCTCGCCCGGACCAGAACATCGGGTATGTATATGGTAATCTTGCAACCCGAGTTAAGTAATAGGTTGCAGTATCATCCAATCTGATATATTTGATACCTCGAACCTGGACCGGACCAGAACATTCGGTCTGTATATGGTAATCTTGCAACCTGAGTTAAGTGATAGGTTCCAGTTGCATCCAATCTGATATATTTCACACCTCGAACCTCGCTAGGACCAGAACATCGGGTCTGTATATGGTAATCTTGCAACCTGAGTTCGGTCGTAGGTTGCAGTTTCATCCAATCAGATATATTTGACACCTTGAACCTGGCCCATACCAGAACATCGGGTCTGTATATAGTAATCTTGCAACCTCAGTTAAGTGACATGTTGCAGTTTCATCCAATCTGATATAATTGAAACCTCGAACCTGGCCCGGACCAGAACATCGGGTCTGTATATGGTAATCTGGCAACCCGAGTTAAGTGAGAGGTTGCAATTTCATCCAATCTGATATATTTGACACCTTGAACCTCGCCAAGGCCAGAACATCGGGTCTGTATATGGTAATCTTGCAACCTGATTTCAGTGATAGGTTGAGTTTCATCCAATCTGATATATTTGACACCTCAAACTTTGCCCGGAACAGAACATCGGGTCTGTGTATGGTAATCTTGCAACCTGAGTTCAGTGATAGGTTGCAATTTCATCCAATCCGATATATTTGACACCTCGAACCTCGCCCGGACGAGAACATTTGGTTCTTATATGGTAATCTTGCGACCCGAGTTAAGTGATAGGTTGCAATTTTATCCAATCTGATATATTTGACACCTCGAACCTCGCCCGGACCAGAACATCGGGTATGTATATGATAATCTTGCAACCTGAGTTAAGTGATAGGTAGTCGTTTCATCAAGTCTGATATGTTTGACACCTCGAACTTCGCCCGGACCGAAACATCGGGTCTGTATATGGTAATATTGCAACCTGAGTTCAGTGATAGGTTGAGTTTCATCCAATCTGATATATTTGACACCTCAAACCTGTCCCGGAACAGAACATCGGGTCTGTGTATGGTAATCTTGCAACCTGAGTTCAGTGATAGGTTGCAATTTCATCCAATCTGATATATTTGACACCTCGAACCTCGCCCGGACGAGAACATTTGGTTCTTATATGGTAATCTTGCGACCCGAGTTAAGTGATAGGTTGCAATTTTATCCAACCTGATATATTTGACACCTCGAACCTCGCCCGGACCAGAACATCGGGTATGTATATGATAATCTTGCAACCTGAGTTAAGTGATAGGTAGTCGTTTCATCAAGTCTGATATGTTTGACACCTCGAACTTCGCCCGGACCGGAACATCGGGTCTGTATATGGTAATATTGCAACCTGAGTTCAGTGATAGGTTGAGTTTCATCCAATCTGATATATTTGACACCTCAAACCTGTCCCGGAACAGAACATCGGGTCTGTATATGGTAATCTTGCAACCTGATTTCAGTGATAGGTTGCAGTTTTATCCAATATGATATATTTGACACCTCTAACATCTCCCGGACGAGAACATCGGGTCTGTATATGGTAATCTTGAAACCTGAGTTAAGTGACAGGTTGCAGTTTCATCCATTCTGATATATTTGACACCTCGAACCTCGCCAGGACGAGAACATCTGGTCTAGTATATGGTAATCTTGCAACCTGAGTTAAGTGATAGGTTGCAGTTTCATCCAATATGATATACTTCTCACCTCGAACCTCGTTCGGACAAGAATATCGGGTCTGTATATGGTAATCTTGAAACCTGAGTTCGGTGATAGGTTGCGGTTTAATCCAATCTGATATATTTAACACACCTCGAACCTGGCCCAGACTAGAACATCAGGTATGTATATGGTAATCTTGCAACCTTAGTTAAGTCATAGGTTGCAGTTTAATCCAATCTGATATATTTCTGACCTCGAACCTCGCTCGGACCAGAACATCGGGTCTGTATATGGTAATATTGCAACCTGAGTTCGGTGATAGGTTGCAGTTTCATCCAATCTGATATATTTTACACCTCGAACATGGCTTGGACCAGCACATCGGATCTATATATGGTAATCTTGCATCCTGAGTTCAATGATAGGTTGAAGTTTCATCCAATCTGATATATTTGACATCTTGAACCTCGTCAGGACGAGAACATCGGTCTGTATATGGTAATCTTGCAACCTGAGTTAAGTGATAGGTTGCAGTTTAATCCAATCTGATATATTTGAAACCTCGAACCAGGCCAGGACGAGGACATCGGGTCTGTATATGGTAATCTTGCAACCTGAGTTCAGTCATAGATTGCAATTTCATCCAATTAGATATATTTGACACCTCGAACCTAGCCCGGACCAGAACATCGGGTCTGTATATGGTAATCATACAACCTGAGTTCAGTGATAGGTTGAAGTTTCATCTAATCTGATATATTTGACACCTCGAACCTCGCCAGGACGAGAACATCGGTTATGTATATGGTAATCTTGCAACCTGAATTCAATGATAGGTTGAGTTTCATCCAATCTGATATATTTGACACCTCGAACCTGGCCAGGAACAGAACATCGGGTCTGTATATGGTAATCTTGCAACCTGAGTTCAGCGATAGGTTGCCGTTTAATCCAATCTGATATATTTGATACCTAAAACCTGGCTAAGAAGAGAATATCGGGTTTGTATATGCTAATCTTGCAACCTGAGTGAAGTGATAGGTTGCAGTTTCATTCAATCAGATATATTTGACACCTCGAACCTGGCCCGGACGAGAACATCGGGTATGTATATGGTAATCTTGCAACCTGAGTTAAGTGATAGGTTGTAGTTTCATCCAATCGGATATGTTTGACACTTCGAACCTCGCCAGGACGAGAACATCGGGTCTAGTATATGGTAATCTTGCAACCTGAGTTAAGTGATAGGTTACAGTTTCATCCGATCTGATATATTTCATACCTGAAACCTCGCCAGGATGAGAACATCGGGTCTGTATATGGTAATCATGCAGCCTGAGTTAAGTGATAGGTTGTGGTTTCATCGAATCTGATATATTGACACCTCCAACCTAGCCCTGACCATAACATCGGGTATGTATATGGTAATCTTGCAACCTGATTTAAGTGATAGGTTACAATTTTATCCAATCTGATATATTTCACACCTCGAACCTGGCCCGGACCAGAACATCGGGTCTGTATATAGTAAACTTGCAACCTGTATTCAGTGATAGGTTGAGTTTCATCCAATCTGATATATTTGACACCTCGAACCTGGCCCGGACCAGAACATCGGGTCTGTATATGGTAATCTTCCAACCTGAGTTAAGTGATAGGTTGCAGTTTCATCCAATCTGATATATTTGACACCCCGAACCTCGCCCAGACTAGAACATTGGGTCTGTATATGGTAATCTTGCAACCTGAGTTAAGTGACGGGTTGCAGTTTCATCCAATCTGATATATTTGACACCTCGAACCTCGCTAGGACGAGAACATCTGGTCTAGTATATGGTAATCTTGCAACCTGAGTTAACTAATAGGTTGCAGTTTCATACAATCTAATATATTTCACACCTTGAACCTCGCCAGGACGAGAACATCGGGTCTGTATATGGTAATCTTGCAACTCGAGTTAAGTGATAGGTTGCAGTTTAATCCAATCTGATATATTTGACACCTCGAACCTGGCCCAGACTAGAACATCGGGTCTTTATATGGTAATCTTGCAACCTTAGTTAAGTCATAAGTTGCACTTTCATCCAATCTGATATATTTCACACCTCGAACCTCGCTCGGACCAGAACATCGGGTCTATATATGGTAATATTGCAACCTGAGTTCGGTGATAGGTTGCAGTTTCATTCAATCTGATATATTTGACACCTCGAACCTGGCTTGGACCAGTACATCGGGTCTATATATGGTAATCTTGCAACCTGAGTTCAATGATAGGTTGAAGTTTCATCCAATCTGATATATTTGACACCTCGAACCTCGTCAGGACGAGAACATCGGTCTGTATATGGTTATCTTGCAACCTGAGTTAAGTGATAGGTTGCAGTTTCATCCAATCTGATATATTTGACACCTCGAACCTGGCCTGGACCAGAACATCGGGTCTGTATATGGTAATCTTGCAACCTGAGTTCAGTCATAGATTGCAATTTCATCCAATCAGATATATTTGACACCTCGAACCTAGCCTGGACCAGAAAATCGGGTCTGTATATGGTAATATTGCAACCTGAGTTCGGTGATAGGTTGAAGTTTCATCCAATCTGATATATTTGACTCCTTGAACCTAGGACGGACCAGAACATCGGGTCTGTATATGGTAATCTTGCAACCTGAGTTTAGTGGTAGGTTGAAGTTTCAGCTAATATGATATATTTGACACCTCGAACCTCGCTAGGACGAGAACATCGGTTATGTATATGGTAATCTTGCAACCCGAGTTAAGTGATAAGTTGCAATTTCATCAAATCTGATATATTTAACACCTCGAACCTCGCCCGGACCAGAACATCGGGTCTGTATATGGTAATCTTGCAACCTGAGTTCGGTGATAGGTTGCAGTTTCATCCAATCTGATATATTTGACTCCTCGAACCTAGGCCGGACCAGAACATCGGGTCTGTATATGGTAATCTTGCAACCTGAGTTCAGTGGTAGGTTGAAGTTTTATCCAATCTGATATATTTGACACCTCGAACCTCGCCCAGACCAGATCATCGTTGTATATGTATCTTGCAACCTGAGTTAAGTGATAGGTTGCAGTTTAATCCAATCTGATATATTTGACACTTCGAACCTGGCCGGAAGAACATCGGGTCTGTATAAGGTAATATTGCAACCTGAGTTAAGTGACAGGTAGCCGTTTCATCCAATCTGATATATTTGACACCTCGAACCTCGCCCGGACCAGAACACCGGGTCTGTATATGGTAATCTTGCAACCTGAGTCAGTGATATTCCAGTTTCATCCAATCTGATATATTTGACACCTCGAACCTCGCCCGACCAAACATCGGGTCTGTATATGGTAATCTTGCAACCTGAGTTCAGTGATTGGTTGCAGTATCATCCAATATGATATATTTGACACCTCGAACCTGGCCCGGACCAGAACATTGGGTCTGTATATGGTAATCTTGTAACCATGAGTTAAGTGATAGGTTCCAGTTGATCCAATCTGATATATTTCACACCTCGAACCTCCTAGGACCAAAACATCGGGTCTGTAATGATAATTTGCAACCTGAGTTCGGTAATAGGTTGCAGTATCATCCAATAGATATATTTGACACCTTCGAACCTGGCCCGGACCAGAAACATCGGGTCTGCATATGGTAATCTTGCAACCTGAGTTAAGTGACAGGTTGCAGTTTCATCCAATCTGATATATTTGAAACCTTGAACCTGGTCCGGACCAGAACATCAGGTATGTATATGGTAATCTTGCAACCGAGTTAAGTGATAGTTGCAATTTCATCAAATCTGATATTTGACACCTCGAACCTCGCCCGGACCAGAACAGGGTCTGTATATGGTAATCTTGCAACCTGAGTTCAGTGATAGGTTGCAGTTTCATCCAATCTGATATATTTGACTCCTCGAACCTAGGCCGGACCAGAACATCGGGTCTGTATATGGTAATCTTGCAACCTGAGTTCAGTGGTAGGTTGAAGTTTTATCCAATCTGATATATTTGACACCTCGAACCTCGCCCAGACCAGATCATCGGGTCTGTATATGGTAATCTTGCAACCTGATTCAATGATAGGTTGCAATTTCATCCAATATGATATATTTGACACCTCGAACCTCGCCTGGACGAGAACATCGTCTGTATATGGTAATCTTGCAACCTGAGTTAAGTGATAGGTGTCAGTTTCATCCAATCTGATATATTTGACACCCTAACCTGCCCAGACCAGACATCGGGTATATAGTAATCTTGCAACCTTAGTTCAGTGATAGGTTGAGTTCATCCAATCTGATATATTTGACACCTCGACCTGGCCGGACCAGAACATCGGGTCTGTATATGGTAATCTTGCAACCTGATTTAAGTGATAGGTTGCAGTTTCATCCAATATGATATATTTGACCTCGAACCTCGCCCGGCAGAACATCGAGTCTGTATATGGTAATCTTGAACCTGATTTAAGTGATAGGTTGCAGTTTCATCCATTCTGATATATTTGACACCTCGACCTCGCCAGGAGAGAACATCGGGTCTGTATATGGTAATCTTGCAACCTGAGTTAAGTGATAGGTTGCAGTTTCATCCAATCTGATATTTGACACCTCGAACCTGGCCGGACCAGAAACATCGGGTCTGTATATGGTAATCTTGAAACCTGAGTTAAGTGATAGGTTGCAGTTTCATCTAATCTGATATATTTGACACCTCGAACCTGCCCGACCAGAACATCGGGTCTGTATATGGTAATCTTGCAACCTCGTTAAGTGATAGGTTGCAGTTTCATCAATGATATATTTGACACCTCGAACCTCGCCCGGACCAAACATCGGGTCTATATATGGTAATCTTTCAACTGAGTTAAGTGATAGGTTGCAGTTTCATCCAATCTGATATATTTGACACCTCGAACCTCGCCCGGACCAAACATCGGGTCTGTATATGGTAATCTTGAAACCTGAGTTAAGTGATAGGTTGCAGTTTCATCAATCTGATATATTTGACACCTCGAACCTGGCCCGTACCAGAACATCGGGTCTGTATATGGTAATTTGCAACCTCGGTTAAGTGATAGGTTGCAGTTTCATCTAATATGATATATTTGACACCTCGAACCTCCCCGGACCAAACATCGGGTCTATATTGGTAATCTTGCAACTGAGTTAAGTGATAGGTTGCAGTTTCATCCAATGTGATATATTTGACACCTCGAACCTCGCCGGACCAAAACATCGGGTATGTATATGGTAATCTGCAACCTGAGTTAAGTGATAGGTTGCAGTTTCATCCAATATGATTATTTGACACTCGAACCTCGCCCAGACGAGAACATCGGGTTTGTATATGGTAATCTTGCAACCTGAGTTAAGTGATAGGTTGCAGTTTCATCCAATCTATATTTGACACCTCGAACCGCCAGGACGAGAACATCGGGTCTGTATATGGTAATCTTGCAACCTGAGTTAAGTCATAGATTGCAGTTTCATCCAAAGATATATTTGACACCTCGAACCTGGCCCGGACCATAACGTCGGGTCTGTATATGGTAATCTTGCAACCTGAGTCAGTGATAGGTTGCAGTTTCATCAATTTGATATATTGTCACCTCGAACATCGCCAGGGACCAGAACATCGGTATGTATATGGTAATCTTGCAACTGAGTTAATGATGGTTGAGTTTCATCCAATCTGATATATTTGACACCTCGAACCTCGCCGGACAGAACATCGGGTCTGTACATGGTAATCTTGCAACCTGAGTTAAGTGATAGGTTTAGTTTAATCCAATCTGATATATTTGACACCTCGAACCTGGCCAGGACCAGAACATCGGGTCTGTATATGTATCTTGCAACCTGGTTAAGTGATAGGTTGCAGTTTCATCCAATCTGATATATTGACACCTCGAACCTTGCCCGGACCAGAACATCGGGTCTGTATATGGTAATCTTGAACCTGAGTTAAGTGATAGGTTGAGTTTCATCCAATCTGATATATTGACCTCGAACCTCGCCGGACAGAACATCGGGTCTAGTATATGGTAATCTTGCAACCTAAGTTAAGTGATAGGTTGCAGTTTCATCCAATCTGATATATTTGAACCTCTAACCTGCCCGACCAGACATCGGGTATGTATATAGTAATCTTGCAACCTAGTTCAGTGATAGGTTGAGTTTGCATCCAATCTGATATATTTGACACCTCGAACCTGGCCCGGACCAGAACATCGGGTCTGTATATGGTAATCTTGCAACCTGAGTTAAGTGATAGGTTGCAGTTTCATCCAATCTGATATATTTGACACCTCGAACCTCGCCGGACGAGAACATCGGTCTGTATATGGTAATCTTGAAACCTGAGTTAAGTGATAGGTTGCAGTTTCATCCATCTGATATATTTGAACCTCGAACCCTCGCCGGACGAGAACATCTTGTCGTATATGGTAATCTTGCAACCTGAGTTAAGTGATAGGTTGCAGTTTCATCCAATCTGATATATTTGACACCTCGAACCTGTCCTGGACCAGAAACATCGGGTCTGTATATGGTAATTTGCAACCTGAGTTAAGTGATAGGTTGCAGTTTCATCCTAATCTGATATATTTGACACCTCGAACCTGGCCCGACCAGAACATCGGGTCTGTATATGGTAATCTTGCAACCTCGTTAAGTGATAGGTTGCAGTTTCATCCAATATGATATATTTGACACCTCGAACCTCGCCCGGACCAGAACATCGGGTGTATATGGTAATCTTGCAACTGAGTTAAGTGATAGGTTGCAGTTTCATCCAATGTGATATATTGACACCTCGAACCTCGCCCGGACCAAACATCGGGTCTGTATATGGTAATCTTGCAACCTGATGAGTAAGTGATAGGTTGCAGTTTCATCATCCAATATGATATATTTGACCTCGAACCTCGCCAGACGAGAACATCGGGTTGTATATGGTAATATTGCAACCTGAGTTAAGTGATAGGTTGCAGTTTCATCCAATCTGATATATTTGACACCTCGAACCTCGCCAGGACGAGAACATCGGGTCTGTATATGGTAATATTGCAACCTGAGTTAAGTGAAGGTTAGCGTTTCATCCAATCTGATATATTTGACACCTCGAACCTCGCCCGGACCAGAACATCGGGTCTGTATATGGTAATCTTGCAACCTGAGTCAGTGATAGTTGCAGTTTCATCCAATCTGATATATTTGACACCTCGAACCTCGCCCGGACAGAACATCGGGTCTGTATATGGTAATCTTGCAACCTGAGTTCAGTGATAGGTTGCAGTTTCATCCAATCTGATATATTTGACACCTCGAACCTCCCGGACCAGAACATGGGTCTGTATATGGTAATCTTGCAACCTGAGTTAAGTGATAGGTTCCAGTTCATCCAATCTGATATATTTGACACCTCGAACCTCTGGACCAAACATCGGGTCTGTATATGTAATCTTGCAACCTGAGTTAAATAGGTTGCAGTTCATCCAATCTGATATATTTGACACTCGAACTGGCCCGGACCAGAACATCGGGTCTGTATATGGTAATCTTGCAACCTGAGTTAAGTGACAGGTTGCAGTTTCATCCAATCTGATATATTTGAACCTCGAACCTGGCCGGACAGAACATCGGGTATGTATATGGTAATCTTGCAACCGAGTTAAGTGATAGTTGCAGTTCATTAAATCTGATATTTAACACCTCGAACCTCGCCCGGACCAGAACATCGGGTCTGTATATGGTAATCTTGCAACCTGAGTTGGTGATAGGTTGCAGTTTCATCCAATCTGATATATTTGACTCCTCGAACCTCGCCGGACCAGAACATCGGGTCTGTATATGGTAATCTTGCAACCTGAGTTCAGTGGTAGGTTGAAGTTTTATCCAATCTGATATATTTGACACCTCGAACCTCGCCCAGACCAGATCATCGGGTCTGTATATGGTAATCTTGCAACCTGAGTTCAATGATAGGTTGCAATTTCATCCAATATGATATATTTGACACCTCGAACCTCGCCTGGACGAGAACATCGTGTCTGTATATGGTAATCTTGCAACCTGAGTTAAGTGATAGGTAGTCGTTTCATCCAATCTGATATATTTGACACCTCTAACCTCGCCCAGACCAGATCATCGGGTATGTATATAGTAATCTTGCAACCTTAGTTTAGTGATAGGTTGAGTTGCATCCAATCTGATATATTTGACACCTCGAACCTGGCCCGGACCAGAACATCGGGTCTGTATATGGTAATCTTGCAACCTGATTTCAGTGATAGGTTGCAGTTTCATCCAATATGATATATTTGACACCTCGAACCTCGCCCGGACGAGAACATCGAGTCTGTATATGGTAATCTTGAAATCTGATTTAAGTGACAGGTTGCAGTTTCATCCATTCTGATATATTTGACACCTCGACCCTCGCCAGGACGAGAACATCTTGTCTAGTATATGGTAATCTTGCAACCTGAGTTAAGTGATAGGTTGCAGTTTCATCCAATCTGATATATTTGACACCTCGAACCTGGCCTGGACCAGAAAATCGGGTCTGTATATGGTAATCTTGAAACCTGAGTTAAGTGATAGGTTGCAGTTTCATCTAATCTGATATATTTGACACCTCGAACCTGGCCCGTACCAGAACATCGGGTCTGTATATGGTAATCTTGCAACCTCGGTTAAGTGATAGGTTGCAGTTTCATCTAATATGATATATTTGACACCTCGAACCTCGCCCGGACCAGTACATCGGGTATGTATATGGTAATCTTTCAACTTGAGTTAAGTGATAGGTTGCAGTTTCATCCAATGTGATATATTTGACACCTCGAACCTCGCCCGGACCAAAACATCGGGTCTGTATATGGTAATCTAGCAACCTGAGTTAAGTGATAGGTTGCAGTTTCATCCAATATGATATATTTGACACTTCGAACCTCGCCCAGACGAGAACATCGGGTTTGTATATGGTAATATTGCAACCTGAGTTAAGTGATAGGTTGCAGTTTAATCCAATCTGATATATTTGACACTTCGAACCTGGCCAGGACGAGAACATCGGGTCTGTATAAGGTAATATTGCAACCTGAGTTAAGTGACAGGTAGCCGTTTCATCCAATCTGATATATTTGACACCTCGAACCTCGCCCGGACCAGAACACCGGGTCTGTATATGGTAATCTTGCAACCTGAGTCAGTGATAGATTCCAGTTTCATCCAATCTGATATATTTGACACCTCGAACCTCGCCCGGACCAGAACACCGGGTCTGTATATGGTAATCTTGCAACCTGAGTTCAGTGATTGGTTGCAGTATCATCCAATATGATATATTTGACACCTCGAACCTGGCCCGGACCAGAACATTGGGTCTGTATATGGTAATCTTGTAACATGAGTTAAGTGATAGGTTCCAGTTGATCCAATCTGATATATTTCACACCTCGAACCTCACTAGGACCAAAACATCGGGTCTGTATATGATAATTTGCAACCTGAGTTCGGTAATAGGTTGCAGTATCATCCAATCAGATATATTTGACACTTCGAACTTGGCCCGGACCAGAACATCGGGTCTGCATATGGTAATCTTGCAACCTGAGTTAAGTGACAGGTTGCAGTTTCATCCAATCTGATATATTTGAAACCTTGAACCTGGTCCGGACCAGAACATCAGGTATGTATATGGTAATCTTGCAACCCGAGTTAAGTGATAAGTTGCAATTTCATCAAATCTGATATATTTAACACCTCGAACCTCGCCCGGACCAGAACATCGGGTCTGTATATGGTAATCTTGCAACCTGAGTTCAGTGATAGGTTGCAGTTTCATCCAATCTGATATATTTGACTCCTCGAACCTAGGCCGGACCAGAACATCGGGTCTGTATATGGTAATCTTGCAACCTGAGTTCAGTGGTAGGTTGAAGTTTTATCCAATCTGATATATTTGACACCTCGAACCTCGCCCAGACCAGATCATCGGGTCTGTATATATGGTAATCTTGCAACCTGAGTTCAATGATAGGTTGCAATTTCATCCAATATGATATATTTGACACCTCGAACCTCGCCTGGACGAGAACATCGTGTCTGTATATGGTAATCTTGCAACCTGAGTTAAGTGATAGGTAGTCGTTTCATCCAATCTGATATATTTGACACCTCTAACCTCGCCCAGACCAGATCATCGGGCATGTATATAGTAATCTTGCAACCTTAGTTCAGTGATAGGTTGAGTTGCATCCAATCTGATATATTTGACACCTCGAACCTGGCCCGGACCAGAACATCGGGTCTGTATATGGTAATCTTGCAACCTGATTTCAGTGATAGGTTGCAGTTTCATCCAATATGATATATTTGACACCTCGAACCTCGCCCGGACGAGAACATCGAGTCTGTATATGGTAATCTTGAAATCTGATTTAAGTGACAGGTTGCAGTTTCATCCATTCTGATATATTTGACACCTCGACCCTCGCCAGGACGAGAACATCTTGTCTAGTATATGGTAATCTTGCAACCTGAGTTAAGTGATAGGTTGCAGTTTCATCCAATCTGATATATTTGACACCTCGAACCTGGCCTGGACCAGAAAATCGGGTCTGTATATGGTAATCTTGAAACCTGAGTTAAGTGATAGGTTGCAGTTTCATCTAATCTGATATATTTGACACCTCGAACCTGGCCCGTACCAGAACATCGGGTCTGTATATGGTAATCTTGCAACCTCGGTTAAGTGATAGGTTGCAGTTTCATCTAATATGATATATTTGACACCTCGAACCTCGCCCGGACCAGTACATCGGGTATGTATATGGTAATCTTTCAACTTGAGTTAAGTGATAGGTTGCAGTTTCATCCAATGTGATATATTTGACACCTCGAACCTCGCCCGGACCAAAACATCGGGTCTGTATATGGTAATCTAGCAACCTGAGTTAAGTGATAGGTTGCAGTTTCATCCAATATGATATATTTGACACTTCGAACCTCGCCCAGACGAGAACATCGGGTTTGTATATGGTAATATTGCAACCTGAGTTAAGTGATAGGTTGCAGTTTAATCCAATCTGATATATTTGACACCTCGAACCTGGCCAGGACGAGAACATCGGGTCTGTATATGGTAATATTGCAACCTGAGTTAAGTGACAAGTAGCCGTTTCATCCAATCTGATATATTTGACACCTCGAACCTCGCCCGGACCAGAACACCGGGTCTGTATATGGTAATCTTGCAACCTGAGTCAGTGATAGATTGCAGTTTCATCCAATCTGATATATTTGACACCTCGAACCTCGCCCGGACCAGAACACCGGGTCTGTATATGGTAATCTTGCAACCTGAGTTCAGTGATTGGTTGCAGTATCATCCAATATGATATATTTGACACCTCGAACCTGGCCCGGACCAGAACATTGGGTCTGTATATGGTAATCTTGTAACCTGAGTTAAGTGATAGGTTCCAGTTGATCCAATCTGATATATTTCACACCTCGAACCTCACTAGGACCAAAACATCGGGTCTGTATATGATAATTTGCAACCTGAGTTCGGTAATAGGTTGCAGTATCATCCAATCAGATATATTTGACACTTCGAACTTGGCCCGGACCAGAACATCGGGTCTGTATATGGTAATCTTGCAACCTGAGTTAAGTGACAGGTTGCAGTTTCATCCAATCTGATATATTTGAAACCTTGAACCTGGTCCGGAACAGAACATCAGGTATGTATATGGTAATCTTGCAACCCGAGTTAAGTGATAAGTTGCAATTTCATTAAATCTGATATATTTAACACCTCGAACCTCGCCCGGACCAGAACATCGGGTCTGTATATGGTAATCTTGCAACCTGAGTTCGGTGATAGGTTGCAGTTTCATCCAATCTGATATATTTGACTCCTCGAACCTAGGCCGGACCAGAACATCGGGTCTGTATATGGTAATCTTGCAACCTGAGTTCAGTGGTAGGTTGAAGTTTTATCCAATCTGATATATTTGACACCTCGAACCTCGCCCAGACCAGATCATCGGGTCTGTATATGGTAATCTTGCAACCTGAGTTCAATGATAGGTTGCAATTTCATCCAATATGATATATTTGACACCTCGAACCTCGCCTGGACGAGAACATCGTGTCTGTATATGGTAATCTTGCAACCTGAGTTAAGTGATAGGTAGTCGTTTCATCCAATCTGATATATTTGACACCTCTAACCTCGCCCAGACCAGATCATCGGGTATGTATATAGTAATCTTGCAACCTTAGTTCAGTGATAGGTTGAGTTGCATCCAATCTGATATATTTGACACCTCGAACCTGGCCCGGACCAGAACATCGGGTCTGTATATGGTAATCTTGCAACCTGATTTCAGTGATAGGTTGCAGTTTCATCCAATATGATATATTTGACACCTCGAACCTCGCCCGGACGAGAACATCGAGTCTGTATATGGTAATCTTGAAATCTGATTTAAGTGACAGGTTGCAGTTTCATCCATTCTGATATATTTGACACCTCGACCCTCGCCAGGACGAGAACATCTTGTCTAGTATATGGTAATCTTGCAACCTGAGTTAAGTGATAGGTTGCAGTTTCATCCAATCTGATATATTTGACACCTCGAACCTGTCCTGGACCAGAAAATCGGGTCTGTATATGGTAATCTTGAAACCTGAGTTAAGTGATAGGTTGCAGTTTCATCTAATCTGATATATTTGACACCTCGAACCTGGCCCGTACCAGAACATCGGGTCTGTATATGGTAATCTTGCAACCTCGGTTAAGTGATAGGTTGCAGTTTCATCTAATATGATATATTTGACACCTCGAACCTCGCCCGGACCAGTACATCGGGTCTGTATATGGTAATCTTTCAACTTGAGTTAAGTGATAGGTTGCAGTTTCATCCAATGTGATATATTTGACACCTCGAACCTCGCCCAGACCAAAACATCGGGTCTGTATATGGTATTCTAGCAACCTGAGTTAAGTGATAGGTTGCAGTTTCATCCAATATGATATATTTGACACTTCGAACCTCGCCCAGACGAGAACATCGGGTTTGTATATGGTAATATTGCAACCTGAGTTAAGTGATAGGTTGCAGTTTAATCCAATCTGATATATTTGACACCTCGAACCTGGCCAGGACGAGAACATCGGGTCTGTATATGGTAATCTTGCAACCTGAGTTCAGTCATAGATTGCAGTTTCATCCAATCAGATATATTTGACACCTCGAACCTGGCCCAGACCATAACGTCGGGTCTGTATATGGTAATCTTGCAACCTGAGTTCAGTGATAGGTTGAAGTTTCATCTAATTTGATATATTTGTCACCTCGAACCTCGCCAGGACGAGAACATCGGTTATGTATATGGTAATCTTGCAACTTGAGTTCAATGATTGGTTGAGTTTCATCCAATCTGATATATTTGACACCTCGAACCTGGACCGGAACAGAACATCGGGTCTGTACATGGTAATCTTGCAACCTGAGTTTAGTGATAGGTTATAGTTTAATCCAATCTGATATATTTGACACCTCGAACCTGGCCAGGACGAGAAAATCCGGTCTGTATATGCTAATCTTGCAACCTGGTTTAAGTGATAGGTTGAAGTTTCATCCAATCAGATATATTTGACACCTCGAACCTTGCCCGGACGAGAACATCGGGTCTGTATATGGTAATCTTGCAACCTGAGTTAAGTTATAGGTTGCAGTTTCATCCATTCGGATATATTTGACACTTCGAACCTCGCCAGGACGAGAACATCGGGTCTAGTATATGGTAATCTTGCAACCTGAGTTAAGTGATAGGTTGCAGTTTCATCCAATCTGATATATTTGACACCTCTAACCTCGCCCAGACCAGATCATCGGGTATGTATATAGTAATCTTGCAACCTTAGTTCAGTGATAGGTTGAGTTGCATCCAATCTGATATTTTTGACACCTCGAACCTGGCCCGGACCAGAACATCGGATCTGTATATGGTAATCTTGCAACCTGATTTCAGTGATAGGTTGCAGTTTCATCCAATATGATATATTTGACACCTCGAACCTCGCCCGGACGAGAACATCGAGTCTGTATATGGTAATCTTGAAATCTGATTTAAGTGACAGGTTGCAGTTTCATCCATTCTGATATATTTGACACCTCGACCCTCGCCGGGACGAGAACATCTTGTCTAGTATATGGTAATCTTGCAACCTGAGTTAAGTGATAGGTTGCAGTTTCATCCAATCTGATATATTTGACACCTCGAACCTGGCCTGAACCAGAAAATCGGGTCTGTATATGGTAATCTTGAAACCTGAGTTAAGTGATAGGTTGCAGTTTCATCTAATCTGATATATTTGACACCTCGAACCTGGCCCGTACCAGAACATCGGGTCTGTATATGGTAATCTTGCAACCTCGGTTAAGTGATAGGTTGCAGTTTCATCTAATATGATATATTTGACACCTCGAACCTCGCCCGGACCAGTACATCGGGTCTGTATATGGTAATCTTTCAACTTGAGTTAAGTGATAGGTTGCAGTTTCATCCAATGTGATATATTTGACACCTCGAACCTCGCCCAGACCAAAACATCGGGTCTGTATATGGTATTCTAGCAACCTGAGTTAAGTGATAGGTTGCAGTTTCATCCAATATGATATATTTGACACTTCGAACCTCGCCCAGACGAGAACATCGGGTTTGTATATGGTAATATTGCAACCTGAGTTAAGTGATAGGTTGCAGTTTAATCCAATCTGATATATTTGACACCTCGAACCTGGCCAGGACGAGAACATCGGGTCTGTATATGGTAATCTTGCAACCTGAGTTCAGTCATAGATTGCAGTTTCATCCAATCAGATATATTTGACACCTCGAACCTGGCCCAGACCATAACGTCGGGTCTGTATATGGTAATCTTGCAACCTGAGTTCAGTGATAGGTTGAAGTTTCATCTAATTTGATATATTTGTCACCTCGAACCTCGCCAGGACGAGAACATCGGTTATGTATATGGTAATCTTGCAACTTGAGTTCAATGATTGGTTGAGTTTCATCCAATCTGATATATTTGACACCTCGAACCTGGACCGGAACAGAACATCGGGTCTGTACATGGTAATCTTGCAACCTGAGTTTAGTGATAGGTTATAGTTTAATCCAATCTGATATATTTGACACCTCGAACCTGGCCAGGACGAGAACATCCGGTCTGTATATGCTAATCTTGCAACCTGGTTTAAGTGATAGGTTGAAGTTTCATCCAATCAGATATATTTGACACCTCGAACCTTTCCCGGACGAGAACATCGGGTCTGTATATGGTAATATTGCAACCTGAGTTAAGTTATAGGTTGTAGTTTCATCCAATCGGATATATTTGACACTTCGAACCTCGCCAGGACGAGAACATCGGGTCTAGTATATGGTAATCTTGCAACCTGAGTTAAGTGATAGGTTGCAGTTTCATCCAATCTGATATATTTCACACCTTAAAACTCGTAAGGACGAGAACATCGGGTCTGTATATGGTAATCTTGCAGCCTGAGTTAAGTGATAGGTTGTAGTTTCATCCAATCTGATATATTGACACCTCGAACCTAGCCCGGACCATAACATCGGGTCTGTATATGGTAATCTTCCAACCTGAGTTAAGTGATAGGTTACAATTTCATCCAATCTGATATATTTGACACCTCGAACCTCTCCCGGACGAGAACATTGGGTCCGTATATGGTAATCTTGCAACCTGAGTTAAGTGACAGGTTGCAGTTTCATCCAATCTGATATATTTGACACCTCGAACCTCGCTTGGACGAGAACATCTGGTCTAGTATATGGTAATCTTGCAACTTGAGTTAACTGATAGGTTGCAGTTTCATCCAATCTAATATATTTCACACCTAAAACCTCGCCAGGACGAGAACATCGGGTTTGTATATGGTAATATTGCAACCTGAGTTAAGTGATAGGTTGCAGTTTAATCCAATCTGATATATTTGAAACCTTGAACCTGGATCAGACTAGAACATCGGGTCTGTATATGGTAATCTTGCAACCTGCGGTAAGTCATAGGTTGCAGTTTCATCCAATCTGATATATTTCACACCTCGAACCTCGCTCGGACCAGAACATCGGGTCTGTATATGGTAATATTGCAACCTGAGTTCGGTGATAGGTTGTAGTTTCATCCAATCTGATATATTTGACACCTCGAACTTGGCTTGGACCAGAACACCGGGTCTGTATATGGTAATCTTGCAACCTGAGTTCAATGATAGGTTGAAGTTTCATCCAATCTGATATATTTGACACCTCGAACCTCGCCAGGACGAGAACATCGGGTCTGTATATGGTAATCTTGCAACCTGAGTTAAGTGATAGGTTGCAGTTTCATCCAATCTGATATATTTGACACCTCAAACCTGGCCTGGACCAGAACATCGGGTCTATATATAGTAATCTTGCAACCTGAGTTAAGTGATAGGTTTCAGTTTGATCCAATATGATATATTTCACACCTCGAACCTCGCTCGGGCCAGAACATCGGGTCTGTATATGGTAATCTTGCAACCTGAGTTCGGTGATAGGTTGCAGTTTCATCCAATCTGATATATTTGACACCTCGAACGTAGCCCGGACCAGAACATCGGGTCTGTATATGGTAATCTTGCAACCTGAGTTCAGTGATAGGTTGAAGTTTCATCTAATCTGATATATTTGACACCTCGAACCTCGCTAGGATGAGAACATCGGTTATGTATATGGTAATCTTGCAACCTGAGTTAAGTGATAGGTTGCAGTTTCATCCAATCTGATATTTTTGACACCTTGAACCTGGCCCGGACGAGAACATCGGGTCTGTATATGGTAATCTTGCAACCTGAGTATGCCTCATTTTGTTTCCGATTATGTGTTTGACCATAAATTTGACCATTTTGACCACAAATTTGACCAACTTGACAACAAATTTGACCAAATTTATCTTGAACGGGACGCCTTGGACCTAGATATTTTGAGAGAAAAAGCAAATCTCTCCTTAATTATTGTACTCTTCTCTCTTGTCTGAAACTTTTGGCTCGCAAATTTCGTTTCCCTCTCACTTTCCCAATCTAATAACTCTTTTTGATATCTATTCCCTCACAAGTTTGAAACCCTATCTGATTTCCCTCTCAAATTTAGTTTCCCTCCTTTGACTCAATAATTTAAACTCTCCTCATGTTTTATTAAAAGGGTCAGACGAAGAACTCTGACCTTTTTCCCATCTTCATTCAACTCTAAAAAAGGAGACGAAGAACTCTGATACCTCTTTACTCGCATCTTTCACTGTATCTCATTCAATTTCAAGGTGTTTTCTTTGTGCCTTTTATCTAGGAATAGATTTATCAATTTTTTTTATTTTTCTCCTTTAGGGTTTCAATTTGTTTAATAGATTCACTGATATGTATTAAATTTGTACTTTTCCCTTTAAAATTAGGGTTTTCCTGGTTGTAATCTTAATAAATTTTAACAAGATATTTTCGATTTTTGTTATTGTTGTTTACTGCTTAACATCTATACTGTTTACTGCTTGGCATCCATGACTAATGTTTTTCAATAAATTTCTGCTTTATATTTAAATATATTTCTGTCTTTCAATAGATTTTTGTTGTTGTTTTTATTGTTGTTGTTGTTGTTGTTGTTGTTTATAAGCTGATGTTTACTGCCTTACATTTTTTTTTCTCTTGGATGTTGTAATCTCTTTCTCTAGATTACAACCAAAATAAGGTTTATTCAACTCAACTGTAATCTCTTTCATCAGATTGCTGCTCTAGATTTATGGTTATTTGGTTGTAATCTATTTCCCTCTTGTTCTGTATGCAGTTTGTTGTTACGTTTCCTATATGGACAGTATTGTTCTTGCAAATCTCTTTAAGCGTTTGAATAAATTCATTATTATACAAAATAAACTTTTTCAAAATGAATTTATTCCTTCCGTTGGAGAGCCTTGCAGGATTAATATACACCTACATTAATATGAGTTGTATCCTTCGTCTAAGATTCTAGCCATTCCCATGAACACGATGTTGTTGCAGGTTTCCTTTTTAATCGCAGGTTTGTTTTGTCACCTATTATTATCTATTCATTAATGAAGTTTCTATAAATGATTTGATTCCAAGTTGTTGAACATGAATTGTAGGATTGGCATACAACCACAAAAGTATAGGAAGTTCATTTTTATGCCTAAAGATACAACACCAATCACAGAATTTTCGGAGAAAAAACATATATATTACTTGTCAAGTGTTTTGAAGACTATGTGCATGTGGGTTTTCTTCTTTTGGCACAAATCATGATCCCCTTATAGAGATGGATGCAACAAACTAGAAGAGTAACCTCATTAATTTCATTTGGAGAGTGAACATGTGGCTGCTACAGGTTTCCTTAAGGTTTGTTTTTTACCTATTATGATCTCTTCAAGTATGTTTTTTACATGATTCCTGACAAAAGATGCAACTTACCACCATACAATTTACGGAGTGGAGATGTATTAGTTGTTAGGTTTGCTATAAATGAAGGAGATCAATGCATCAAACCTTCCAAATCTCCACTCTAATTTCATTGGTGGGTAAACTCGTATAGTAAATAGTTTCTCTTGCTATCATTAGTTTCTCTTGGTTGATACACTAACTAAATAACATTTTTGCAGTTGGAGATGTGTTAATGTCGCAGTACCACCTGAAGTGAAGAACAAGATATGAGACTGTTAGTTGTTCCTGCAAGGCTGTTCAAGATCTTAAATAAATGAAGTCCTTCATGTGATTTTATTTCAAGCTCTTGAACAGGTCTGGTAGGATAGGTATACAACAACGAAAGAACAAGATATTCATTTTTATGCCAGAACAAACAACTCACCACAGAGAGTTCAGGTACGGAAAACATATTACCGTGTATCTTACTTTTGTGTGAACTCTGTGTAAGTGTGTTGTTTGGCACAACTCAGGCTCACCTTATTGAGATCGATGTAGCAAACCTGAAAAGTAACCTCTTTAATTCCAGTTGGTGAGTTAACTCTTTACACACTAGAGTTTCTTGCATTACTTATTATTATTCCCTTGATGAAAATTGATTGATTATTAATACCCTTCCCTTTGTTTTTCCAGGATTCTTTGATGCGACCTGAAGTTGTGTAAGTGTGGAAAACATTCATAGGTAACAAATACATATCTTGTAACGTATTTTTTCCACCACTTACGTAGCCTTGTAGGACCAGTGAGGAACCTATATATGTGCTTGCATAGCCGTTATATGAGACACTGTTGATGCGAAGGTGCGGGTTTCCATTTCTATCTCAGGTTTGTTTACTTACCTATTATGATCTCTTCAAATATATATTTTACATGACTCCTGCCAACAGGTGCAACTTACCACCATAGATTTTTCAGAGTGGATACGCATTAGTCGTTAGGTTTGCTGTTAATGAAGGAGATCGATGCAGCTAACCTGACAACTAATACGTTTTACTCTCTAATTCTATTGGTGACTAAACTATTATGATAATTAGTTTTCCTTATCATTATTTTATCCTGACTGAAATACTCACTTACTACCATTCTCTTTTTGTTTTCTGAGGACTCATTGACCGGAAGACTTGAAGTTGGAGATGTGTTAGTGTCACGGTACCATCTGAAGTGAAGAACAAGATAAGAGACTGTTGTTTCTTCCTGCAAGGCTATTCAAGAGCTGGAACAAAAGAATTTGCTTCAAATGATTTTATTCCGACTTCTTGAATAGGTCTTTTAGGATAAGTATACAACAACGAAAGAACAAGATATTCATTTTTTATGCCAGAACAAACAACTCACAACAGAGAGTTCACGTAGGGAAAACATATTACCGTGTATCTTAATTTTCCATGAACTTTGTGTAAGTGTGTTTTTTATTTTGGCACAACTCAGGCTCACCTTATTGAGATCGATGTAGCAAACCTGACAAGTAACCTCTTTAATTCCAGTTGGTAAGTAAACTCTTTACACATTAGAGTTTCTTGCATTACTTATTATTATTAAGGTCTCTTTCCATTGATGAAAATTGATTGATTCTTAATACCCTTCCTTTTGTTGTGCGAGGATTCTTTGATGCGATCTAAAGCTGTGTAAGTGTGGAAAAATTTCATAAGTAACAAGTACATATCTTGTGATGTATTTTTTCCACCACTTACGTAGCCTTGCAGGACCAGTGAGGAACCTAGATATGTGCTTGCATAGCCGTTATATAAGACACTGTTGATGCGAAGGTGCATGTTTCCTTTTCTATCTCAGGTTTTTTTACTTACTTATTATGATCTCCTCAAATATATGTTTTACATGACTCCTGCCAATAGGTGCAACTTACCACCATAGATTTTTCAGAGTGGATACGTATTAGTCGTTAGGTTTGCTGTAAATGAAGGAGATCGATGCAGCTAACCTGACAACTAATACGTTCTCCTCTCTAATTCCATTGGTGACTAAACTCTTATAATAATTAGTTTTCCTTCTCACTATTTTATCCTGACTGAAATACTCACTTACTACTATTCTCTTTTTGTTTTCTGAGGACTCATTGACCGGAAGACTTGAAGTTGGAGATGTGTTAGTGTTGCGGTACCATATGAAGTGAAGAACAAGATAAGAGACCGTTGTCTGTTCCTGCAAGGTTATTCAAGAGATAAAATAAATGAAGTTGCTTCGAATGATTTTCTTTCAACTTCTTGAATAGTTCTTGTAGGATATGCGTTATTTCTCTTGGCACAAATAATACTTACCTTATGGAGATTGATGATGCAGCAAGCCTGACAAGCAACCTACTTGATTCCAGTTGTGAGTAAACTCTTACCACACTAAAGTTATGTGCATTACTTATCATTATTATGGTCTCCTCTAAATGAAAAATTTGGTTGATTCATAGTACCATTCTCTTTGCTTTTTGAGGATTCATTGATGCAAACACCTGAAGCTGGACAAATGATGAACAAGTGAGACCATGTTGGCCTTGCAAAGCTGTACAAGCGAGGGATTAACTTGTAACCAAGATCAAGATTCTTGAATTAAGTTTATCCTTTCCCTTGTATTTGTGTTGTAGGACATTGATAGAGAAATATACTTAGAACTGTTGATGTGCAAGAATACCTGGACATGTAGACAAGTTAGAAGATATGAGACAGTGTTGGTCCTGCGAAGCTGTGGAAGTAGGACAACTGAGAAGTAACACATTCTCGTCTCTAATTCTTATGGTGAGTAAACTCTTACTACAACTTTCAGACTTTTTCATGTGAACCGTGTATGTGAATTGGCAGTTAAATTCTGTCAAATAAATATAAACTTTTGATACTTAGGTTGTCAATGTTCAAATTATTATGATTGAATGGTATTCAACAATGAAAATGTATGAAATCCAGAATGGCAATTCACATGTAACTGAATGATTCTTTGTCTCTCCTGCGAACATTGTTTCCAATTTGATTGTCACTAATTTTATTGTTTGCAGAATCATGTAAAACGAAATGCCTAAATTACTGAATGAGTCTTTTTCTCCTATGAGATCTGTTTCTAATTTGGGTTTCTGTTTCGTTTATTGTTTTGTCAGGATACTAGAATTGATGGAAAGAGCTGGTTAAGGCTACTATGATCTCAACGGACAACTTCTTTTGGCGGATAACAACTTTTTTCAGCCAAGGTATATATAATGCAGAAAAACACTTGCTTATATTTAGAAACTGCTGAAAAACATAACCTTTCTCATTTGATTATAACCATATAGGGAACCATGTATTTTTTAGGCTTCAGCAGTTCTTCCAATGTAAAGATGATACTCGTATATACTTTACATATGTGAATGATTAAGGAGTATGTATTCTAGAATAATTAAATGAATGAATTCCTTATGCTTCTAGAATGAGAATGTATGTATTGTGGAATGAGATTGAATTCCAGAATAATTGAATGAATGAATTCCTTGTGCTGCTAGAATGAGAATGTATGTACTGCGAAATGAGATTGAATTATGGGTTTCAGATTCTGTATCGCGGGTTCAGAAATGAATTGCGATGCAGCTCCAGAAACTAATTGTATTGCAGCTTCAGAAATGGATTGCATTGCATTGCAGGGTCCAATTATGGGAGCTTATTTATAACAGTAAAAAAACGTTATGTTTTTTTGGAAAACTATTTTTTTTACCAACGTCGAATCAACGTTATAATATCTGTTAGTAATTCGCACACCTGGCAAATTCATTACTGTTACAATGAATTTTCAACGTCTAAAGCCGTTAGTCTATATGTTACAACCTATAGATACGTGACAGACGACAAACGTTACAGTCAGCTGTTACGAATCGAATCGTTACAGCAAGCTGTTATATCCAAAATGTTACAATCAATCGTCAACGTTTGAAGCCGTTACATTACACGTTACAGCTAATTGACACGTGTCGTACGGTAGCCGTTACACTGATCTGTCACGGTAGTGAATCGTTACAAGAACTGTTAAATACTATCGGTTCCAATCAACTAAAACAACGATTAATCGTTGTTGTAGCTGTTACAAGAAAAGGACAGGTGGCAATAAGCCAACCGTTACACACAAAATCTCCATTACAGAATCTGTTACACCGAGCTGTTACAGTCTAACCGTTATGACATACACAATAACGGCTATCAGTTACAATAAAATGACATCAGATAAATCTTGTGCTGACTAGATAACTGTTAGTGTATTTATTCCAACGGATGAAACCGTTATTTAACAAAATTATATTGTAACGAAATGAACCGTTGAAAAATTATTGTAACACTAATAATAACAGCATGTTTCCAACATTTTTTTGACGTTACAATATATAGATACTAATGTTTTTTCAACGTTACAAATTCCCTGATTTCGTGTAGTGTCGGTGGCTAATGTGCCATATATTCCAACAAGTTCAATATTGAAGGTGATTGTTAAAGTCATTTCAACCATCTCAATGGCAAACCATCAAAGATCTTTTGGCGCAGCAAAAAATATTTTAGAGAAAGCGGATAAAACTACAAAATCATCATAAAGTCTTTGGGTTTTTCTTTTGTTCGTATGATAGAAAATGCAGTAACAGATTCATTTGCTAAATTCGCAAACTACTAAATTCAAAATTGGATTGGTCCTTTAATCACCTGCTTGTATTTTTCAAAACTTTTAGTAGATAAATCGAACATAAGGAAGAACATCCCTTTTATGCCAGATGACTTTACTAGTCTTGTATTTCATCCTCTTTTTGAGTCGTAGTTTCCTTCCAATGAAATCCTTATTCCAAAAAAAACAATAAAAAATGATACAGGTTAAGAACACCCCTAGAATTCAGATAAATGCCACATAAACGAAAATGGTGGGAAAGAAAGTGGGGCACTAACCAGCTTCTTTAGAAAGAATAATGTCCCCTGATTAATTCATAAGACCCAAAAGAAAAAAGAAAAATACCTCTTTTTTGGTAATCCCCATATTTACTTGGATTATGCCGGTTAATAGGGCAACCGATCGTCAAAGCGCACTGCGCATTTACATAGAAAAACCCAATCAAATCACAATCAACTTGCAGGAAAAATCATCTAACCAAGAATCTCAAAAACTTACCGACATAAACTTCCTAGATCTTGTATTATAAAAACAGCCTCAAAAATGATATTCCTCAGCTCGCAGGTTGATGACATCTTTTCTATAACCATGGCAGGGGTTTCATGGCTTCAAATATGACGTGTTCAGAGTACCTTAGTCCTTGAACAATAAGTACTATCTAAGCAGTTAATTAAATTCTTTCAGTTTCTTCTTAGAAATAGTCCGTAAGCACCTCTCCCCTCAAGAACTCAACTCAAATTTCAATCTCTTTCTAAACAATAAGAAAGATGACGAAGTCCGCTACTTTCGAAAATCTTCCCTACTACACTAGAAAGACTGGAATAAGTAATAATGCGACTAAAGGGAAATTAGTGCTGTTTGTATTTTGGGTTATGAAAAATACTAGAATCACCCTATTATATGGGTTCAATATATAGAAACCCCACTAAATGGATCATCCACTGTCAACTCCATGCTTTAAGAAAATGATATTACTAGGCCCAAAATATCAAATTTTCTTCGGATCTGGCCCATAATTAATTATTAGAGATTTTAATAATGACAACACTACCCTTTTGTATATAAACAAGAGGAATATCAGAAGATTCTTTTCATTTTCAGATTTCATCTCTCTCTCTTCCAGACGAGTTTATCTCCTGCAGAAATGGTTTCTCTTCATTTCCAGATCTGAAACAATTATTCTCTCTCGAAATCAAGTTCTCACACAGTTAAACATCGCCAACAACTCGTGTTCTTGCGATTTCAGTGATGAGAAGATCTGAAGAAGAATCAACCAAATGATACGAACCTAAATCCGAGCATAAAGAAACTCGATTCAATTCAATCGAAGAGAAACATCTACAAAAATGAACCAAAGTAAGTTTAATCTTTTCATATCCTTTTTAATTTAATTAAGAGCTTTAATCTATCAATCTCGAGTTGAAATCAAAATCTCTGAAGTTTGATTTTAAAAGTTTTGAAAAAAATATGAAAACGAATCTCGATTTCGTTGTTTGATCCTTGATCAGAGTTTGGATCTTTAATCTACAACATCTACTCACTCTGGTTGTTTTGATGTAATTTTTTTGAAGAATTTTGAACAAATATTTCAGATCTGTTCTTCATCAAAATCGACGTAAATATAATTGTAGATCCGATCTATAAACTGATTTGAGATTTGATATCAGCAAATCATCGTCTCTATTACCCATAGTTTTAATTTTAATTTCAACCACTCTTAATTTTCAATTTCATTTTATTCTTGATAGATAATTTTACGAAATTTATTTTCAATTGTTTAAACAATAACAACAGATGCAGTTTCATGACACAAACTATATATCTAATCGAAATTATGCTTTCAATTTTACTGGCAGTTTAATCTTCTACCATAGTTTGATTATGTTGGAAGAAACCTTTACTGGAAATGATACTTGTTGGCTTCTAGCCATGCTGAGTATGAGGAGGTGGTGGTGGTGGCGCAGATGCAGGTTTTAGTGGGGGATTTTTGACCTGTTGAGTGGTGGAGAAGTAAGTGGAGGTGTCATGTTCAGCAGTGGTGGTGGAATTGCAGAGTGTTTCAACTGTTCCATTAAGTTTGTGATTCTAGGAGGTTGTGGTGGAGGAAGTGCAGGTTATAGATGAGGATTTGGAGCCAATATTGGTGCTGATGGCGGTGTTTTCAATGTCAATTTGTATATAATAACTTGTTTGTGTTGCTTGCGGTGAATATTTGGTATGTAGAGGATCTGCAGGCTAGGTAAAGTGAAAAAATAGGGATTGAAATCAGGTAAGTTAGTTATTAGAATTGATTTTAATTTTTAATTTGAGATAATAAGGCTTAGGTTGATGTCTGTTAACAATATATGAACTTAATGCATTCATATCTTAGAGTAGCCTCTCGATTTGTTCATGTTTTGTAAGATATTACTACTAATTATAGTCTGACAGATCTTTTTGGTTTAGGAAACTGATATGTGTAACTGAAAGAGTGCGCATTGGATAGTAAGTAAATGTTTACCTCTTCTCAGTCAGACAGTCACATTACGCAAAATTTAGAATGGCTATTAGACATGTAGTGAATCAGATTAAAAAAAAGTATGTTGTTCTCTTTGGAACTGAAAATATGGTCCATCTTAATGATTTCATTGTTTCAGTTTATTAAATGAGGAGGGCATTTTAGTTTTTTATTGGGGTGTTTTCTTGTTTGAGTACAAAATGCATGTGTAATCAGTAGTTACATATGCATATGGCATATGTAAACATTAGTTACACATCTAATATGCATGTGTAACTCGTAGTGACAGTACAATACTTCATCTCTATCTTCCTCTACGCAACTTCTTATATAGAGTTTGACGTTAAACCTTAAAAATGCTTAGTTGTTTTGCTTTGTCTGTGGTCTTGCTGAGCTTGGGTTGTGTGTTATTTACTCGTCAAATCATGTGTTCCTTCTTGTATCAGAAGGAATAATTGTTGTTATCAGGAGATCATACCTTACTTGTTCTTAATACTGATTAGCTCATTTGGCAGGATTCTTTGTTTGTTTTCATTTCTGGATTTGAGTCAGCTGGCTCAGAATAAAAATTTCATACTTTGCTTGTTCATATACCTAAGCATGAGACATGAATTATAGCTCATTTGGCAGGATTTTTGGTGTTTGGTCTGATTGGAACAAGTCAAGTTAGTGATGAAGGTGATGTTGAGTTCAAGGCTGTTCTTTTTTTTCCTCCAAAGGCTCCTCATGATCTGTATGGGAGTTACTACAATGCTAACAAGTCCAACTTGAAGTTATACGTCAGACGTGTCTTCATCTCAGATGGATTCGATGATCTTCTGCCCAAGTACCTGAACTTTTTGATGGTAACCATTTTTCCCCAAGATATATAGGTTCATTATTATAAACGAGGCATAGCCGCATAGAATGAATTTCAAGCTTTGCTACATGGATAATAGCTGAACATTACTTTTTTTGGTATATTATGTAGGGTCTTATGGACTCAGTTACTTTACCACTTAATGTATCGTATGAATTTGTTGATTTTATGTTGACATATATAAGTATGATGCATGTGTAACTCCTAGTTACACAATTCAGATGCATGTGTATCTGCAAGTTACACATGCTAATTGAATGTGTATCTTATAGTTACACATGCTAACCGAATGTGTAACTGCTAGTTGCACATGCTATGCGGATCTACTGGTTTCTATCTACGTTATGCTTATTTTTTGTTGAGTTTATTGGTTTTGTGTTGTCTTGTGCAGGGAAACATATTAGGAAGTTGGTTAAAGATGGATTCATCAGCTGCAAACCAAACCACATTCACTCTCCATATCATGCACGGAGAATGACAAAATCCAGATTGAGGGGTTTTCACTCTGGATATGGTACGTTATACATAATAATTTACATTTTTTTTTCTTTTCAGTATTCATAGTGTTTATTTGGCTTCCAGCCTGCACTGAACCCTTAGCTAGACCTGTACTTATGGATTAACTCTGTCATCATTTCTCAGTAGTATGCGCTATGTCAATAAATCAGATTAAAATACAGCTGACAGTGTTCTTTAGATTACTTGATTGCAGTACTAAAAGTATTATGGCGTGCAATTCGGTAGTTTAATTAGTTAAGATTGATTGTTCTAACAATCACTGAATTTACTACCTTGTGAGACTTATTTGTAACATAATACATCTATTAAATTTTTATTGGGAATTTTAGCTGATTGTGTTTGATTTTCCTTTTGTATTTATTGGTATGCAAAAGTATGTGAAACTTATAGATACACATGCTAATTAGATGTGTAACTTCTAGTTACACAAGCTAATTTGATGTGTAATTTCTAGTTACACATGCCGATTGAATGTGTAACTTCAGGTTACATATATTTTACTTACATATAGTATTTACACAATTGGTTACCAAATTAGTAGGTCTTTCACAAGTAGTAGTATTGTGTATGATTAAACCTAAGTAGTTACTTGTGCTTTGAATGATTCAGGTTCAGTTAGTGATTGAGAATTTCGAGCAATTGTTCCTGAAACAATAAAAATGAGCGGCTTGTTGTCAATGATGATCGAGGTGATAAGTTAATACTACTGCGAGCAAATCCAGATGCCCCTATATATCTCTGTCTATAGGTAAGTAGTGGAAATGGTTTGTTTAAGTAAATGTAGGACTAACTAGTGGAGATATGTTAACCAGTTTAAGTCTATAACAAGTCCATAGTGAAAGTAGTGTATGGACAACATAATGATTTGTTTATGCATTGACCCTATTCTGTCATTTTCTGCGTATATTATAGCTTGTTACTCATACCTGGATGCAGAATGAGGGTCTGACTCAAGATACATTCACTTGCTTTCAAGTTTCTTTATTGTGTTGTGAAGAAACCGATCTCATGAGGATGTGTAACTTCTGCATACACATCGATATGGATGTGTAACTGATGATTACACATGACGGATGCATGTGTAACTCCCAGTTACACATGCTAAGATAGGTTATCATGTGTATTTTCTGTGATCTTTGTTCTATAATTTTGCCTTACAATTCGTTCTAATATTTTTTTTTCTTTTTTTGCTTTTTGTTCATCCAACCTAATCCATGGATGTTTATTTCGTTGCAGATATGCAAGCATTTTGGAGGGAGGAAGACAAGAAGGAAAGGCAAAGATTTAAACTTCATAAAAGCACAAATCAGACGCATGTGTAACTCTCAATTACACTAGATAGATGCATATGTAACTCTCAATTACACTAGACAGATGCGTGTGTAACTTCTAGTTACACATGCTAAGAAATTAATAAATGAATATTAAAGTATTACATTTATTTTTTGTATGCGTTCTTTTTGATGTCTATTTTTTTGATGTGTAACTTTGCATTACACATGGCATAAGGATGTGTAACTTCTGGATACACATGCCATATGCATGTGTAACTTCTGTTTACACATTCACACTGTATTTTAATAATTTTGGGCCTACATTTAATAATTTTGGGCTTAAATTTTAAATTTTATTTAATTATGGGCTTGACAATATATAAAAGGGTATGGATGTCCTCTAATAACTCGGGGCCTAGATTTAAATTTGTTTTAATTAAGGGCCTCATATTATGGGTTATCCATGGGTTGGGCCTTAGCCTAATTTTCCCTTTGGGTTATCGGTGCTACTTCATTTTTTACTACCTTCATTCACCATTCTCCAAACCATTTTAGCAACTTCAAGTTGAGGCAGCCGCAGGATTACCATAACACTGCTTCAAAGGAATTGGGTCTGAAGAATACTTCTTCAAAGAATCTCAATCAAACTACTGCCATTGCCACTGAGTCTGATAAAGGTATGCATAGATACACTTCTACACACCTCAAAGTCATTACAGAAGTTGGCCAAGTATGTCTGAATCATAATTATCAGATATATGACTAAACCTTGAAATCATTTTTTGTTTTGTGTAAGGTAAAGATGAAAATGATGAGAAGACGTGTGACTTGTTTGAGGGTCGATGGATACCGGACCTTAATGGATCGTTATATACGAACTGGAGCTGTCCAACGATACCCGATTGGAAGGATTGTCCTAAACATGGCAAAAAAGACTTCGATTATATGAATTGGAGATGGAAACCAAATAAATGTGAGCTTCCTGGGTTTAACCCCAAAACATTCTTGTCCATTGTTCGAGGCAAGAAGTTAGCGTTCATTGGTGATTCAGTTGCTCGAAACCAAATGGAATCTCTCCTTTGTCTTCTGGCTCAAGTTAGTACCACCTGATTTTCGTTTCATAATATTTGTTTTTTGCTCTTCATCTTTTTTCTTTTTTGGTCCATAAATGCTATGGCGACTCACCTCACATTGTTATGCGCCAACATTTTCCAGTGCTAAAATTCGTTCGTTTAGCAAATTGATTTGTCGTAAATTTGGAACATAAGTAAGCCCTGCACGTTTAATCGGGCTGGTTCAGTGTCGCATGCTCCATGTATGTTTGAATTTGTTATTTGATTTGTATTTCTAATTACGTGCACTAAAATCTTCAATCGAAAAAAAAAAATGTCCTCATGGTGCTGGTTCTCTTGCTACTTGTCTGATAACAAATTGAAATTTTGCAGGGAGAAATTCCAAGAGATGTCTACAAGGACTCTGACGACCGGTTTCCAACATTCTACTTTCCGTCTCATGATTTCACTCTAATGGTTTACTGGGTAAGATTCTTGGTTATCGCAGAAGAGATAGTAGTTAACGGTTCTGCAACAGGTACATTTAATATACACCTAGACAAAGTTGATAATAACTGGGATCAGAATCTACCCGGTCTAGACTACGCCATCATTTCGGATGCTCACTGGTTTTTCCGAAAGCATTACTTATATGAAGGTGGTAAGCTAATTGGATGCATCTATTGCGACGAACCAAATGTCCCCGAGTTTGGAGTTCTTTTCGCCATCGATAAAGCCTTTGGAACAGCCCTTAAGTCCATCAATGACTGTAATGGGTGCAATAAGGGATTACTTACCTTGCTACGAACATTTTCTCCTGCGCATTTTGAGAATGGGTCTTGGAATGGTGGAGGGACATGTAATAGAACAAGTCCTTACACTGAAGAACAGGTTAATTTTGCTAGTATGGAATGGGAGCTAAGGGGTATTCAAGTGAAAGCCGTTGAAAATATTGAGAAGAAAGAAGGGAAGAGATTTGAGATTTTAGATATCACCAGGGCCATGATGATGAGACCTGATGGACACCCAGGGCTCATGAAGAGCAATCAGTATTTGAAGGAATACAGTGATTGTGTTCACTGGTGTTTACCGGGACCAATCGATGTATGGAATGATCTATTGATGGCTGTGTTGCAGAAGAAAGATGATAATTGCCTGCGTTAAGGAGGAGATTTTTAGATCTTCTTTGATAAATTTTTTAACACGTTACTTACATGGCCATTGATTTGGTAGTAAATCGGTCAACAAAAGTAGACTATGGTCAGTTCTTAGACAATTTAAAGGAGATTTTAGTCTTTTTCTTAGATTTTGCCTTAATTGTGGCATCGTTAGGTACATGTACGAACGAACACCTTTAGATATGGATCCATAACAGCAAATAATCAGGATTAATATGTCAACCTAACTCCGCAGTAAATGCATTTCGGATTCCAATTAAGTACTTCTATCAACTGCAGTGCAAACTTGCAATGTTGCATGTGCAGTCTAGCCTGGCTTTACAAACCAAAGAAATGTGCAAAGTGGCCCTCGTGCATATACAATGTATACATGTCACAACCATCCGAGACCGCTGTTTTTTGTGCCCCCCATCAATGAAAATGCTGTACAACAAGCGTTTTTAAGAAACTCTTCAGTTTCCTAAACAGATTTCAGCCCACCTTATTATCATCTACATTAATGATATATATTTATAACTTTCAAAGCTCTAAATTCTGATACATACTAGTATCACTATTTGAAGACTCAAAAAACTCTGTCTCTCTCCGTCTCCCTTTCATCTACACCAACAAAGATGAAGAAGTCTACTACTTTTGTCAATCTTCCTAACTACTACACTAATAATAACAAGAAAGGAAGAAACGATGTAGGGAGATTAGTGTTGTTTCTGTTATGGGTAATTGGTGTTACCTCAATTTTCACTGTTTTCATTATTTATTCTCCCAACCCTTTCAGTTACAAGGCTAAGGAGAAGCAGCATAATTTGGCGAAAAACTATAGTGCATTTTACGAATGGAGTTTGAAGAACATTTCGGTTCCTACACTGCCAATGTTTCTGAAGAACCCATTGGATAACACTGTCAATGTTTCTCAGAAGCATGTAAATCATACTGCCATGGCCATTAACCCCAAAAAGGGTATGTTAATAATTCACAATCTTTTTATTTTTTTTCCTTTTTCGTTTTTCTGGACTGCTATGTTGCCATGCATGACCATTAAGAACCTGCAGAATTATGGTTTAAGATCAAATTAATAAAGTTTTTCTAAATTAAGATTTTGCTTTATTTTGTTTGGTTTGTGGTGTAGAGAGGGTTGCTGAGAAAAAGTGCGACTTGTTCAAGGGGAGATGGATTCCGGACCTTAACGGATCACTATACACAAATTGGAGTTGTCCAACAATGCCCAGCTCCAAAAATTGCCATAAACATGGAAGAAAGGACGTTGATTACATGAATTGGAGATGGAAACCAAATGAATGTGAGCTTCCCAGATTTAACCCCAAGACATTCTTATCAGTTGTTCATGGTAAAAAGTTAGCGTTTATTGGTGATTCTGTTGCTCGGAACCAAATGGAATCTCTTCTCTGTCTCCTGTCTCAAGTAAGTATCACTTCACTTTTTTTTTCCTCTAACATCTTCTTAATCTTGGTTTTGCAATATTAATTGCTCCAAGATTTTGCATTAATATTACCCACCTTTATAGTGTCTACATGCATCTTATCTTAATTGCCGAAAATTTGCAGCATAGAAGGAATGCCATGAGGCATGGCAATATGGCATATACCCCCAATTATTTAGAATGTCATAGTTATGATGTAGACTATTAGTGTTGAAGGTACTTGCATATTATGTAGAACAATAGTGTTGGCGCCAGACTCCTAATTACTTACCGGATAGAATTTTCAAATTTGCAGGGTCAAACTCCAAAAGATTTCTACAAGGACTCTGAAGATCGATTTAGAACATTTTACTTTCCTTCTCATAATTTCACTCTAATGGTGCATTGGGTAAGATTCTTGGTTGTTGCAGAAGAGAGAGGGATTAATGGTACGACTAAAACATACATCTTTGATATACACCTCGATAAAATCGATATTAGCTGGGCTCAGAGACTACGCGATCTAGATTACGCTGTCATTTCTGATGCTCATTGGTTTTTCCGGAAGAATTACTTATATGAAGGAGGTAGACAAATAGGCTGTATCTATTGCGACGAGCCAAATGTTCCTGATCTTGGAGTTCCATTCGCCGTTGGTAAAGCCTTTGGATCCGTTCTTGAATACATCAATGATTGTAAGGAGTGCAAAAAGGGCTTAGTTACTTTTCTAAGAACGTTTTCGCCTGCACATTTTGAGCACGGGTCTTGGAATGGTGGAGGGACATGTAATAGAACAAGTCCTTACACTGAGGAACAAATCAATTTAGCAAGCACTGAAATGGAAGTAAGGAGTGTTCAAGTGAAAGAGTTTGAGAAGATTAAGAAGAGAACAGAAGGAAAGAGATTTGAGATTTTGGATATAACTAGGGCCATGATAATGCGACCTGATGGACATCCAGACCTCCATTGGGACAATCAATATATGAAGGGTCACAGTGATTGTATTCATTGGTGCTTGCCCGGACCTATCGATGTATGGAACGATTTATTGATGGCCGTGCTACAGAAGGAAGATGGTCACTCGACTCACTCCTCAAGTTAATATAGAGTTTCATATATTGTTTGGTGGTTTTGGTTCATATTTATAATTCAATGTATTGATTTTTATTAAAAGCTTTAAAGAATCGACTCATTTGGCAGATTAACATCAGTTTCTTTGGTGCGTTGAACTGTACATGGCTTAGTTCGTTTCATACGATTCCTTTAAGCACATAGAAAATTGTGATGAGGATAGGAAAACTTATAGGCCGGATCATATATAACTCGATCCTTGAGAAAGCTTTTAAGGCTGCGTTAAGTATTGTTATCTGTCTTGAACTGCCTTTGCAAGAACAATACTAAACCAGTAACCTTCATGACCAGTTGATGAGTTCTGCTTGATTCTAAGCCGATGCCTAACTTGCAGCGTACTCTCTATGTTGGCCATCATATGGGCTTGCAGTGTTATGCATATGCCGGTAGAAAACCAATGCTCATGTGTTTTTCAGAAAGAATTAGAACCCTGATTTTGGGCATACCAAAATCTTCTTAGGCATACAAAGCATTAGTCCTAACTTGGGTGACCTTATAAGGGGTACCCTATGGGGTGGTTCAATTACCTATATGCCCTTAAATCCTTTAAATTACTACTAATCTATCCCTAACCCTAATACAAAACCTATAATCAACTACACCTAAAATCAGTTTCATTCACCTTCTTCTTCCTCTCCACAGCCGAACTCATTCACCCTTCCCTTTCTTTTTTTTTCATCGCGGAAATTTAATCGTCGATTCGTGAAAATTTAGTCGATGATTAAACTCATCTATATAATGGGTCGTCGTAAGCCAGTATCTCGTTCAAATCGATCGACTCAACAACCCATTGAAGAAGAAGAAGATTTAGAGAGTGAAGAACAAACTCAAAATCAACCACAAAATCAACCGGAAGAAGAGATTGAAGAAGGACCAACTCCGGAAATGAGAATAAGAAGGTTAGTTCTACAAACCCATCTCGTATTTGATGTTTTAGATTGGTTTGGTCGATTTAATTCGTCAAAATCATGTTTATGCGGCGGTTACAAGGTATGGTTCGGCGCAAAACAAATCTTAGATGTGCGCCGAGCTGTTCTTGAAACTGAACCCTGAAAGTGCAAATGAACGGCTCGGCATATATCTGAAATCCGTTTTGAGCCGAACTTAGTGACACAGAGACTTATATTTAGGATCGGCTTATTCGATGGTGTTAGTTTTGTGCCGAATATGTTTTGTGAATTTTCAAATTTTTTTAAAAAATAGCCGTTACTTATATAGGTTCGGCTTATGTTCTAAAATTTCTATAAGCCGAACCTTTACTTTTTTTTCACGAAAATCTAGAAACGACTCTTTTTTTGAAAGATATAGCCGTTGTAAAACTATATTCTATATATACCTACATGTTTTTCATATTCTTAACCACATATGCTCAACAAATGGCACCCCCAACTCCTAAGTTTACTCTGGAAGAAGATTTATCTCTTTGCACTAATTATGTAGCATACTATCCAAAGAAGGGTGAAGAACGACGAGTAAATGGTCTGATGAGTATGTACTACTTGGTTAGAATTCATGAAGCCTTCAGCACGGAAACAGGTAATCCTCACAACCGGGATAGTGCGTCCCGGATTAATACAGTGTGGTGTTCAATCTGGACTAGGTCCCGGGGTTTTTCTGCATTTGCGGTTTCCTCGTTAACAAAATTTATGGTGTCTGTGTTATTTCTATTCCGCATTATATTTTGTTATATAATTGAAATATCATAGGTTGTGCGTTAAGATCAATCAATTAGAATATCCAACCTTTGGGTGTTGATTTAAATTGATTGACACTTGGAAATTGGTCTTTGGTACCATCCAAGTTTATCTTTAGTATTTGATAAAGACTCGCAGATTTCCATATGCTTGAGTAAAGATCAAATCGAGAGATTGAGATATTAACTCCTTGATATACTTGTATCTAGATTGAGTCTGATTGTCTAGTTGATTCTCTAGAAAGTATATTGGAGTTAGTCCATACAAATTGCTAACCGAAATATTGGGTGAGGTTATTAGACCCCCGCTTTTTCAATTGGTATCAGAGCAGGCAAACACCCTAAATCTTAGAAGTTTGTGTTTGTCCGATCCTCAAAAGTCTAGCCCTATGTGAAATATTGTTGGGAGGCTTGCTCATGGCATTTGTAACGCACGCCGGAGTTCCTTAAAGACTGTTCAAAGATTATTTTTCAGACATACTGTCTCTCATGATAATCTTATGCCATCTAAAATATCGGAAAATCTAGATGTGAAGAAACAGTCTAAAGGAAAAAGTAAAAATTTCTCTAAAGAGAATCGTCAAAGAAAACATGATCAACACTCAAAGGTATGGACCCTCACAAGAATTACTCTTAATCTCTTTGAGGAGTATTATCATAAAGGATCAATTGACAAGGATCTATTTAGAGAGTTTGAAAATGTTTTAAAATTCTTAGAAAAGCTTAATTCCAAAGAAGAATTGAATCATTCTGATTCCAACTACCAACTCTCTTGAAGTTGATAAAAAGATTTACTGTAAGGTTGGTGAAGGAACCTTTTATCAGAAAAAGTCATTTCCGTGTCATAAGAAAAAGAGACCAACGGATTCTGAGTTTCATCACTATGATTTTACTCTTAATTCTGGCCACAAATGTCAACCAAAGAATTTGCATGAGAAATTTTCTGCATTCTACACCACCTGAATTCAGGAATAGCGTCACCCAATTTGTATATAACTTGAAATGGGGCAAGTAACTGGTTGACTTTGTTTATGAATTCTTTTTCCTATTTTCCTTGTGACAAAAGCTTTTCAAAAAGTTTGTGCAGGTATTCTTTCTTCATACTGGTATTTTTATCCCAGTACGTGTACCTCTAAAAATCCTACATTCCTTATGTGGGTCGCGGTTAGTGAACGGGTCCAAGCCCAACTGTGGGTATAAAAGAAGTACGGGTACGCAAACCCTCCTTCGTCCCTCATCTGTCCGCGTTCGTGAACTTTTAGGGTTCAATTTTTTTCTCCATTAAAGCTTGTTGGAGAACAACTTGTGAAGGGATTTCTCAAGATAAAATTCAAGTAAGTAATCTCTTGCCCACTCCATTATTTCCTTCTAGAATCATGAAGAATGTTAAGGGTTCAAAAGGTTTTTCAAATAACCTAGTGTTTGTGGGTGAAAACTGCTTCTGTCATTTTTGGTAATTTTGTGTGTGTGGATGATAAACGAGTCTAGACACTAAACAATGCACTGCACGGGAGTACTTTTGATTCGAGAGATCAATCTGTACAATCCTGGCTAAACCAAGAAATGGCCTTTCCGGGCTTGCTTCGGTCACAAAGTGAGGGAGAAGGGTTGGTCTTAGGGAGGGAAGCGAAGAGAGTGTTGAGACCAGAGTCGTTGATTCTGAAGATGTGGTTGTTTATGACTTGTATCAGAAAGTAGAACTGGCTAGCAGAATGGAAAACTACCAGGTGATTTCTGGATACTGTGTTTTTCTCCGACCAAAACTTGTTCTTTGGTGGAAAATAGGTGAAACCTATTTATACAAGTCATAATAAAACGTAACCTGGTCTCGTAGGAAGTGGGAACGGTTGAGTGATGGAAGAGTGTGTAACCGTCAGAAACCGTGCTTCCATTATGAAGGAAGTGGATCCGTTTACACACGTTGCTTATTTCCACAATTAACCATCCCGCTTCATGAAAATTTCTTGTAACAGGTGTATTGCACGCCGCACGCTGTAAACCGCCAGACTAATACCCTGATGAGTATTCCCCAGTTTGTGACATGTTTGATGTCTCGAGTATTTTCGTGGAAAACATGTAGCACTTTACTTGGATTCTTGGAGTACTTCTCTTCTAAGCTCATTTGTAGCTTTAACAAGAATTTTTTTGGCGAACCACAAAGAAGAAAGTTCAAGAATGGATAGTAGTATGCATTGCTATGGGATTCTTGAATGTTCACAATCACCTTATGTGAACTATGGTGCATGGTCATTAATGACTTTTTATGTTCTTCTTTGTTAAGAAAATATTTTTATACGCCTTTGGTAGCTATTCTTGGTGTAAATCCGTCCGAAAAAGATTGATTCCACCTTCTAAGGACAAATCCTCTTGTATGTGCATTGCGAGTTTGTCTTGATGCCTAGGAAACTTTTTATGAGATTTTTTTTCTTGTGTTTTAAGAAGGATAACTAGGGTTTATAATAGCCATTATTGTGAGTAGACATAGATATTTCCAACGATTTTCATCTTGCAATGTTTTAGATTTATTTAAATTCTAAAGTTTATTTGGAAGATGATTATGCAGTATTAATCTTTACGGTTTTATATGTTGTAACTTGTTATGGGATATGTGTGTTTGCGTCCGTGAACTTTGATTGTCCCATATTTGTCAAAAGTTAAGTCTTTCCTATGTCATTATCCAAGTATTGACAAAAGCTTGAATAAACTTTTGACAAACAAAAGTTAAGCCTATTATGTCATTATGCAAATATTGATGGAAGATAGGATGAACTTTTGTTTACAAAGATTAAGTCTATTATATGTGATTGTGAAAATAGTGATGAAAAATAGAATGAATCTTTGATTATTCCGCAATATTGGTCTTTCCGTGATCCACACCTTTGTGTATGTACTGTGTTGCTCCGTAAGTTTTCTTATGTTGAGCATGACCAATTGACTTGATCATTTTCCTTGTGGTTAATTCAATTGTGATTTTTGGATACAAATTCATGTTTCATGTGATTTTTTAATGTCCAAAGAAATCCTTTTTTTCTTGTGAAAGTAAGGTCGCTCTTGTGGTTCTTTCGGGAATGACATTTTATAGGGGAGAGTTCTTAATTGAACTTGTGCTTAATTGCCAAATCTTTGTGGGGAGTGCGGCTGTGGAATATTGTAGGACTTATCTTGTATCTTTATAAACTCCTTGATGAATACACTAAATTTCGACTATGTGAAATCATCGAAACAAGTTGGTATGTTGTTCTCTTTTGGTAATGAAGTATCTCTATGAAAATTTCATGAGGATACCACTAGTTTTCGTACCTTTGCCAATTTATATTGACAAAAGGGGGAGAATTAATGTGTCATATGGTTTACGGATCATTATGCAAGGGGCAGTGGTTTTCATATTGAGATGAAGTATTGACCAAGGGGGATTGATACATATCACCATAGTATTATTTTCAAAGTTGTGATACAATTGGATTTTGGTGTACTATAATGATACTATGACACTATATAACAATGACTGAGAGAAATTATTTTCTCATTGTTATAGCTACGGATCTTAAACAACGATGATGCGTAATTGAACACATTGGGAATCATTGGAATACTTATAAATGACAAAAATTTTGAGTAATGTTGAAGAACCACGGAGATCAAGCATTTGGATGAGAAGCTACAAAGTTTATTTATTTTGTAATCCATATGTATTGATCACTAAAACTGACAAAGTGGGAGATTGTTAGAGCACTGCTCAGTCGAACTCGCAAGAGTTTCTATCTCAAGCTTGTTTATCAATATTAGTAATCAAAACTATAAGTCTTGATTTCTAGTCTACTTATAGTAATGTCTCGGACTAGGATAGATTGTGTATTTGAGCATTAGACTTCACGGCGTTCATCAATTGAAGACGAAGAATTAATAAGGCGATCTTGTGGAACTTCATCAACAAAAGGTATGTGGAGACTAAAAATCATATATCACTTGGAAAGTATATTTATACTCTATCTCCTATGTTGAGACTGAAAATCCGGGGGTAGAACAACCACACCCAATATTTCGCTTAGCAATCTGTATGGACATACTCCAATATACTTTCAAGAGAATCAACTAGACTCAATCTTAATAAAGTATATCAAAGAGTTCTAATATCTCTATTTCACAATGTAATCATCAAATCGAACGGATATAAATCCGTGAGCCTGGTTAATATGTGAAATAACTTGAACGGTACCAAAGACCAACGTTCAAGTGTCAATCAATGTAAATCAACAACCAAAGGTTGGATATTCTAATTGATTGATCTTTAATGCACAACCTGTGATATTTCAATTATAAAGATAAACAATATAATGCGAAAATAGAAATAACACAGACACCAGAATTTTGTTAACGAGGAAACCGCAAATGCAGAAAACCCCGGGACCTAGTCCAAATTGAACACACACTGTATTAAGCCGTTACAGACACTAACCTACTACAAATTAACTTCATTCTGGACTGTAGTTGGACCCCAATCAATCTCACACTGATCCAAGGTACAGTTACGCTCCTTACGTCTCTGATCCCAGCAGCATACTATGCACTTGATTCCCTTAGCTGATCTCACCCACAACTAAGAGTTTCTACGACCCAAAGTTGAAAACTTTAATAAACAAATCTGTATCACACAAAAAAGTCTATGGTAATAGATAAATCCGTCTTCCACAGAAATACCTACAAGTTTTGTTCCGTCTTTTGATAAATCAAGGTGAACAAGAACCAATTGATAACCCGGACTTATATTCCCGAAGAACGGCCTAGTATTATCAATTACCTCACAATAATCTTAACGACGCGGCTCTTTGAGGTTGAAAACTGTTTCTGCTGGTTTCGGTAATTTCATGTGTTGTGGGTGAGAAACGAGTCTAAACCCTAAACAATGTACAACAAGGGAGTACTTTAGATTCGAGAGACCAATTTGTACAAATCCGGCCTAAACCAAGAAATGGTCGTTCCGGACTTGCTTCGGTCACAAAATGAAGGAGAAGGGTTGGTTTTGAGGAGGGAAGCGAAGAGAGTGTTGAGACCAGAATAGTTGATTATGGAAGAGTAGTTTTTTTGACTTGTATCAGAAAGTGTAAGCTAACAGATGGGAAAGATAATCGATGATTTCTGAGTGTTGTATGCTCCTGACCAAAACTTGTTGTTCGGTGGTAATAGGTAAGACCTATTTATACAAGTCGAAGTGAAACGTACTATGATCTCGTAATAAATGGAAAAAAATGAGTAAATGGGAGGAGGTGGTAACTGGTAACGCCTGGAATTGATGTTCCATAATGAAGGAAAGCGTTTCACCATTACTCTCTTTATTTATTAACCGCCTCATTCTTATGACACTGTCTTGTAACGGGCGTAGTGTATGCCTCACGCTGTGAACCGCCAAACCAATACCCTAATGAGCATCCCCAGTTTATGACATGTGTTGATGTCTCGAGTACTTTCGTAGAAAACATGTAGCATGTTGTTGCTGTTTGGCAAGTTGAGCTTGGGAGACTTGCCGGCTCGGTGGTGATCCTCGACGGTCGAGATTTGCATCTTGAGAGGAAAGGTAGCCGTTGATTATTGCAACCCTTCGTTTGGTAGCCAGCGACATGAAAGCATGGCCGACATGGATTTGACATGGTTAGGCGTGGCCAAGCTTGGATTTTTGCATAGTTTAGGCGCGGCCAAGAACTAGGGTTTTGCCATAGTTTGGGTGCGGCCAAAATTAGGGCTTGGCATTGGTCCAAAGGTCGCCACGTGTTAGCTGGTGACCTAGGACGGCTAAGATCTGCATCTTAAATGGAAGGGTGGCCGTTGATTGCCGCAACCCTTCGTTTTGGCAGCCAACGACATGTAGAAAGGCTGGCATGGCTTTGGCACAACGGTGCGGCTGGCATGGTTGGCATGCCTTGGCGCGGAGATGTGGCTGGCATGCCATTGGCACATGTGGAGCGCCGGTATGGTTGGTATGCTTTTGGCGCAAAGATGTGGCGCGGCATGCCGTTGGCACATGTGGCACGGTCGGCATGCCTTGGCACGGAAAGGTTGCACGGCATGCCATTGGCACATGTGGTGCGGCTGGCATGCCTTAGTGTGGAGATGCGGATGACGCGGCATGCCATTGGCACATGCAGCATGGTAGGCATTCCTTGGCGCGGAAAGGTTGCACGGCATGCCATTGGCACATGTGGTGCGGCTGGTATGCCTTGGTGTGGAGATGCGGCTGACACGGCATGCCATTGGCACATGTGGCACGGTTGGCATGCCTTGGCGCGGAAAGGTTGCACGGCATGCCTTGGCGCGGAAAGGTTGCACGGCATGCCATTGGCACATGTGGTGCTGCTGGCATGGTTTAGGCGTGACCATGCTAAGATTTTGGCATAGTTTAGGCGCGGCCATAAACTAGGGTTTTGGCATAGTCTGGGCGCGGCCAAAATTGGGGCTTGGCGTTGGGCCAAAGGTTAACACGCGTTAGCTAGCGACCTTGGACGGATAAGATTTACATCTTAGATAGAAGGGTGGTCGTGGATTGTTTCTACCCTTCATTTTGGAAGCCGTGAAGGAAAGGCCAATCATGGCATGATTTAGGCGTGGCCAAGCTAGGATTTTGGCATAGTTTAGGCGCGGCCAAAAACTAGGGTTTTGGCATAGTTTGGGCGCGGCCAAAATTAGGGATTGACGTTGGCCAAAGGTTACCACGCGTTAGCTGGCGACCTTGAACGACTAAGATTTTCATCTTAGATGGAATGGTGGCCGTTGATTGTTGCAACCCTTCGTTTTGGCAGCCAACGACATGTAGTAGGGCCGACATGGCTTTGGCATGGAGACGTAGCTGGCATGGTTGGCATGCCTTTGCGCGGAGACGTGGCTGGCATGGTTTTCCATTGGTACGGTGGCGCGGCTGGTATGGTTGGCATGCCTTGGCGCGGAGGCGTGGCTGGAATGGTTTGACATTGGCACGGTGGCGCGGCTGGCATGGTTGGCATGCCTTGGCACGGAGACGTGGCTGGCATGGTTTTCCAGTGGCACGGTGGTGCGGTTACCATGGTTGGAATGCCTTGGTGCGGAGACGTGGATGGCATGGTTTGCCATTGGCACGGAGGCGCGGCTAGCATGGTTGGCATGCCTTGGCGCGGAGACGTGGCTGGCATGGTTTTCCATTGGCACGGAGGCGCGACTGGCATGGTTGGCATGCCTTGGCGGGGATACGTGGATGGCATTATTTGCCATTGGCAAGGAGGCGCGGGTGGCATGGTTTGCATGCCTTGGCGCGGAGACGTGGCTGGTATGGTTTGCCATTGGCACGTGTGGTCTGAGAATTAGGGTTTGGTATGAAGATGATGTCGGTCAATACTAAGGGTTCTGTCGTGGAACATGACAAAAAAAAGGTACCCTGGTAATTCTTACGTAGGCATGTTGAATGATTCAATAAATGCGCCAGTGGCAGTAGTGACGTCATGTCAGATGTAAGGTTTTACGATTTTAACCGTATGCTAAAAACTACCATCAACATTAAGTCCCCTGCTTAGCTCGGAACAAGAGCATTGTTGCAAGGTAAGCATAAGATGGTGACAGGAAAGGACAAATTCGAAATTGCATGTCATGAAAAGATGGTCAGGAAGACCCAACTAACCTTTTTCGAGAGGTAAGGAGAATTCGTGATTCTTGTGTTGGCGGCCTTATGTAAATTCTACTCGTGGTGTTGTTGGCTAGACCGTGAAGTGGTGAGATGTAGACTGTCAACTCGGATTGGTCCCACGTCATCTGTGCTGGGATAGGGAACGCGGAGGTGCTGGCTTAGCGAGTTGTTGGCGTTGCTCGGCTCAGAATAGGAGCCGTCAGCGTAGTATTGGCTTGGAATGGAGCTGCCAACATAGTACTGGCTTGGAATGGAGCCTCCAGCGTAGTATTGGCTTGGAATGGGGGCGTTAGCGCAGACTTGGCGTGGGCAATGGTTTAGGCTCGGGCTTGGTGCTGGCTCGGTGTGGCGTGGGCGTTGGCGCGGACTTGGCATGGTGCGGATTGCTCGGCATGGTGTTGGCTTGGCATGGCGCGGGTTGTTGGCACAGTGAGGCAAGGCATGGCACGGACTGTTTGCATGGTGGTGGATTGTTTTCGCGGGCCTGATTGTCTCTTTTCCTTACTTTACTCAAATAGGAAGTCCTTTCCTTATTCAAACACCAAAGTGTCACACCTATAAAAGGGGTCGGCCTCTCCATTTTATTTCACACCTTTGTTCTTACGTCCTGGCCGCGCGGTAGTAATAAAGTGAGCAAGTGTATCCCAGGTATGTCTTCCAGCGTTTCCTCTTCAATTTGTTTTCTTGTTTTCTTGTGTTGGTGCAAACCCTAGCCATAGATGTACCTTTGATGAACTTGTAGAAATATTGTTCTTCTGTATTGGTGTGAACCATAGCTATAGATATACTTTCCATGAATTTGTAGAAATATTTTGGCGTGAATACCGTAGTAATGTTGGCCACCTTAATTATTATGAAAAGTAGGCATGCATGGGCAGGTAACTTCCACCCATTCCTTCTCCACGAAAACCTAGTTTCTAGGGTTTTCTTCCTTTCCTTGGTGTGACCGTGCGTATAGTTTCCGCGATGGAGCATGCTTTCTTGGTCGGGTGCGTACTTTCCGTTGCAAGGTACGACTTCGAAAGGAGTGTGCTTTCCGTGGCTTCGTAGGGTTTGGTAGTCTCCATTTCTTAGGTTATGCATGTTATGACTTTGCAACCAAAACAAGTTGGTTCGCGTTTAAAATGGATTCTCCATTGCTGACAAAATAGCTTTCATGTACCTTGTAGTAACTTCCCTTTGTTTTGTTTCCAGTGTAGTTACCTCGATAGCGAAAGCGTAAGAAACTTTCGTTAGGATGTCGCCTGAGAAAAGTCTTGATGTACCAAAAGACGTTGGAAACTCCAAACCAAACACGGATGATGAATTCTTCATGATGTCTTTTGCCACAGCTAGGAGAAATCATCCCAAGTATGTGTCGATTCTTTTGACCGGTTCATAAGATGAACGAAGGACCCGGTCGGTTTGACCAAAGGGTGTAATACGGTTCTGTCTCCACAGAGGAGAGTACTCTTCTTCCCCTATTGACTTTAAAATCAGTGTGAGTCCATTGCGTTCTTTAGACAAATGGATCTGATTCATGATAAGCCAAGACTGCGTAAGAGCTAGCTTGACCGGGGCGCAAATCATTGATGCTGTCGCGGCCTCTGCAACGCATCAAGTTAGGAAAGATATCCCGGGTATGGTTGATTTCATCTCCAGGTGGTGTCCAGGTACTCACACGGCCGTATGTAGGTGGGGCGAAATGATGATCTCCTTAGAAAGTGTGGTCGTTTTGCTGAATCTTCCCATAACAGGAAACCTCGATATCAAGTTATAAGAAGATGAAGAAGAGACACGCACCGCTATGGTTGCGAAGTCGAAAGGTTTCTTTCAGAAAGAAAATGAGACGAGGTGTTTCTACAGCTGGTGAGTGTCTCAATGATATCCCGATGAGTTGGAGCCAGATCAAAAGAATAGTACACTTCATGTCGCGGCATTTTTGCTCTTTGGTTATCCAGAGATATTCTCGATGATGGCTCTGGTAGGAAGGAGATAAGATCGGAACTTATCAAGCTTGCCATAAAATTAGCGAAAGGCGTCGTCCTCCCCATTGGCGGCTTGTTTCTTGGTTCTACTTGGATCATCTGGTTGCAGACATGCGCGCTTCAAATGGCTACATGAAAGTGGACTCGTATGTCCATGCCGCTTTCCTCCAGGCATGGTTATGGGAGCATTTAGATAGATACGCTCCTAAACCGTTGGCTTCACTTCCCGAGGCTTGCGGCGGTTCGAGGATACTTCACTGGTCGAATAGGCGCCCAAGAGCCGGTTCAAACCTGGTTGATTTTCTCGACAATTCGTACGCGGTCAACTTTCGCCCATGGGCCCCGATGTGCGCATCCATAGTTCAGGTTAACACTTTTGCTTCTGCTCCAAACATGTTTTTGCTCTCTGACGAAAGGAATATGAGTGTTGGAGAGGTTGTATTCATGTGAAGTTGCGTGCCTGGTTGTATACCGTCTTTCTTTCGAGGATCGTTCCAGGTAGTCTCCTACAATATTGATCGGGCAGCTCAACATATGAGCTTTGACCAAGGAGTCCCTCTTGCTCGTCATCCGGTTGCTTCATAGAATCCATTGCCATCCGTTGTCGAAGCCAGTTCCCTTGCGCCGGGTAAGATTTTACCCTTCTTTCCCTTGGAAAGAAACCCATCGACGACTTCCAAGTATAATGCGTTCTGGCAGGATGAGTTCTTTGCTATCCAAGGTTTCGTGAATAATACAGTGGAGAATACCCGCGGTAAACCCTCCCCTGAGGTTTTGGCAAAGCACCCACTATTGAGGGATCCTTCTTCAACTAAGTGAAATTCCTCTAGTCAGGATGCGGACATTCCCCAAGCGAAGGAACGAAGGTCAAAGAATCGTGCAGGTGGATTTCGGTCAGGTCCGGTAGATCCGGCGGCTCTCGTGACTTTCAGCTCTTCCAATATCCGGGTATGCGTCATCTTCTCCCCGGCTTAGATGGATTGTGTAAATATTCATTTCATTTCTGAATTTCCGTCTTGGGGCTTTGTTTAGGGTCTCAGCAGTGTGAACGCCTTTACCGAACTTGCGCGTCGTCAGAAATCGGCACCTCTTGAGGCGGAGGGTGGAAATGTTGAACTTGCACGTCGTCAGAAGGCGGTACTTCTTGAGGCAGGGGGTGGCAATGCTGAACCTTCCGATGGTGAAGAGGAGTCCGAAAAGGAGGAAAGCTCTGAATCTGAATCTCGTGATGACGAGAATAGCTCTTCCGACAGCAGTGTTGAGTTTTCTTCTGAAAGCGGATCAGTGAGTCTTATCCGCATCTTTCTTTCTTTCTCTTCCCTTTTTTTTTGAAAGTGTCTAACTCGTGACATTACAGGAAGGATCCGCTTCTGGAAATGGCTCTGAAGTGGAGGCTTGTGGAGATACAGTTCTACCTCTAACCGCGGAAGCTATATCTGGCAATATGGAAACGGAGGTTGATCAAGCTGAAAGTGTTGTTGCGAATCAAATAACAGAGAGCATTCCCGTGTCTACAGGTACAATTGTAGTTGGGAATCCCTTGCTGGTCATTGGTTCAGTTGCTGGCGCCATTTTTGCTCCTCCATGCTTGGTTCCTTATCCGGATCATGTGTTGATCAGGGGATTCAGCGTGCCAGCCAAATATGAAACACTATATGCCAAGATATGGGAAAGGTACGGACACATTGCCACAACCAAAAAGGTCACTAGTCGGTTTGCGCTAGCCAAACTTGTGGATGAAGCTTTATCTTCGATTGATGATATGTACAAAGCGACTGGCCGCACCGTTTCTGAGGACGTGATTACAAGTTGGAAGTTTCATCGTGATATGTGCGTAGACCATGAGTTCAACGTCTCCTGGTTTGTCGAAGGCTTTGCTGAGATTGAAAAGTTGAAAGCCATAGCGGTCGAAGGACCTTCATAAAAAAATCACACGGCAGGAGGCGCAAATCAAAAGGCTGTCCAGGAAGCTGAATGTGAAAAGGGCGGCTCTCGAAATCGCGAGGGAGGCTTTCTCCAAGAAGAGAAAGCCGTTAATGGATAGTTTTCCTAAAATGCACTCCTGTCTTCTGAACTTCTTTATTTATTTATTTTTTCTTTTGAAAGGCAGATGAAAGGCCCGGTTTATGGTTTTGGTTTGAATTGATGGAAAACTTTTATCTATGAGGGTTTTGGATTACTCTTTTTGAATGAATTGTTTTAGAATAATGTTGTCTTGGTTACGATTGCAAGTGACCAGGAAAACCATAGAACAGTGAGCGTTGAATGTCTGTAGAGAGCATGAAATGAGACATAACATGGCTATCGGTTTTATCATTCCCGTGAAAACTTGAAGTAGTAAACCATGTTTTTTTTCTAGGCAAGACTTACTCGGGTTTTTCAGATCTCTTGACAAAAAATGGATCTTCCGGGTGTAAGTCTGAGTTTTATGTGAAGCACCGCCGTGATTGTGGAAAGTCCCCACTGTGGATGGGGAAAAACGGTTCGCTGGTTTTTCATCGAATTGAAGAGACGAGCATGTTGTCGAGACTCCTAGACCGAGCGAACTGCTAAAACTCACACATATACACTACAAAGGGAGTGCTTAGATTCGAGAGATCAATCTGTAGGACTCTAGCCTAAACCAAGTCAATGGCCGTTTCAGAGTCAATTCGGTCGCAAAGAGGGATATGGGTTGATCTGTAGGAGGGAAGCTGAGAATTGTGTGGGATCAATGATGATCAAGGATTGTGGATGTGTTGAAGGTTTCTGAAAATTGATGAACTGCTGAAGTTGAGTTCTGTGAATAAGTTTTTAATCGAGTTGTTTGACGGATGATGATGATGATCCCTCCTCGGTTGTCCTCGATTTAGACTTATTTATACTGCAAGAATGATGAACACCTTGATCCCTATAAGTGTGACGGTTTCTAGAGTGAAAGAGTGGGAAAGTGGAAGATCGTGGTGAAACCAATTCCAGGTCGTGCGGAGACTTGGTTGATCATTCACCCACTACTTTTCCAACTCCTTCAACCGTTGTACGACTTAATCACATTCTCTCATTATGGATGTATCCACGTGCTGTAGGCCGCCAGACTAAAACCCTAAGTGATATCCCCCATTTTTGACGTGATTGATGTCTCACGAATCGTGGAGTTTGCATGACAGACGTGTGTTTAATTAGTCACGTTGACTAATTTAGACAGTCTAGGTTTTGTTGAATTGAGCATGAATGGCGAATTTCTCAGTGGAACATTCGAGTAGCTGAGCAAGTGTTGCTCGACGAATACTGGATATTGATGGTTGGACCAATATTCGAGCAATTGAACAAGTATTGCGAATTACTGAATATTGACAGTTGGATCAATATTCGAGCAATTGAGCAATTGCTCAATTCGACGGATTACTGAAAAATTACTGAATATTGATAATTGGATCAATATTCGAGCAACTGGCAAGTATTGCTCATTTTAGCAAATTACTGATAATTTACTGAATTTTGATGGATTGAGCAAGTATTGCTCAATTCAGCAAATTATTTAGGGATGCCGTGACCCAGTAAAAATATTAATTAAAAATATTGGTAGATTACCAAATATTATATAATTAATTCGCGTGTTGTTTGTTGGATCAACATAAATTTATTCAGTGTGTGAACATGCTCGGAATGATAATTTTTTGAGTGTTTGTTCCAAACCCTAAATTTTGATCGATTGCTCATTAATTGACGAATTGCTGAAAATAGGTCATGAGCCAAGGAGGGACCGACTACACGGGACTATGGACGTCCATGTGAGGCCCAATTGCTCGAATGATAGTACACCAGGGTACCGAGTGGACCGGTTGATGAAGGAATGACGATTAAATGTTGGTTTCATCATTTATTGAAATAGTGCTCGATTGAGCATTAGGTGATAAAACCTAATTATGAAAAAGTTAGGGGCCAAGAAGACATGGAACCGGCCCTTGAGGGTGTAGGACCGGCTGATGGTCGATAGAGCAAATCCCAAGTTGTTTGGAAAGAGCTTGGACCCAATATGAGTAATTGCGCAAATTAGGTCAAAATTAGGAAAACGTGTGGGACCGGCTTTGTGCAAGCCCTAGGGACGACCCTGATCGGTCAAGAGGGCATGCACGTGTTACCATGGTGTCTGTGTGTCCGTACTGAGAGTTTCAACATTTTCTGATGTGCGTTCGAGCAACATTGTGAATTTTCAGAAGAGTTTCATCTTGACTGAAATTCTTGATTTTTGCAGGAATGAGCATGTATGCTCAATTGATCGATATTTTATAAATATCAAAATAGAAATAGTTTAATATTCTTTTCGTGAGTGCCTAGTCGGTCGTGGGACCATGTTGACTTTTGGCTTTTTCATGGTTTGAGCAATATTTAAGAAAATATGGAAAAACCATGATTTTTGCTGAAACATGGAAGTTTCACAAGACGAGAATAATTTATGAAAGATTAGGGATTGCAAGGTATGGGAACTGCCACGATTAGGGCATGGCCGGACGGCTAAGTTTCCCAGTCCCGTGACTCCTTTCCCTATTTTTATATTATTATTTTTCATGAAACCCCGAAAATATGGAGAAACCATGAGTTTTGCTCAAACAAGGAAAGTTGTTAGAGTGGAGGAGTCTTCATGGGTTCATGAAAACAACAAAAATAAGGAGAATAATGGAGGAAGCATGGGACCGGCCACAGCTAAGGCATGCCAGTGGGCCCGGCCCATGGGCGCTTCTCCATTATTTTAATGTTGTTATTTTCACTCTCCTGTTTTGTGCGGGATTCCTCATTTGTCCATATTTTGGATGCTCGTTCGCGCATTTGGGTGCTCGTTCGTGCATCATGGTTGACTACACTTGCACCATTTTATGGAACTCACTCAGGAATAGCCCAGATGCCCGATTGATGAGTGTTTATTACTAATTTACGAAATTCAGTGGAGAATGATTCATGAAATTGAGCAATAAAAGTGAGTAGTTTATTATTATCAATTCATAGGATCAGTCGTGGATTCGACCATGAATTCAGAATAATAATAAAATAGGTATTACCATTCCATGGGGTCCTGGATTCGACCACAGAATCGGAGTAATAAGATTGGTGGTGATATTACCATTTCATGAGATCAGCCGTGGATTCGACCATGAAATAAGAGTAATATCTATTACCATTTCATGAGATCAAGCTGTGGATTCGATCATGAAATCGGAGCAATACATTTATCTATTACCATTCCATAGAACCAGTCGTGAGTTTGACCATGAAATAGGAGTAATAAGATAAGATAGATTATTTTCTAGGAATCCAATGGTGGATGTCACGATAGAATTAATCTATTGCAGAAGGGATATTATCTAGTTAAAGCGTCATACCCATTCCGAGGTGCATAGTCAGGAAACAACGGATGTTTGCCGAAGTACTAAAGACGTTATTGCTCTCCATCTTACGGAGAACCGCCTGGGTATGTACACGGTCTCTCTACATAGTCAGGGAACAGTGAGTGTCACCGACGTCCTGAAGGCGTTATTGCTCTCAATCTTACGGAGAACCGCCCAATCGTTCTTCTATGTAGAGGGGGGTCTCTCTCGTGTAGTCAGGGAACAATGAGTATCACCGACGTCCTGAATGCGTTATTACTCTTAATATTACGGAGAACCGCCCAATTATGTTATTCTACATAGAGGGCATGATAAAATGCAAAGTATCGAATGCTCAGCTAGTGGAGGCCTTCCGAAATGTATAATCATCATTGCTTCGCAAAATATGAATTGTCACATGCCTGAAAGCCGTGTCAGAAACATGTATCATGATTTTACGGTTTTGAGCTTTGTTTAAAATCCACCATCTACATTAAGTCCCCTGCTTAGTGGGGGACAGTCATGTTCCGAAGTAAGCATTAAATGGTGATTTTCATCCACCGAATCAGTGTTGAGCTCAGTTGCACAAAGGTATTCTCAGAATCCTCAATTTACTCCAATGGTGTCATGTACGAGTAAATGTTCGGGTGAGGACCCTGACAGTGTGATAGAGTTTGATTCCGTGAGCACGGAGAGATGAAGCATCGCTGATTTGGTCGGTCGAAAGTCCAGTTTTGGTCGATTTAGGATTTATGGACCCAAGCCCAAAAATGGAAACCCATGTTTTATTAGGTTTTGAAAATAAAATTGATATAAAAGGGAGGAAGCCCTAAAATTCTTTTATTTTTTGGTCGACCAAGCACTTCATCTCTTTACCATCTTCACGTGAGTAACAGGAGGAGGGGAAGGTTTTCCACCGGACTCAACATCGCCTACCGTCACCGACTGACGTCCGATCAAGTTCCAGACGGTGCCGACAGGTAAGTCCGATTTTTTTTGCTGTGTGATCTTGGTGTTTTCATGGATTGTTCATGACACAAAATTTTCATGCAAGTATGTATACGTAAATTTCATGAATTTTGTTGCTTTTGAGAATACGTATGCACGTTTGTTCAATAGTTTAAGAAGCGAGCAAAAATCCTTAATATGAAAGAGATACATATATTATTGAATAAACATGTTCTAGTTGTAGTAAAGAAAATTTTGTTTATGAGGTTTCATGAAAACTCAAATTTATTCTCAAAGCATGAACTTTCACAAATACTTTTAGGAACATAGGTTCATTCGTAGTAAAAGCAATAAATAATAATCTTTAGAGTTAAAGGAATTCTGAAAAGACCTGTAGTTCATGATGAAACTTTGTTGGTGAACCTTCCAAACTTTGTTTGAAATATGTAGGTCTTTACAAAATTGAGAAAACCTTCGTTTCATAGACGAACGCTCATATGAGCAAAAAAGTTTGTTTTTTTTTTTTTATAAAAGTTACGTGACATGTTCACATTTTTATTTAAAAAGAAAAATCAAACTTTGATTTATGGGAAATTGGTGAAATCAAACAATATTTGGTGAGTTCATTAACTCGTAATGTATGCATGAGTTTGTTGATTTTATAGTGTGTACACGGAAAAATCGGCGAATGTTCATATGGAAGGTTATATGGATCATTCATGGTTTCATGAAAAGTCAGGTGTTTGACTTTAAATTTTTCTCGTTCTTGCAGGTTTGAAGAAGCGAGCAAGTTTTCAGAGTTTTACGTTGTTATTGCTAAGCTCGCGAAATCGTAAATAGGTAAGAGTTGAGGATTACCATTTTTGTAGAAGCTGATGTGAGGGTCATAATTATTCCTTCACTTTAATTCCACTGATGAAATTTATGTGTGGATGTCACAAAAACTTTGTAAAGATGACTGATCACCAGGACATCGCTTCTGAAGATGCTTTTAGGGAAAAGTCTTCCAGAGAGGATGGTTCGAGAGAGGATTCTTCTGGAGAGGATGCTTCTAGAGAGGATTCTTCCGGAGAGGATGCTTCTGCTGATGTATCTTCCAGGAATGATGATTATAGGGCTTCTAGGAGAAGGGAGTATAAAAACAAGAACATCCCAAATTCTAATGACGAGTTCTTCGTGTTTCAGTACAAACCCGAAAGGCGTCCTCCAGGTTCCGCATTCTGGTTGCTCATAAATCCCAGAAGCACTACACAGAACAAGCTGGTAACTCCTCAGGCGATAATTAGTTTCTATTTGAGTGGGAAGCACTATTTGGGTTCTCACGTGGAACTCAAACTTTCTCGAAAACCCCTGGCGCATTTCTCCGGATGGGCACGTCATATGTTGGGCTATAGTCATGTAAGAACTATGTTGGATCGTGCACAAGTGACACGAGCTATTCACGCAACTGGGGATTTAGTGATCAATCACGACATACCAGGTATGGTGGCTCTGCTTGCCCGTTGGTGCGTTCCTACTCACACATTCATATGCAGATGCGGAGAATTCACTGTCACCTTGGAAGATGTAGTCGCTTTATTGCATATCCCAGTTACTGGTAATTTCCCTGAAGAGCTCTCAACGGAGGAAAATGTAATATCTGGTATCCTGGAAGCCAAAATGCAAGAGATCAACGAGTCACCCATAATTTGCTATGCTCGATGGCTGAAACACGGGTGGCCGAAAGACGTGATTCCTGAAGAACCTGATACTTTGAACATTGATGCTCTCTTATGTTTGTGGCTCTCCGAGATATACTTGAAGACAGTGGACATTTATTGAAGCCGTTTGTGATCCCTTTTGCTATAAAAATGGCTAAAGGTGAGAAACTTCCTATTGGTAGTTTGTTTCTGGGTTCACTGTTTGCTAATTTGGATTCTTTAGTCATGGATTCCGGCGTCTCCAATGGTTTCATGAAGATTGAGACATATGCTAATACCGCATTCCTCCAAGCCTTAATGTGGGAGCACCTTGAGAAATATGCTCCAACTCCTCGTAGCTTCTTGCAAGGACCCAAGGTGGATACCCATCATGTCATCCTTGAGAAAGATAGTGCTAGGAATATGCGCTGGTCTACAAAGCGACCACGGAAAAAGACATGTCTCGCTAGCATTTTAGACACTGAATCTGAGTTCAACTTTCGTCCATGGACGACAGTTCCTCCCTTCTTCTCTCAATTGATCACTTTCAATGATACTAAAGAGATTATCACTTTGAAGTCCGGCACTGAATTGAGTGATGGAGAGAAATCTTTTATGTTGAGTTGCACTCTGGGTTACATAGTGTCAGTGATGCAAGGAGAATTCTAGGTGGAAGAATATAATATCGACAGAGCAGCTCGACAAATGGGTCTCGATCAGTGCGCTCCAGGTCATCGAATGAATAAACCATCGGTTGAGTATCTGAAGGCTCATTTGGATAACACACATGTGGAAGGAAATGATTATGTGTCTTCTTTTACCGATCGAGATATTTATGTAACTCCAGGTTATGCATAATTATGGAATCAACAACTCGAACGCTTATATAATTTTGCAGTGGACGTTAAATCTCCGACACGGGTGTTTCCTTTATCCGAAATACTCCTGGATCGCCCACGGTTGAAACCTCTTTCTAGTGGTGATAAAAGGAAGACATCTCCAGAATCTTTACAGGTAGATATTTTCTTATGATTTTGGTAAAAGCATGATAATCGCATCTTTGATTGTTTCAATCCACTCATTGTAGGGCGATCGTGCTGTGAGGCCTCGAATTCATGTAGACTTCTCTGAATGGCAAGACAGTCCCCATGGTGGAGAAATCAGGAGTAGGATGAATTATAGAATGATGGCGAATAATACACAGTCTCCAGCCGCTTCTTTGGTAAGTTGTTAGCACTTCCATTGCAATTTTATCGTCCATGCAATTAGAATTCCAAAAGAATGCCATTAATTTGTTTCATACTTTTTCTCCATCGGTTATTGACGGTCTTCATCTTTCCTCCACACCAAAAATTCAGGAATCCAGCATCGATGGAGAGGTTGATGTGAGTATCCTTTCATGTAAGTGACGTCGGCATTTCTTCGAATGAAATGATGATGATTATTGTTGTTGATGTATCCAGGAGGAAATCATTGTAGATAAGCATCATGTTGATTAAGCACACTCTTCTTTGGGACGTGAGAATATGGAGAATTCCCGAAATCCAGAAACGAATGAAGATGACGGGGTTGCCAATAGAGATTCCGGCATTGCCGAGCCTTCAAATGATTTAGAGACTCCTCTAGTAAGTATATCTCCTTTAATTTCTTCATAGAAGTATGAAATTGTTGATTTTTGAATGAATGAATGAGAATCCATGTAAATTTATGGACAACTTTGCTGAAATACGTCACCAGAAAATTTCAGACTTCAGATTTTACTAGAAACGCTGTAGAATCCTCGTCTGAAGTCCAATTTCCGCGGCCTGCATATGTATCTTCAAGCCCAGGAAATTTCCAAGCTTTTGTGAAGAAGATTTTTGAACTTTGAGCATGTTTAGGGCCTGAAATAGGCGAAATAGTGAACTTCCAGGAGACCTTCAAAACTTTTTCAGATTGCATGTTGTCCGATGTTTTGGCCACATATCCTATATCGTTCATCCGATTGCTATGAAATTTGTATATGTTGTAGATAACATCCATACGAAGAGAATGGTATATGACCCAAGCTTAAATTTCTTACCAATTGCTTCCAGTTCGCCGTTGAATACAGGGAAGTGTAAAGTATCTTCAGCTGAGCTTGTTTGAAAACGTGTTTCATGACTTCTACACTATTTGCGCATTGCTTGGGTGCATAATAAGGAACTTAGATGATGTTGGTTCACTTACATTCTGAATTTTATGGCTGTCTTTGATTTCCATGCTTGAATCATTTTAATCCCATGTAATCTTCACATAAGGTACCAAATATTGAAGTTGAGAATGGCGGAATCAATGTTGATAATTCGAGCAATGTGGTGAATCGAAGCAGTGGCATAACCATATCTGCACCTCCAGGTTATGAGAATATCGTTGCTGAAGATGTGGAGGAAACTGAGACTCCAGTTGCTGTCGAAACCGAGTCAAGAACAGAAGAGAGTTCTGCGCCTCCGGGTTATGAGAGTATCGCAGCTAAAGCCGTGGAGGAAACTGAGACCCCAGTTATTGTGGAAACCGAGCCAAGAATATAAGAGACTGTCCCAGAAGAGGATGTTGCAATGACAATAGAGGTTGCTCCAGTAGTTTAGAATCGTGTAGTAATACACGAATATCCCAATGCAGGGATTATTCGTGAACGTCCATTTGGTGCTTCACTCCTGTATCATGTATTTGTTGGTGGATTCAGCGTTCCCACTGGGTATGCCAGCATGTATGAGAAGTTGTGGAAGATGTATGGCAATATTGTCGTTACAAGAGATTCTGAACGTAGCTACTTCTTGACAATGCAATTAGGAAACATATTGTGTGTTATAGATGATATACAAACCAGGGCCAGAAATACTGTTACTCAAGATGTACTCTTTGATTGGGAGTACAACCTGGATAATTCTGAGAGACTTGGCTTTAACTTGAAGTGGATTCTTCAGAAGATCAACACCATCAAGGATGCAGTAGTGAATAACATCCCTTTTACAAGTGATGTCGTGATGGAGAAAATGACCAAGATTTCTGAGATGACCAAAAATCTGGAGTTGGAGAGAGCGGCTTTGCAAGTCTTGGAGTATGCTGAGAAGCAGAAATCATACTTTGGCGGCTTTCTTTAGTTTTCTTCCAATAATCTCCGAACATTGAACTTCTGAGAGATGTGAGGTTTTATTTTGGTTTTGAATTTTTGATTGGTTTTGAATTCATGAGTGACTGAGGATTTTCTTTTGAATTTTGGATCTGATAGAGATTTTTTCTTAAATAAAGAACTTTGATAAATTACTGAATTCAAATACTGGATGCAAGTATTGCAAACGTTTTGGAGGAATTGAAAATACATGTGAAAGAAAATCCTAAAAGAAAACCAAATATTTTTGTGTCTGGCAGGGAACGTCTGAATTGCCAAATACCTCAGACATCAAAATCTTTGAGCCAATTCTCATGTATTACTGGTATGGTCCTGCCATCCATGTTGATTAGCTTGTAGTATCCTCCAATTATGGATCTTGCAACCATAAAAGGTCCTTCCCAATTTAAGCTCCTTGCAGAATGGGGATCGTGTTTAGATGCCTTAAGAACTAAATCTCCTTCCTAGAATTTGTTAGGATTGGTTGTACGCACCTTGAATATCTTCTGATGATTTGGAATTCCCCGAACAGTGGAGTTCCATGGTTGTGGTACATGTGGACACTCGCGCAAAGGGAAGCTTCTAAGATATTGTGTATCAAACTTGGCCATTATTCTGGAGATGACTGTGTTGGTGGAGTGCTGAATTTTGAGAGGTTCTGCATCTAACCACTTAGTGAAGTATTCCTGAGGCGAAACTAGCCACTCATAACGTTTGGTGATAGCTAGGTTTTGAGCAGAACTGAGTCCCTGGACTAGGGTAGCATATTTGAAAGTTGGTAATACATATGCATCAGGGGGAATAAGACTTGCCTGAGTGTGAAACCTTCTGACGAATTCGTGGGCGCTTTCCCCAGGTTTTTGTGTGAGTTCCATCAAGCCTTCGACTTTTCCCAAATGCTCGAATGGTTGGTCATCTTCCGAGTCAGAGCCTTCTTCCACGGAGAAATGTGTAGCTGAAGATGAAGATATCACAACAACTTTTCCATCATGAGTCCATGCTGGCCCAATGACCATGTCATATCCTGGATCCTTCTTAATTATGAAGAATTTAGTTTCTGTCCAGATTGAATCATTCCTTATCTTGAGAATGATGTAACCGTAAGTATCCCTGGAGATTCCTTCATGGTCTCTGACTGAGATAGGTGCATGAGTTGCTTCTTGTCGAGTGATGCCAGCAACTATGAGAGTTTTCAAGGGGATGATGTTAACATCAGCGCCAACGTTGACCAACGCTCGCTCGAATTCATTTCCTTTGAGATGGACTGTAGTGAGAAGTCCCCAGTCATACATCTCTTTGTATGTTGCTGGAGGTTCAGGGAGCGTCTCTTGAATTGTTAGCCGTTTCCCTGACACAATGTGGTTTAGTGCAGTAAACATGTCATGTCTTTGGGCCTTTGAAAAGTACATCAACTCGCAGATATACTCAATTAGGGATTGAACTGCTTCCTTGACCGGTTGCTCGGAGAGTGCAAACGTTATGATCGGGAGAGAATTTCTGTGCACTCCTTCAGTTCCCAGTTCCCCTGAATCGGCCTTTTCTTTGAATATACGCTTCAAAGTTCTGCAATCACTTGTTGTATGACTGACATACCTATGAAAATGGCAGTAGCGTGCATTTTCCATTTGTTCCTCAGTTGGTTCCTTTTTGACGGAAGGTAATTTGATTGCAATATCTTAAATCCAGACTTCTAGTAGTTCGATCACTTCTTCAATAGGAAAAGGGAAGTCAGGCGCTTCCTGATCGTTATGTTGAGGCTAAACTGGTGGTTGTGTGTTTCTGGTCTGGTTGTCCTTCCTTGGTGATTTTGGAGGGTGAGACGCTGGAGGAGCATTCTTGTGTTGTTGTGCCCCAGCTTTTCTCTTGCTCCCTTCAGCAACATTCATGGAAGATTCAACGTTATACTACTTGTTGATCAAACGCCTGTCGGTGCTGCTTCGAGCGTTCGGTTCCTCGACTTTGACACTTTTTGTTCTTTCTAACAAAGATGGAGCAATGGTTGTTGATCTCTTGGCCGCTTCATGAAGTTCTGAAAAGGTTTGAAATCGGAGATTTTCCAATAAGGCTCTATAGACTGTAATCATTCTGTTGATGTACAAGTCCACCAGTTGTTTCTCGGTAACTTAGGATCATGAAAATCCAAAGATTGAATTCTGAACTTCTTCACATTCGTTCGGGGCCATCCTTCCTAAGTCGGAAAGGGTAACTTGCTCAGAAACAAAGAAGTATTTCTTGTAGAAAGCGTTAATCATTTCTCCCCAATTCGATATGCTTCCTGGTGCGATGTTGTTGTACTAAGTATATGCTCGACCCGTCAGGGATTTTGAAAACTCCTTCAGACGGACGACATGGTTGTGTTCATGCTCTCCTAAGGCTTCCAAGAATCGGGAAACGTGTTCTCGAGCATTCCCCATCCCATTGTAGAGTGTGAAAGTTGGAGAAGTGTATCCTTTTGGGAGAGGGATTCTTTGCGCAGCAGTGGGGTATGGAGGTTGATGACGGTGCACGGACGGTGTATGGCCCTTTCCCCGATTCTCCATAAAACGTTCCAGGTCCTCACGAGTGATGAAACCAGCGGGTTCTGCAGCTTTGTGGGCCTCGTCATCGTCTTGGACTGGAATAACTTCAGGATCCGTGCTTGGAGATGTTTCCTTGTCTTTTCCTTTCTCCTGAGTTTTGTCTGACATATTGTCAGTAAGAGTTTTGAGGTAGTTACATATCTCCTTCTGAGTAGCAGCCATATCAGTTTGATTTTTGGCGAGAACTTCCTGGACTTTCATGAGATCGACGATAGTGGCTGGATTTTCTCTGACTTCCTCGGGATGTCGGCCAAAAAGAGGATGAGTTTTGACATTGGTTCGAGGAGGAGTAGTGTCACCGCCATTGTTGGAAGCAGGAATGGTTTCTGGGATACCACCATTGTTGCTAGTGCTAGCCATGTTCACGTTAGGATTTGTAACTGAACCTGACCTAAGATCAACCATTTTGCGTAAATGTGAGATTGCAACCGAGAGATTAATATCCCACTGTGGTCTCCAATATGTGGATGGGGAAAAACGGTTCGCTGGTTTTTCAGGGAATTGAAGAGACGAGCGTGTTGTCGAGACTCCTAGACCGAGCAAACTGCTGAACCTCACACAAATGCACTGCAAAGGGAGTGCTTAGATTCGAGAGATCAATATATAGGACTCCGGCCTAAACCAATTCAATGGCCGTTCCAGAGTCAATTCGGTCGCAAAGAGGGAGATGGGTTGATCTGTAGGAGGAAAGATGAAAATTGTGTGGGATCAATGATGATTAAGGATTGTGGATGTGTTGAAGGTTTATGCAAATTGATGAACTGCTGAAGTTGAGTTCTGTGAATAAGTTTTTAATCGAGTTGTTTGACGGATGATGATGATGATCCCTTCTCGGTTGTCCTCGATTTAAACTTATTTATATTGAAAGAATGATGAACACCCTGATCCCTGTAAGTGTGACGGTTTCTTGAGTGAAAGAGTGAGAAAGTGGAAGATCGTGGTGAAACCAATTCTCGGTCGTGCGGAGACTTGGTTGATCATTCAACCACTACTTTGCTAACTCCTTCAACCGTTGCACGACTTACTCACATTCTCTCATTGTGGATGTATCCGCGTGCCTTAGGCCGCCAGACCAAAACCCTAAGTGATATCTCCCATTTGTGACATGATTGATGTCTCACGAATCGTGGAGTCTTCATGACAGACGTGTGCTTAATTATTCACGTTGACTGATTTAGACAGTCTAGGTTTTGTTGAATTGAGCATGAATGACGAATTGATCAGTGGAACATTCGATTAGCTGAGCAAGTGTTGCTCGACGAATTACTGGATATTAATGGTTGGACCAATATTCGAGAAATTGAGCAAGTATTGCGAATTACTGAATATTGATAGTTCGGCAATTGAGCAAGTATTGCTCAATTCGACGAATTACTGAATATTGACAGTTGGATCAATATTCGAGCAATTGCTCAATTCGACGGATTACTGAAAAATTACTGAATATTGATAATTGGATCAATATTCGAGCAACTGGCAAGTATTGCTCATTTTAGCAAATTACTGATAATTTACTGAATTTTGATGGATTGAGCAAGTATTGCTCAATTCAGCAAATTATTTAGGGATGTCGTGACCCAGTAAAAATATTAATTAAAAATATTGGTAGATTACCAAATATTATATAATTAATCCACATGTTGTTTGCTGGATCAACATAAATTTATTCAGTGTGTGAACATGCTCGGAATGATAATTTGTTGAGCGTTTGTTCGAAACCCTAAATTTTGATCGATTCCTCATTAATTGACGGATTGCTGAAAATAGGTCATAAGCCAAGGAGGGACCGACCACACGGGACTATGGACGTCCATGTGATGCCCAATTGCTCGAGTGAGAGTACACCAGGGTCCCGAGTGGACCGGTTGGTGAAGGAATGACGATTAAATGTTGGTTTCATCATTTATTGAAATAGTGCTCGATTGAGCATTAGGTGATAAAACCTAATTATGAAAAAGTGAGGGACCTGTCAAGAAGGCATCGAACCGGCCCTTGAGGGTGTGGGACCGGATGATGGTCGATTGATCAAATCCCAAGTTGTTTGGAAATATCTTGGAACCAATATGAGTAATTGCGCAAATTAGGTCAAAATTAGGAAAACGTGTGGGACCGGCTTTGTGCAAGCCCTAGGGACGACCCTGGTCGGTCAAGAGGGCATGCACGTGTTACCATGGTATCTGTGTTTCTGTTTTGAGAGTTTCAGCATTTTCTGATGTGCGTTCGAGCAACATTGTGAATTTTCAAAAGAGTTTCATCTTGATTGAAATTCTTGATTTTTGCAGGAATGAGCATGTATGCTCAATTGATCAATATTTTATAAATATCAAAATAGAAATAGTTTAATATTTTTTTGTGAGTAGCCTAGTCGGTCATGGGACCATGTTGACTTTTGGCTTTTTCATGGTTTGAGCAATATTTGAGAAAATATGGAGAAACCATGATTTTTGCTGAAACAGGGAAGTTTCACAAGATGAGGGAAATAATAATTTATGAAAGATTAGGGATTGCAAGGTGTGGGACCGGCCACAGCTAGGGCATGGCCGGTCGGCTAAGTTTCCCAGTCCCGTGACTCATTTCCCTATTTTTATATTATTATTTTTCATGAAACCACAAAAACATGGAGAAACCATGAGTTTTGCTCAAACAAGGAAAGTTGTTAGAATGGAGGAGTCTTCATGGGTTCATGAAAACAACAAAAATAAGGAGAATAATGGAGTAAGCATGGGACCGGCAACGACTAAGGCATGGTCGGCCGGTGGGCCCGGCCCATGGGCGCTTCTCCATTATTTTAATGTTGTTATTTTCTATCTCCTGTTTTTTGCGGGATTCCTCATTTTTCCATATTTTGGATGCTCGTTCGCGCATTTGGGTGCTCGTGGATTCAACCATGAATTCAGAATAATAATAAAATAGGTATTACCATTCCATGGGATCGTGGATTCGACCATAGAATCAGAGTAATAAGATTGGTGCTGATATTACCATTTCATGAGATCAGCCGTGGATTCGACCATGAAATAAGAGTAATATCTATTACCTTTTCATGAGATCAAGCTGTGGATTCGATCACGAAACCGGAGCAATACATTTATCTATTACCATTCCATAGAACCAGTCGTGAGTTTGACCATGGAATAGGAGTAATAAGATAAGATAGATTATTTTCTAGGAATCCAGTGGTGGATGTCACGATAGAATTAATCTATTGCAGAAGGTATATTATCCAGTTAAAGCGTCATACCCATTCTGAGGTGCATAGTCAGGAAACATCGGATGTTTGTCGAGTCCTGAAGACGTTATTGCTCTCAATATTACGAAGAACCGCCTGGGTATATACACGGTCTCTCCACATAGTCAGGGAACAGTGAGTGTCACCGATATCCTGAAGGCGTTATTGCTCTCAATCTTACGGAGAACCGCCCAATCGTTCTTCTATGTATATGGGGGTCTCTCTCATGTAGTCAGGGAACAGTGAGTGTCACCGACGTCCTGAAGGTGTTATTGCTCTCAATCTTACGGAGAACCTCCCAATTATGTTATTATACATATAGGGCATGATGAAATGCGAGGTATCGAATGCTCAGCTAGTGGAGGCCTTCTGAAATGCATAATCATCATGGCTTCGCAAAATATGAATCATCACATGCCTGAAAGCCGTGTCAGAAACATGTATCATGATTTTACGGTTTTGACCTTTGTTGAAAATCCACCATCTACACCCAGTTTGTGACATGTGTTGATGTCTCGAGTGTTTTCGTGGAAAACATGTAGCATGTTGTTGCTGTTTGGCAAGTTGAGCTTGGGAGACTTGCCGGCTCGGTGGTGACCCTCGACGTTCGAGATTTGCATCTTGAGAGGAAAGGTAGCCGTTGATTATTGAAACCCTTCGTTTGGTAACCAGCGGCATGAAAGCATGGATGGCATGGATTTGACATGGTTAGGCGTGGCCAAGCTTGGATTTTGGCATAGTTTAGGCGCGGCCAAGAATTAGGGTTTTGGCATAGTTTGGGCGCGGCCAAAATTATGGATTGGCGTTGGGCCAAAGGTCGCCACGCGCTAGATGGTGACCTTGGACGGCTAAGATATGCATCTTAAATGGAAGGGTGGTCGTTGATTGTAGCAACCCTTCGTTTTGGCAGCCATCGGCATGGAGAAAGGCTGGCATGGATTTGGCACAACGGTGCGGCTGGCATGGTTGGCATGCATTGGCGCGGAGATGTGGCTGGCATGCCATTGGCACATGTGGAGCGCCAGCATGGTTGGTATGACTTGGGCGCGGAGATGTGGCGCGACATGCCTTGGTTCGGAAAGGTTGCACGGCATGCCATTGGCACATTTGGCATGGTTGGCATGCATTGGCGTTGAGATGCGGCTGACACGGCATGCCATTGGCACATGTGTCACGGTTGGCATGCCTTGGCACGGAAAGGTTGCACGGCATGCCATTGGCACATGTGGTGCGGCTGGCATGGTTTAGGCCTGGCCAAGCTAGGATTTTGGCATAGTTTAGGTGCGGCCAAAAACTAGGGTTTTGGCATAGTTTGGGCGTGGCCAAAATTGGGGCTTGGCGTTGGGCCAAAGGTTACCACGCGTTAGCTAGCGACCTTGGACGGCTAAGATTTGCATCTTAGATGGAAGGGTGGCTGTTGATTGTTGCAACCCTTTATTTTGGCAGCCGTGAAGGAAAGGACGGTCATGGCATGATTTAGGCGTGGCCAAGCTAGGATTTTGGCATAGTTTAGGCGCGGCCAAAAACTAGGGTTTTGGCATAGTTTGGGCGCGGCCAAAATTAGGGCTTGATGTTGGGCCAAAGGTTACCACGCGTTAGCTGGAGACCTTGAACGGCTAAGATTTGCATCTTAGGGAGGGGTGGCCGTTGATTGTTGCAACCCTTCGTTTTGGCAGCCAGCGGCATGTAGTATGACCGACATGGTTTTGGCATGGAGACATAGCTGGCATGGTTTGCCATTGGCACGGTGGCGCGGCTGGCATGGTTGGCATGCCTTGGCGCGGAGACGTGGCTGGCATGGTTTTCCATTGGCACGTTATCACGGCTGGCATGCCTTGGCGCAGAGACGTGGCTGGCATGGTTGGCATGCCTTGGCGCGGAGACGTGGATGACATGCTTTTCCATTGGCCCGGTGGCGTGGCTGGCATGGTTGGCATGCCTTGGCGCGGAGACGTGGCTGGCATGGTTTTCCATTGGCATGGTGGCGCGGATGGCATGGTTGGCATGCCTTGGAACGGAGACGTGGCTGGCATGGTTTTCCATTTGCACGGAGACGTGGATGGCATGGTTTTCCATTGGAACGGTAGCACGGCTGGCATGGTTGGCATTCCTTGGCGCGGAGACGTGGATGGCATGGTTTGCCATTGGCACGGAGGCACGACTAGCATGGTTGGCATGCCTGGGAGCGGAGACGTGGCTGGCAATGTTTTCCATTGGCACGTGTGGTGTGATAATTAGGGTTTGTTATGAAGATGATGTCGGTCAATACTAAGGGTTCTGTCGTGGAACATGACAAAAAAAGGTACCCTGGTAATTCTTACGTAGGCATGTTGAATGATTCAATAAATGCGCTAGTGGCGATAGTGACGTCATGTCAGATGTAAGGTTTTACGATTTTAACCCTAAGCTAAAATCCACCATCAACAGCGGCGAAAGAAGATATTGTGGAATCACAAACAATGAGACGAATATGTTTGTGAATAATTTTATATCTTGCCTATCGGAGATATCAATCTCAAGATAATCTTTTGGATTGTACTTGTACGATAAAAACAACAAGATCAGATCACACAACTACAAGAAAGTAGTATCGGTCTGGCTTCACAATCTCAATGAAGTCTTTAAGTCGTTAACCTGGTTTTAGAGAAGAAACCAAAGGTTAAAGGATAATATACTCTAGCTTACACAACTAGTATCACATGTAAGGTGTAGATTTCCCAGTTGCTAAAGTTTTCCCTTATATAGTCTTTCAAATCATGGTTTTCAATCAATGTTAGCTTGGTAACAAAGCATTCAATATTCACCGTTAGATGAAAACCTGATTAGATTCAAGCTAATATCTTTCAACAGTTAGATCGAAAACCTAGCTTGTTACACACAAATGAAATGCACATTTCTAGGTTTGTGTAACCGTACCCAAACATGTACATTTGTTGGTTTAACAATAGTTAATCAAATGGTTATACATATGAGCACATTCATATCAACCATAATCTTCTTCACCATAACTAGTTCAAATGACTCATATGAACTAGTTAGAGAGTTATTCAATTGCAAGGAAATCTTATGTAACTACATAAGACACAATTGAAGCAAAAATGATTTGATTCACTCGAATTGGTTCATGAACTTTATAGCCATAGTTTTCAATTGCATTCCTTAGTTTATATATATATAAGTTCAAAAGCAGTCGTCTTTAGATATAGCCAACTCAAGTTCGCGGACTGGGATACAAAAAACATTCGTCTTTAGTGACAAAACTATCAATACATATGGAATACAAATAAGATAAAGAAACTTATGTAGCTCCTATTCCACATGTCTAATCTTCAACATTAGTCGAAATCTTCGTCACTTCCAAGTACTCCAATGATCCCAAAGGTTGTAAGTTCAGCATCATCGTTGTTGAAAATCCGTATCTATAACAATGAGAAAATAGAATTCTTGATCATTGTTATACAGTGCCATAGTATCATTACACGGCATCAAAGTTCAATTGTATCACAACTTCGACAACAATACTATGGTGATATGTATCACTCCCCCTTAGTCAATACTCCATCTCACATGGAAACCACTCCCCCTTACATAATGGTCTGAAAACCATATGTATCTGTAGTGTGAACTACATATTAATTCTCCCCCTTTTTGTCAATAAAATTGGCAAAGGTACGAAAACGGGATCCTAATGAAATTTCCAAAAGATACATTTCATGACCAAAAGAAAGCGTATATCAACTTGTTTAGATGCAATCATAAAGCCGAAGCTAAATGCATTCATCAAGGAGTTTAAAGATACAAGATAACTCCTATAATATTCCACAGCCGCACTCCCCACAAATATTTGGCAATTAAGCAAAAGTTCAATTAAGAACTCTCCCCAATAATATGTCATTCCCGAAAGAACAACATGAGAGACCTTAATTTCGAAAGAAAGGAAGGATTTCTTTTGACATAACACACAAAGGACTCTGACAGAAAAATCAATCCTATGGAAACAAATACAGAATTGAAGTAAACATTTACTGGAGTTTCAAACTCAATTGCCCAAAAGATCGAGATAAGCACAGGGGAAAGAGTCATAGAAACAATTAATGAACCAAAACAACACCAATAGATTATCGTAAGTGTTGAAACGTAGCAGTGTCTAATGGTTTAGAATATCAGTCAATTGGTGTTTGGAAGGCACAAATTCCATACTTATGATACCATTTTCATAGAGCTCTCGAATAAAATGGCACCTTATATCAATGTGCTTAGTTCTTGAGTGCTCAACGGGATTCTCAGTGATCCGAATCGTACTAGAGTTATCACAAAAGATCTTCATTATTCCAGTATCAATTCCATAATGAGCTAGCATTTGTTTCATCCATAGAAGTTGAGTGCAACATGAACCAGCAGCAATATATTATGCTTCACATGTAGACAGGGATTGTGAATTCTGCTTCTTGCTATGCCAAGCCACAAGATTCAGTCCTACATAGTAGAAACCCCCTGATGTACTTTTTCTGTCTTCTACACATCCTGCCTAATCAACATCTGAATAAGCAGAAAGATCAGTGTTAGTATCAAAAGTATAAGATATACCATACGCGACAGTGTGATTGACATATCGTATGATCCTTTTTGAAGGTTCAAGATGAGATTCCTTTGGATTAGCCTGAAATCTAGCATAATAACCAACACTAAAAGAAATATTAGGTCTAGTAGCTGTAAGATATAAAAGGCTACCAATAATAGATCGATACAATTTTTGTTCCACTTTTACTCCTTTCTCATCTCTATGCAGTTTACCAGTAGTGGGCATAGGTGTCAGTTTTGGAGTTGACTTATCCAGACCGAATCTTGCCACAAGATCCCTTGCATACTTTTCTTGGGATAAGTAAATTTCATCCTTATGTTGTTGAATTTGTAATCCTAAGAATAATTTTAATTCGCCAACATTGCTCATTTCAAATTCTTTAGCAAGAGAGACTTGGAAGTCCTTTGAAAATTTCTTAGAAGTTGAACCATAGATGATATCATCTACATAGACTTGAGCAATGACAACATCTTTCCCACTCCATTTGGTAAACAAGGTTTTATCAGCTCCGCCTCTTGAAAAACCTTTTATAATAAGAGAAGTGGTAAGTTTTTCAAACCAGGTTCTAGGTGCTTGTTTTAACCCATATAATGCCTTTTTGATCTTAAGAACATGATCTGGGAAATCAAGGTTTTCAAATCCCTTAGGTTGAGCGACATAGACTTCCTCCTTTAATATTCTGTTTAGGAATTCGGATTTTATATCCATTTGAAACAACTTAACCTTAAGAAAACAAGCATGAGCTAATAAAAGTCGAATGGACTCAAGGCGTGCCACAGACGTAAAGGTTTCGTCAAAGTCAATACCTTCAATCTGCGAATATCCTTGAGGGACAAGTCTGGCTTTATTTCGGACAATTGTGCCAAATTCATCAAACTTATTCTTGAATATCCATTTAGTACCAACAATATTGATATTGGAAGGACAGGGTACAAGTTCCCATACGTTTTGTCTTTAAAATTGATTTAACTCTTCATGCATTGCATTCACCCAAAAGGGATCGCTCAGAGCTTCATCAATATTTCTTGGTTCTACTTGTGAAAGATAATGATAGGGTGTAGAATACATCGTATTTAATATCTATTTGTTATGATTTCTTTGTTACTTTTTGTGTGAATTATGTATTTTATGAGTGTTTGTGAGTTATTAGGTACTATGGAGTCGCACGGAGGAAAAAAAGAAGAAATCACCCAACTTGAGCAAAAAGGGTACAATTATCATTGCATGGATGAACACAATTCGGAGCCGAGCCAGGATTAAGGGGCAACTCTGTTTTGGAGGAGTGTTAAACACAGATCAGCTGAGGCTAAGGGGATGCCAGCTGGATGGTTCTACAGTTAGGTGTCTAAATCCACCCCAATCATTCCAACCCTAAAATCAATCTTCCTTCATTGTTTCAGCTGAGATTGAGGGGCAGCCACTGAGAGAAGAAATCGAGAATGAAAGAGGAAGAGAGAAAAGCAGTGCAGCTGCTGGAGAAATTAATAAATTGAGATCGAGAAATTATGGCAGAGAAGATGTTGATCGAAGCAAATGATGGTGCTGGTCACTGTAATTGATGAATCAGAGATGGAGGTGATAAGAAGAATTTCTGGTGCTGTTAGGGTTAGATGAATTCAATGACGAATCCATTAGATGGAGAACATTTCAGTGTTTTGTATGGACGTATAAAGATGGGATCCTGTTGGTTTCGAAATAGGATTGAATTTGATTAAGCTTTGATGGCTGATGTTAAAGATCTGATGGATTTCAGAAATGAAGAATGGTTTTTTGGTGGGATTCGAAATACAAGGGAATCTGAAGCTGATGAAATGGGTCAGTGGTTGAGTTGAGATGGGATCGTTGCTGCTTCCATGGGATTGTTGAATTAATGGGTTGGTAGCACTATTGATAAGCAAGCAGATTGAATGGGTTCGATGCTGTTACCATGGTAATTATCAAGGGACTGGAGGAATTGATGATGATGTTGAACTGCTGGTTGATTGAGAAGAAACAGTAAAAGAAATTAATGCTTCTTCTCATGGGTGTTTGAAGGAATTGATACAGGGGAGCCTGAATGATTTTATGGGTTGAGATGATAAATTGCATTAGATGTATGTTAGAATTGCTACAAGGAGAAGAAAATGGCCTGAAAATGTGGCCGAATTTGTCCTGAAACAGAGGAAACTCTGTCTAAATTTCCCCTTTGGTGAGTTAACTCAATGACTCGGTACACCTCAGTGATCCAGGTTGAGTAAGACTGAGTAAGAATCTAACTCGGCTGACTTCATCGTTGACTCCATTGAATGACGGAAGACCATCTTGACCGTTAACTCTGACGATACCGTAACAGAATATTCTGTCGTCTGCAACAGTATCTAAGGTGGACGGCAGTGAGCTTTCTTGCCGGATTCCGGTGGTACCAGGATTTCTCCGAAAACCCAATTTGTGAAGAATTTTCTAGATTCATCTAGACTCATGGGTTTGAGGAATTGGACTTGAATTTGGAAAGTGAAGATGGAAGATTTAAGAAAGACAAGGACTTGGAAAGAAAACTTACAAAGGGAAAGGGATTCTATTCCTAAGAGGATTGCAAGCAAATTGAAGCATGTAAATAGAGAATCTCTACACTTTTTTCACACCTCTATACAAACAACACTTCTCTTTTCTTTATTCTCTGTGTGAACTCCTTAGCATGAGTAGCTAATTTTATTGATTGAGGATGAATTCCTAGTTCTTGACATGTTTTGAGTTTGAATGTTTATACATTCATGGTTGATTGATAGGTCGTTTAGGATGCACACTAAATTGATTTGTTAATTGATCTAAAGATAGTGAAAGTTAGGGGATAAGTAATCGTTTCTTGACTCTTTACATAAGTAGAAAACACGAGACCTTGCGGAGGGATTCTATGGAGAAATTGTGTGTAAAAACAACGTTAGCAAGTAGACCTTGATCTAAGAGTCCAACTACTAATATCAACCTAATAAATTCATGAATCTTAATGCGTTTAACTAAATTACATCTAGTGATCTACTAATGTGTGGTTTGGTGAATAGAATCCGGTAGTCGAGAACTTCCGTATCCGGTGATACAAGGGATTTAGGGGTTTAGCACTGATCTAACTGCTTTACCTACGGTTGGTGATAATCTGTGACTAATAAAAAGTGGAAAAGAACATAACTTGAATCATTTTTTTGCAACGAAGAGGGATTCCTTGGTCTTGTCTCTTTTATTGATTTTCCTTGATCTTTTAATTGTTTTGTTTATTTATTTTGCTTCATAAAATATAAAACCAAAACCCCCCTTTTTTGACATTATAGACAACTAAAACCTCTTGCTCCTCGTGGGAACGAACTTAACTACCACCATATTACTTGTTAATTGAGTGGAAAAATATTCACTAATTTTTTGTGGTTACGACACGCATCAAGTTTTGGCGCCGCTGCCGGGGAGAAGCGGACGATTTTTGTTTTTATTTTTGTTTTTATTTTTGTTTTTTCTTTATTCCTACCTTGTTAGATTCTATATCGTATCTAACTTAGTTTTTGAGAATCTTGTTTCAGGTCTTTGGTGAATGCTTAAAGAGGGAAGACCGAGTCCCATACGTCTTCGATCCGGCACTCAACTAAAGTACTTCATTCGTGCGGTTAACACTCCGCTTCCTCGTTCTTCATCAAGTGAGTTCGTAAATTCAGACATTGAATAAGAAGCAATGGGTGATCGTACACTCAAGGAACTAGCTACTCACAAGCTCGATACACAACAATGGTGTATTCAAACTAACTCAACCTTCGATATCAAGTCGGGGTTGATTAGAGGGTTACCAAAGTTTCATGGCATGGTGAATGAAGATCCAGACAAACATCTTATGGACTTCTATGCCATAGTCATGGCCATGCTTCCATCGGAGACTAATGAGGATGAAGCAATGTTGAAAGCTTTTCCGTTCTATTTGGCGGGAAATGCTAAGGAATGGTTGTATTATTTTCCTTCCGGAAGTATCACAACATGGAATGGGATGAAGAAAATTTTCCTCGAGAGATATTTTCCTGCATCAAAATCTACTCAAATTCGCAAGGAGATTTGTGGGATGAAGCAAAATGTGGGAGAGTCATTGTATGAATGTTGGGAGCGATACAAGAGAATGGTGGCAAGCTGTCCACACCATCAATTCAGTGACGTTATGATACTCCAATACTTTTACGAAGCTCTCCACCCAAGTGATAGATCTCTTCTTGACGCCGCAGGTGGTGGTGCACTAGTGAACAAGACGGTGACCCAAGCTACCGAGTTGATTGAAAGTATGGCTGCAAACTCGCAAAAATTTTACACAAGAGAAGAACTAATTGTTAGGAGAGTGCATGAAGTTAGTGATTCATGATCACACCTTGATCAAAGGATGAGTAACATGGAGATAATGATGCAAAGGATGGTTGCGGTGTAGATGGTAGATTTTCGACAAGGGTTAAAATCGTAAAACTATAATTATACATTCTCCTGATCCGACAATCGGATGAGTATTGAGGCTCATGTCTCTCGTTGAACCATGAAAACTCATGCCATAAAATTTCTGACTGAGAAGGCTTTCTCTCATAGTATATGTAGATGTGTAGTCTCCCAGCTGAGGCAACGACACATCTCATGAATACTGAGCAATATCAGTAATTATTTCTATATATAATCGAAAGATTGGACGGCTCCTAGACAGCATGCCTGCTAGTATAGAGCGACAACGTCTTCAGGATACAACAAGGTTTTTTCCCTGATTATATAAAATAAATATGACGTTTCAACAAGCTCATGTTTCTCAATTCTCAGATAATTAATGCTCATAGACAGCATGCCTGCTAGTATAGAGCCGTCAGTTAATTATATATAATCGTTAACTGCATATTCAACAATATTCTACGATTCTTAGTAATATTTTGTCACTTCAATTTGTGGTTCTTCCCAGCAGAATTCCACGGGTTGGTGATAAATATCCAACGTGCGAGCATCTGAGCAGCTATCGAGTAAGCCCTGACCAAAATGGTGGTCGTGTACTCAGCAATAATGCACGAACGAGCACCTGAATGCGCAAACGAGCATTCCAAAACATGAAGGAACGATGAACCTATACAAAGTAGGAAGAAAATAATAAATAATAAAATATTAATCAAGGCGCTGGGGACTAGGCCCACCGGCCGGCCGGTCGTGCTGTGGCCAGTCCCATGTCCAATTTTATATTTTATCATATTTTTATTATTTTCCCTGACCTCATGAAAATCCCTTCATTTGAGCAAATCTCCTTCGTCTCAAGGAAACTATCCAGTCTCATGGTGTTTCCTCGTATCAAAGAAATAATAAAATTTAGGAAAGGTGTCGCGAGACTAGGTCCACTAGCCGGCCGACCATTCCCTAGCCGCGGCCGGTCCCACACCTCATGACTCCTTATTATTTTATTATTACCCTCATCACATGAAAATTCCCTGATTTCATGATATTTCCCTCAATTCATGAAATATTATAAATTAGGGAGAAAACGCACGGGACCCGGGCTCTCGGCCGTCCATACTCTAGCCATGGTCGGTCCCACACGGCCATGTCTTATTATTTTAATATTATTTATTTCCTCATCCCATGGAAACTCTTTCACTTCAAGGAAATTCCCTAGTTTCAGCAAACTCCTTGGATTCATGAAATTTCACTCAAGTTCATGAAAAATAATATAAAATTAGGGAAACCCGTGGGACCGGGCCATAGCCGGCCGGTCACGCCCTAGCCGGTCCCACACGTCCCTTATTTTATCATTATTATTTTTTATGAATCCCTCATCTCATGGAAACTCCATAATTTCAACAAATTCCTTGGTTTCAACAAACTTCTTGATTTTTATGATATTTCCCTAAAAACATGAAAATATTATAAATTAGGAAGAAATGCCTTGGGACCAGCTCCTTGGCCGGCAGGCCATGCCTTGGACTAGCCGGTCCCACACCTCATGATTCCTTCATTATTTTATAATTTTATTCCTTCATCTCATGAAGATTTACGGTTTCAGCAAAATCTCTGATTTCTTCATATTTTCTCAAAATGTTGCTTAAACGCACACCGGAAAATTCGAAACTCTCAGGGCCGAGACACGAACATTATGGTGATGCGGGCATGTCTCCTTGACCGACCAAGGCCGGCCCTGAGGCTTGCAAATAGCCGGTTGATTATGATTTTTTTATGGGTTGTAGTAAATAGGATTCGTTTCAGACTTGTGAAGGAAATGGAATTTTTAGATTTAATAAAATTATATATACAAAAATATTAACAATGGGTGAGAGGTACTAGGACTAAGGATTTGGATGAATTCACTACACAAGGTTCATTCATATATTCTTTGACAATTAAAACTCAATAAAATTAACATGGACTCTGATTTTGCCAAGATAGATTCTTAAAACATTGATTGTAAATCCTAAGCATGATGTATCAAAACACCTAAGCTAAGCATACAACATCAAATTAAATAACAAACAATTAATTCAAATCATATTTTAATTTTAAATTAATGCAAAAGTCATAAAAAAGAATAAAATAAATTTACCTGTGTATGAAATTCACCCTCCTCCGTCGTCCCAGTGTTGGGTTTAGCTCATCATGATAAAAACACGCTCAAAATATTTATTTATTGCTCAAATGGTGTTTACAATGAAAAGAAGAAGAGAAAATGGTGTAAATCGGGTGTTTGCAACGTTTATAATCGTTGCGTAATCCGTTACAAAGAACGATACATATGAAATGTTGTAGTCTTTGGGAAACTACGACCCACACTCCACTGTCGAAGTCCTTGTTGAAGAACGACAGTCACTTACAGTCTATTGTTCTTCGTGTTCATCTTCATGCAGCAGCAGAAACAGAGTTTTGTTAAACTCTGATTTCGTCTTCTCTAGCTCTCCCTAGCTCCAAAACTCTCGACCCCTCTTCTATGAGTCCCCAAAACTCTATATATACTCCACAGGATCAAGAAGTCTCGCTATAACTCGAGATAATTCTCACTTAACTCGGTTTGATGAAAAAATATTCTGGGAATATTTTCTTCCCTGATTTAGCTTCTCACGCGTAGATTTCCATCCTGGTCACTCTAGAAATGTTTACACACGACCCACAATGTTGCTAGAGCCCTCATGCATGAGCATAACAAGCTCAAATCTTCTCCAATCCCGTGTCCAACCCGTGTTTCCCTGTTTTGCATTCCGTGAATTATCCAGCTAATTCTGGCCAAATTTGATCGAACCAAAAGCCCAAAACGTGTTTGCTAGGACATATCACAACTTCCTACCAAAAATCAGCCATTGAATCGCCCTAGAACACGTTCAAAAATTCCAACAAAACATCTGCCAGTTGATAGTATTTTTTTCCCGCCAATTTTTGGTTTTTGAATTTGGGAAGAAGATGTCCTCCCCCCTAACCAGAACTTGGGTGCGAATAGCAGCTGCCTTTGGGGTGACCTGGGGTGCCCCTTAGTAATTGAGGTGCCCCTTATCCAACGGTGAGAGTCCGAATAACACGTGTCCTCCGGGGTTTTTACCAACTTTTCGAGCCGAATTTTCCAAAAAATGTTTATTTTCCAAAGGTGCCTACAAACACATAAAACACCAAAATTAGTACAAACTCGAGTGCCAACAATATATAGTATTGAGATCAAATTAAACAAAAAAATGTGTCTATCAAATACCCCCAAACTTATTATTTGCTAGTCCTCGAGCAAAATTTATTTTTGAAAAGATAAAAAGACTACACTTAGCACGTGCAGCAGGCCGTTAAACCGCTAGGTGGCCCTAGCGGCGAAGTGTTGTCTCCGGAGGGTTTACCAGAGGTGTACCCACAAAACCTTTTCTGCTAATTGGTCACAAGTATCCAAAGAGCTATGAGGACATACATATTCTCAACCTATCTCCAAGTAAGTAGAATGCCAGAGAAATTAAAGGTGTCAGCTCTAAAGCTGACTGAAGAAAAGGGGAGACACATCCACACCACTGCTAGATAAAGAGATATCCGCTACACATCTAGATAAACATTGTAAGATGCGTCCGCTGCTTTACAGCTGGATAATATTAGGAGAGAGATAAAAATGAGAGGGACATCTTCTACACAGCTGGACTAATTAGGTGTGATGAGTTAAACCAGTGCTAGAAAGATTTTTTGCCAGATTGAAAGCAGACTAACAAAGAACCAAAATGCATCTTTCTTCGACTCTCTTACAGTGCTCAGCAGAAACAACGCCTTCTTCGGTATTCAACTGTTGATGATAAACTCTCGAACCTCATAGAACCTTGACAATTAACTTGTTCTCTTCGATTTCTTGCTTGACTTATAAATTTCTTCTTCCCTATGGCCTTATTGAACAAAAACAACGTAATGATGTTTCATTTTTCTTTTTTTTCATTTTTCATTTTTTTTTTTGAAAACAAAATATTACAAGACAAAAATTTACATGGCCATGAGAGAAGGACTTTCAAAACTTGGATCTTCGCAACTTGTGATGTCTTGGTATCATGGATTCTAACAACTTATATCATTTGCTCTTATAACTTCAAATTTGATTTTTGAATTATTCTCTTCTATTATTGCTTCTAAACCTAAAACGTCTTCAACTTTCTTCATAGATTTTGATGTCGCTCCGCTTGTTGATGATGATAAGTTTCTACTGAGAGAGAGTCGCAATCCAGTAACTAAGACTACATTGTGAGATTGCTTTGTCTTTCTGGAATTTCCCTGACCTAATTGCCTTTCCATCATGTATGGTTAGGTCCATCACGGTTACCCTCTAAAAGGAACAAGTTCTCTCCTGAATTTCAAGGATCTCAATGTCTTTTTCTCTAATGTCTCAATAAGTTGTTATCTCTAGCATTCCAATTTCTATCTTTTCGGTGAGAAACAGTATGTAAACTTCGCTAACCGGATACCATGTGACGCTAGAAGTTTCAAAAGTGCAACTAAAAAGTTTCTCCCATACCCCCAAACTTAAATCTAACATTGTCCTCAATGTTCTAAAGATAAAATTAAAAGCATAGGAACAAGGAGAAACTTTTACCATTTGAAGCAAAAGAGTTAAGGAAAGATATTACCGTGTCGCATGAGATTGGGTTACCTCCCAAGAAGTGCTCAGTTTAAAGTCTTCAGCCATACATCGGAAGGAATTAGTCACCTCATAGAATCAAAAAGTAACAGCCGAAATAACTGTGGGTCTTCAAAACCAAAAATAGATGACCAAAGGAAACTACAATAACCCAAGAAAGTGAACAAGGATAGCATGCCCTTATCTAGTTTCCTGATTAAGATATTTATATCTAGTTGTGGTTCAGGTTCAGGTTCTAAGAAAGGGTCTAAATAAAATATTTTCATTGGTTGCGTTTCTTCATAGGTGGGATCCGAATCATTAGGTCCTAGAGTCTGGAAAAACTCAAATATGATCTTAGAAGCACAATAACAAACTAAATAACTGAGGATCCTCTAAGTCAATAAGATTTGACTTCCAAAATTGACCAAAATGAGAGTAGTGGTCACTCTTAAGCAAATGTGTCGATTCTAATTTCCTAAAGCATTTAGGTTTAGTCTCACAGCTTAATATTTGACACATTTGAAATATAAACGTTCCCACATTTGGAAGAAAACTATTTGTTGGTGGGAAAACAAAGTCAATCTTGGTATCATAGCCTGGGTCAACCACATCAACCAGAGGATGGGTTTCTAACAACTGAGCTTCTCTTTGGACATCATTAGGTTCAGGAAAAAGTATACGAAGATAATCTTGTAAGATGGTTGAGGCACAAATGTCAAGTCCTACACGAGGGAACTTTTTAAGAGTTAAAGCACACGGAGAATGATAATCACCCCCAAACTTAGAGTTTTCTGTGTCTCTATAAAGACTAGTCACAACTTCCTTAATTTCTAGGTCATCGGATTCCCGAAAATGGTCAATTGATTCTTCTAAGTCGGGTTCATCCTCACTCATCTCTACGGATATATCTTCTTCATATAATACTATTGTTTCTAAGTCGCTAGACTCTAAAACAGCATTTTCGGAATAAACCCGTTCCTCTAAACCACTATCGGCTTCGTAACCAAAAGGAAAAACTACATCGTCTAAAACGGTGGTATCCCTAATCAAATCCTCGTCCTTTTGAATAGGTGAATAATCATAAAAATTATTTGGATTTGAACTAGAAATAATATAATCATTATAAAGCTCAATTGGATTAATAGATTCCTGATTACTATGCCTACATATTTCAGATTCTTCATTACTACTATCCTCATCATCATAATAGTACAAAGATGATTGAACCTTATCTAAATAAGTAGTGTCTTTTATTCTAGCCTCGTCCTCTAAATTAGGCAAATATTCACTATTGATATCAAGGGTAGAATTAGAATCCCTATTTTGGAAATTTAGATTATTTCGAGCAGCATTAGCCAACTGTTCATTTTATGCCTCTAGACGTGCCTGAATTTCACTGAGCATAACACTTATACGTTTACCACTCTCGTTTATCATCTCAGAATATCGTGTACACTCTTCTTTTGAACTATTCATTTCAACTAAACGTTTATACGTCCTTTCAATCCGTTGTTAGGTCTCTTCTAGAGATGGAACAGGTTCAGAAATATCATAATCAGGACTAGTTTCCAAAAACGAGTAACCAGTACTACAGTGTTCCTGATTTTCTTGCTCGTAAGACCGATTCGCGTGTGGATAGTAATTGGGCTCACCATGGTATGAACCATAACCTTGAAAAGATTGGCGTTCCCAACTACTATTCCCACCATGGTCATAAAAATGATGATGTCCATATTCAAATTCAGATCGATACTCATTGTATTGGCTTCTGTCATACCAGTTCGACATTCTTAATTGCAAGGGAATTCTACATAATCACAAACAAGTCTGACTCGACCAAATCAAACCTACTGATTTCTAGCAAACAAAAGGCATGATGGCTCCACTTAGATTGTTTCTAGACCAGCTTCTAATCCTTCGAAAGGGAATTCTTTACAATTTAAGCAAACCCCTCTGGAATCAATCCGAGTCAAAGTAAGTTGAATTGAGGCGAGGGAAGCTCAGTGGAGCTTTGATACCCAAGGCCTCACCGTTATCACAAGGAGACGCAGTCACGCATTCAACTCACAGAAACCATCATGAACTTCGAAGTATGCTAAAAGAGTAACCAATATTTTTCGAACGACTTTCCTACTAAGCTCGTTACCCTATCGGTATCGTTCTAATCAAATTTTAAGCTTGGGTTCGCGTTAGGTTTCGTTTATCTAAGGCGGGCAAGAAGGGAACGGTGATGAAATCCGAACCCTTATCTTATATGGCCAGTTCTTGCCCTTTACTAGGAAATTAAAGCAGCCGGTTTAGTCCTCAACATATAATCACCTTAAGGCAGACAGTAAACCCGCTGACAGTAGATTCGCGGGTGTTTAGAAGTTTACCTCCCGTACTAGACGGGCGAAGAACCGCTATAGTCGACTCGGGCCACTGACTCCGGTGTCAGTGTGCCAACCCGAGGGGCCGAGACGAAATTGTAATCGTCGTCCTTCCCTGCGAACAGTTTATATTTAAATTTTTTTTTATATAACCCTTCCGTTGGGTTTAAAATTAAAATAAATTGTCCAAAGTCCAGTCCAATGAAAAAAAATACAAAAAATAATAATAATAATTACAAAAAAAAATATGAAAAGTCTCTTAAAAAAAAATTCTCTCTTTTTTTTTTCTCTCTTTTTTCTTTATTTTTTTGCTTTGTCTTTTTTCCTTCTCTTTTAGCTTTAAGCTTTGATTCCAAGGTCTTTAGTATCCAACTTCAAACCTGTAATACAAAGACACAACCAAAGAGACGTAAAAAGAACAAATGGAATAATAAAAAATAATAAAAACCTAAAAATTCTACCTAAGCACAAATCCGCGTCGGCGGCGCCAAAATGATTAATATTTTTGATTGTGATTGTAGTAAATAGGATTCGTTTCAGACTTGTGAAGGAAATGGAATTTTTAGATTTAATAAAAATATATATACAAAAATATTAACAATGGACGAGAGGTACTGGGACTAAGGATTTGGCTGAATTCACTACACAAGGTTCATTCATATATTCTTTGACAATTAAAACTCAATAAAATTAACATGGACTCTGATTTTGCCAAGATAGATTCTTAAAACATTGATTGTAAATCCTAAGCATGGTGTATCAAAACACCTAAGCTAAGCATACATCATCAAATTAAATAACAACCAATTGATTCAAATCATATTTCAATTTTAAATTAATGCAAAAGTCATAAAAAAGAATAAAATAAATTTACCCGTGTATGAAATTCACCCTCCTCCGTCGTCCCAGTGTTGGGTTTAGCTCATCATGATAAAAACTCGCTCAAAATATTTATTTATTGCTCAAATGGTGTTTACAATGAAAAGAAGAAGAGAAAATTGTGTAAATCGGGTGTTTGCAACGTTTATAATCGTTGCATAATCCGTTACAAAGAACGATACATATGAAATGTTGTAGTCTTTGGGAAACTACGACCCACACTCCACTGTCGTTATCCTTGTTGAAGAACGACAGTCTCTTACAGTCTATTGTTCTTCGTGTTCATCTTCATGCAGCAGCAGAAACAGAGTTTTGTTAAACTCTGATTTCGTCTTCTCTAGCTCTCCCTAGCTCCCAAAACTCTCGACCCCTCTTCTATGAGTCCCCAACACTCTATATATACTCCACAGAATCAAGAAGTCTCGCTATAACTCGAGATAATTCTCTCTTAACTCGGTTTGATGAAAAAATATTCTGGGAATATTTTCTTCCCTGATTTAGCTTCTCACGCGTAGATTTCCATCCTGGTCACTCTATAAATGTTTACACACGACCCACAATGTTGCTAGAGCCCTCATGCATGAGCAGAACACGCTCAAATCTTCTCCAATCCCGTGTCCACCCGTGTTTCCCTGTTTTTCATTCCGTGAATTATCCAGCTAATTCTGGCCAAATTTGATCGAATCAAAAGCCCAAAACGTGTTTGCTAGGACATATCCCAACTTCCTACCAAAAATCAGCCATTGAATCGCCCTAGAACACGTTCAAAAATTCCAACAAAACATCTGCCAGTTGATAGTATTTTTTTCCCGCCAATTTTTGGTTTTTGAATTTGGGAAGAAGATGTCATCCCCCTAACCAGAACTGGGGTGCGAATAGCAGCTGCCTTTGGGGTGACCTGGGGTGCCCCTTAGTAATTGAGGTGTCCCTTATCCAACGGTGAGAGTCCGGATAACACGTGTCCTCCGGGGCTTTTACCAACTTTTCGAGCCGAATTTTCCAAAAAATGTTTATTATCCAAAGGTGCCTACAAACACATAAAACACCAAAATTAGTACAAACTCGAGTGCCAGCAATAAATAGTATTGAGATCAAATTAAACACAAAAATGTGTCTATCACCGGTCCCACGTGTTTTAATAATTTTGTCCTAATTTGCTCAATTGCTCATACTGGGTCCAAACTCTTCCCAAACAGCTGGGAGTTTTTGAAAACGACCATCATCTGGTCCTATGACCACCAAAGGCCAATCATAGGACCATCATCTGGTTCTATGATCCCTTGATCGGTCCCTCATCTCTCCATAATAAGGTTCTACTACCTGATACTCACACGAGCACTATTTGAAAAATGATTAAACCAGCATTTAATCATCCTTTCACCAACTGATCTTCAAGAGACTTTGGTATTTTGCTCGCTTGAGCATCTGGGCGTTATATGGTCGGTTCACCATCCCCTGTAGCCAGTCCCTACTTAATTTTCATGAATGATTTTCAATAAATCATCAATTTATCATCAATTCGGCAATTGATCAAAATTAGGGTTTCGAATCCAGAGCTTTGCAAAACATAATTTTGAGCAGATTCAAACGCTAATAATTTTACGTTGATCCCGTGATCAACACTTTAATAATTATGCTCGGCTCAGATGTCATCATCTTAAATTGAAGTTTGCTCGAACGAGCAATATTTTCTCAGACGAGAAATATTTGCTAATATTTGTTCAACTATAAATATTCGACGATGTCAACAATTCATTAAACGAGCAACATTTGCTCATACGAGCAATATTTGTTCAAATCATGAATAGTGGCTCGACTGTCAATATTCAATAACTCATGCGAGCAGCATTTGCTCATATAAGCAACATTTGCTCATACGAGCAATATTTGCTCAGACCATGAATATTGGTTCAACTATCAATATTTGCTCAGATGAGCAATACTTGCTCAGTCCATGAATACCGACTATTAATGTTCAACAGTTTATCAAACGATCAACATTTGCTCGTACGAGCAATATTTGCTCACCTTAGCAATCATCGTAATTATATCTTCGTCTCAACAGACATGTTCAATTCATGAGTCTCAAAACATTTACAAATTACGTTCATCTCAGCAATAAAAGAACTCATCGTCCCATAAAGTCAGCAACTGACTAACTAAATACATGTCTGCCTCGCAAACTCCACATTCACGAGACATCAATCGTGTCACATGGGGGATATTAACTAGGGTTTTGGTATGAAGTCTATGGAATGTGTGTTCATACACATGATGAGAATGTGAGCAAGTCGTGCAATCATTTGGAGGAGTTAGCAAAGTAGTTGGTGGAAAGTTAACCAAGTCTCCGCACGATGAGAAACTGGTTTCAACACGACTTTCCACTTCCCCACTCTTTGGCTCCCGCAACTTTCACACTTCATGGGATCATGGTGTTTTCAATTCAGAAATATATAAGTCTCTGAATCCTGATTGAAAAGACAAGAATTTCTCGACAAGTTCATATAGACAATATTTCTTCTACATGAACTCATCGTCTGAGCAATCACTCTCAACTGAGTAAATTCAATCATTCGCAACTTTCTTACGCAGAATACACAACACACCTACAATCTCGATCACCATTGATCTCACACATTTCTCAGCTTCCCTCCTACAGATCAACCCATCCTCTCTTGTGACCGAATTGACTCTGGAACGGCCATTGTCTTGGTTTAGGCCGGAGTCCTACATATTGATCTCTCGAACTTAAAGCACTCCCTTCTTGCAGTGCATCTGTGTGAGGTTGAGCATTTGCTCGGTTCAAGGAGTCTCCACACGGTCATCTCCTCAATTCCGTAAAAACCAGCAAATCGTTTTTCCCCATATACATGCGGTTATCATACCTTCATATGATGAAGAGTTGGAACAAGTAAATTCTTTGTTTCCAAATAAAAGGCCAAGGTACGATCCATACTCCAATACTTACAATCCCGGTTGGAAGGATCACCCTAACTTTAGTTATGCCAACAAGCAAGCGGCGGCTCCTAATCCATATGTGCAACAAGGTGGTTTCCAACAATCAAGCTTCCAACCTCAACAACAATTTCAACCACAACAAGTCAAGGAGCGTGATTCTTATAGTGATGACAAGCTCAATGCGTTAATGCAAGGCATGCAAGGTCTTACTTCTATGTTACAACAAAGCCAACAAAAGACCGATTCGGCTATCAAGGCTTTGGAAATTCAAGTGGGTCAATTGGCGACGGATGTGAACCTATCGAAAGCTCAATCATCCATAAAGCTTCATTCGCAACTATTTGTGAATCCAAGAGAGAGTGTTAATGCGATTTGCTTGAGGAGTGGAAAACAAGTGGAGAACCCAAATCAACAAGATGAGGTGCATGAAGAGTTAGTCGAAGACAAAGAGGAAACCACACCAAAGGAGAATTCCAAGGAACCGATTCCTACTTTCACCACTCCATCCCCGTTTCCTAGCCGATTTTCTAAGTCGAAGAAATAGTTGGAATACAAGGATATCTGGGACATCCTTAAGAAAGTACAAATCAATATTCCACTCATTGAAGCTATTCGACAAATTCCTCATTGTGAAAAGTTCTTAAAGGAGTTGTGCATGAAGAATAAAAGATTGAAAGGGAATGAAGTCATGATTGTGGGGGAGAATGCTTCGGCATTCATTCTCAAGAAACTCCCACCTAAATTAAAGGACCCCGGTAGTTTCACCATACCTTGCACAATTGGTAAAACAAGGTTTACTCGAGCTTTGCTAGATTTGGGAGCATCAATTAATGTTATACCTTCCTCGATTTATGATTCTTCAAATCTTGGTCCTTTTAAGGAGACTGGAGTAGTTCCTGAACTTGCTAACCGATCTACGGGATTGTTGAGAATGTTTTGGTGCAGGTTAATGAGCTTGTATTCCTGGCCGATTTCTATGTCTTAGACATGAATGATAAGAACTCTCCGAAGTCTACACCTTTTCTATTGAGTAGACCATTCTTAAGCACTGCCGGAACGAAGATTGATATCCAAAATGGCACCTTAACTATGGAGTTTGATGGTACAGTCATCCACTTCAATATCTTTGAGACAATGAGATACCCAAGTGATGTGAAGTTATGTATTCCCGTTAAAGAGATTGATGCGGGCTAATGAATGTGAAGCAAGAGCTAAGTCGGGCAGTCGACTTTAAAACAAGCGCTTAATGGGAGGCAACCCATAGGTTTTGTATTTCTTATCATTTTGTTTTTTATTTTTGTTTATTTATTTTTCTTGTTCCATATCATGTTAAGATTTCCTACCTTGACTTTGCTAGGAGGAGTCAATTACATTGAGGACAATGTAAGGTTTAAGTGTGGGGGAGTGGTTAAGCATTTTCCAAAAAAAAAAACAAAAAAATTGCATGAAACCTCTGACCGACATAACTGAACTTGGAAGTGTTAGGGAACTACGTTCGGATTTCTTACTTGTTAGAGTGTTGAATAATGGATTTAATCATGCCGGTGATGCAAATGAGGAGCAGGGAGAAATGCATTATTAGAGTTGGTGATCAATCATTAGTGGGGACTACCTGTATTTATATCATTGAGGCACCGACCAAAAAATCTTTGTAGATGACTGGAAAACTTTGTTTTGAGTGTGTGTCACTGTACGTTAATTTCGGGTAGAATGGTGAGCTACCCAACCTCTCACCAATAGAAGCATTACTCTTTGATCTCTTGAGTGCTAATTTTATCAATCATGAGGGTGACGTCTATAGATGAAAGCCTCCTTCTTGTAGTTCGATTTGCAGTTAACACTATTCTCTCGACAAGAGAGCGACATCAAAATCTACAAGGAAAGTTGAAGACGTTCAAGGTTTATAAGCAACGGAACAAGAAAAAGAGCAAATTTCATATTCAAGTAAAGCAACATACAATGAGCATAATTATACATACAAGTTAAAGACTTATTAACAATAGCAAAGAAAATCAAAAGGTGATAATTATTGAAGTTTATGATTTCGAGACGATACAAGTTGTGAAGAATCAAGCGGTAAAGTACTTTTCCCACGGCCATGGTTTGTTTTATTTCACTTTGTTTTGTTTTGTCTCTAAAAAAAAAGAAGTAAAATGAAGAAAAAAATTGAACGAAAAAAGAAAAGAAAATGATGACAAGATAATTTTTTTTATTATTTTTGGTTTTATTTATTAATAAGCCGTGGGGAAGGAAAAATATATTAAGAACTTTCAAGCGACAAGGATTTTGAGGAAGAGAGTTACAAATTGTCAAGGAATTACGAAGTGCAAGTGTTTATCATCATAGTTGAAGCCGAAGACGAAGACCAAGAAGATGAAGACGAGCAGCGAAGACGTTTTTATTGGATACCGTGATAGTGGTGTTATCATCATTGCAATCGGATGTGAAGGTGAGTAAGTAATCTCATCCTCGATAATAGTGGTTGATTTCCTTTCTTAGAGATCGTCCGAAAAATGGTTTTTCAAAATGTTAAAAGATGTGGGTTTTTAAAATATTTCGGAAGTTGTCCTTCCACCATTCAACGTATTGCAGGATTTCTCTCTTCATTCCTACTTGCACACATGTGAGGACCATAAAAGTACGTCTTTTGAGTGCAATTTCATAAAACCCTTTTTGGTGAGACAGAAGTCGAAGCGAAATGCTTATTGGTCGCTTCTCAAACACGTGTTCTCTCATTATGTTGTGGTTTATTTCTCACTCAACATTTAAGAATGAGAATATGTTCTTTAGTATTTCTAACTTCTTATTACTAGCATGCAAAAACTCTATGTCCTCATAGCTCTTTGGATGCTTGGGACGCTAGAACGCTTTGAAGTTGTAAGTTTTAGTTTGATTTTCTCGAGGACTAGCAAAGTCTAAGTGTGGGGAAATTTGACAGGGTGTAGAATACATTGTATTTAATATCTATTGGTTATGCTTTCTTCGTTACTTTTCGTGTGGATTATGTATTTTACGAGTGTTTTTGAGTTATTAGGTACTATGGAGACGCACGGAGGAAAAGAAGAAGAAATCACCCAATTTGAGGAAAAAGGGTACAATTGTCATTGCATGGATGAACACAATTCGGTGCCGAGCCAGGATTAAGGGGTAACTCTGTTTTGGAGGAGTGTTAAACACAAATCAACTAAGGCTAAAGGGATGCCAGCTGGGTGGTTCTACAGTTGGGTGTCTAAATCCACCCCAATCTTTCCCAACCCTAAAATCAATCATCCTTCATTGTTTCAGCTGAGATTGAGGCGCAGGCACAGCCACTGAGAGATGAAATCGATAATGAAAGAGGAAGAGAGAAAAGCAGCGCAGCTGCTGGAGAAATTAATAAATTGAGATCGAGAAATTATAGCAGAGAAGATGTTGATCGAATCAAATGATGGTGCTGGTCACTGTAATTGATGAATCATAGATGGAGGTGATAAGAAGAATTTCTGGTGTTGTTAGGGTTAGATGAAGTCAGTAATGAATCGAGTAGATGGAGAGTATTTCATTGTTTGTTATGGACGTATAAAGATGGGTTCCTGTTAATTTCGAAATAGGATTGAATTTGGTTAAGACTTGATGGTTGCTGTTAAAGATCTGATGGATTTCAGAAATGAAGAATGGTTGTTTGGTGGGACTCGAAATACAAGGGAATCTGAAGCTGGTGAAATAGGTCAGTGGTTGAGTTGAGATGGGATCGTTGCTGCTGCCATGAGATTGTTGAATTAATGGGTTGGTAGCACTATTAAGAAGCAAGCAGATTGAATGGGTTCGATGCTGTTACCATGGTGATTGTCAAGGGACTGGAGGAATTGATGATGTTGTTGAAGTGATGGTTGATTGAGAAGAAACAGTAAAAGAAATTAATGCTTCTGCTCATGGGTGTTTGAAGGAATTGATACATGGGATCCTGAATGGTTGAATGGGTTGAGCTGATATATTGCATTAGATGTATGTTAGGATTAGGGCTGTCAATGGGTACCCATTACCCGGACCCGGAACCGGACCCGGCATATTTGGGTCCGGTTCCGGGTCCTAAAGTTGGACCCATTTGCTACTTAGGACCCGGCGGGTAATTACCCGATTGGACCCGAATTTAAACGGGTCCAAACGGGTAATACCCGTTGGGTACCCGCGGACCCGTTTATTCATTCTTTTATTCATATTTTTAGCAAAATTACAAGTATTTTTGCTAGTTTTAGCTTTGATATTTTACTCATTTAAATTTTTTCTCTTACATTTAACATTTATTTAGTACATTAATAAGAAATAATAATAAATTTTTATAAAAATTATTTAAATCCAAGCCAAAAAAAGAAATATATTAAGTTTTTGAGGTTTTTTAAATAGTTTTATTAAGACCCAATGGGTATCCGGAACCGACGGGTACCCAGGTATTTAAACGGGTCCGGTTCTGGGTCCACAAGTTTAGGATCCGGACCCGGAACCGTTAGGAACCGGACCCGATCATTATAAGTAGGGTACGGGTCCGGGTCTAGTGATACCCGGGAGGACCCGGACCCGTTGACACCCCTAGTTAGGATTGCTACAGGGAGAAGAAAATGGCCTGAAAATGTGGCCGGATTTGTCCTGAAACAGAGGAAACTGTGTCCTCTTTGGTGAGTCAACTCAATGACTCGGTACACCTCAGTGATCCAGGTTGAGTAAGACCGAGTAAGAATCTAACTCGGATGACTTCATCGTTGACTCCATTGACTGACGGAATACCATCTTGACCATTAACTCTGACGGTACCGTAACAGAATATTCTGTCGTCTGCAACAGTATCTCAGGTGTCCGGCAGTGAGCTTTCTCGCCGGATTCCGGTGGTACCAGGATTTCTCCGGCAACCCAATTTGTGAAGAATTTTCTAGACTCATCTAGACTCATGGGTTTGAGGAATTGGACTTGAATTTGGAAAGTGAAGATGGAAGATTTAAGAAAGGCAAGGACTTGGAAAGAAAACTTACAAAGGGAAAGGGATTTTATTCCTAAGAGGATTGCCAGCAAATGCCTATAAATAGAGAAGTTTTATACTTTTCTCTACACTTTTGGCACACCTCTACACAAACAACACTTCTATTTTCTTTATTCTTTGTGTGAACTCCTTAGCATGAGTAGCTAATTTTATTGGTTGAGGATGAATTCCTAGTTCTTGACATGTTTTGAGTTTTGTTTCAAATCTACTTTGACGTTTTCACATGATTATCGTTTGTTTTTACTAATATGAATGTTTATACATTCATGGTTGATTGATAGGTCGTTTAGGATGCATACTAAATTGATTTGTTAATTGATCTAAAGCTAGTGAAAGTTAGGGGATAAGTAATCGTTTCTTGACTCTTTACATAAGTGGAAAACACGAGACATTGCGGAGGGATTCTATGGAGCAATTGTGTGTAAAATCAACGTTAGCAAGTAGACCCTGATCTAAGAGTCTAACTACTAATATCAACCTAATAAATTCATGAATCTTAATGCGTTTAACTAAATTACATTTTGAGTGATCTACTGCTAGGTGGTTTGGTGAATAGAATCCAGTAGTCGAGAACTTCTGCATCCGGTGATACAAGGGATTTAGGGGTTTAACATTGATCTAGATGCTTTACCTATGGTTGGTGATAATCTGTGACTAATAAAAAGTGGAAAAGAACATAACTTGAATCACTATTTTGCAACGAAGAAGGATTCCTTGGTATTGTCTCTCTTATTGATTTTCCTTTATCTTTTAATTGATTTGTTTATTTATTTTGCTTTATAAAATCTAAAACCAAAACCCCCCTTTTGTGACATTATAAGACAACTAAAACCTCTTGCTCCTCATGGAAAAGAACTTAACTACCACCATATTACTTGTTAATTGAGTGGAAAAATATTCACTAATTTGTTGTGGTCACGACACACATCAGATAACAACCAAAATTGCAAATATTTTGAAGTTGTCCTCTTGTCTTAGCTGTAGAATCTCTTCCTCCAATAATACTGTTGGGATCATGATTCCTTTGAACCCAGAGGTGTCGTGGAGGGACACGTTCTTGTTCGTCAGGAGTAGCCTGATCAGCGCTCTTCTCCTTGTCACTAGAAATATCAGGGTCAGTGATAGTTGGGACAACTACAACTGAATCTGGGATTTCTTTGACTTTCTCAATTGTCTCAGTTGGAGGCAATTCAGCAGGAGGATTATCATGATGAAAATTACTAATATCATCGATGATAACATTAGAAGATTCCATCATGACCTGGGTTCTGGGATTAAATACTCGAAAACCACGGGTATCAGAAGCATAGCCAAGAAAGATACCTTCATCACTTTTGGTATCAAATTTCCCTCTCTGTTATCGATATTTTAGAATGTAGCACTTACTTCCGAACACTCTGAGATAGTGTAAGTTGGGTTTTCTTCCGTACCACAACTCATAAGGAGTGTTTAGGGTTTTAGACCGTAAGTAAACACGGTTGATCAAATAGCATGCTGTAAAAACAACTTATCCCCAAAAACTTAATGGTAGGTTTTTGTTATGGAGCATTACCTTGGCCATTTCCTGAATGTTCCTATTTTTTCTTTCTGCAACTCCATTAGCTTGAGGAGTAATGGGTGGTGAGTATTTTTGAATAATCCCCAGTTCGTCACAAAATTCAAACACCTTAGTGTCCTTGAATTCAGTTCCACGTTCGCTTCTAATTTTCTTTAGTTTGCGACCTTGTTCATTCTGGATTCTTTTAACAATAATCTTGAATTCATCAAGGGTTTCATTCTTATGAGACAGAAATGCAACCCAAGTGAACCTGGTGTACCATAACTAAAGCATACTTCTTACCAGCAACCGTGGGTTGTTGAATTGGTCCGAAGATATCCATATGAATTAAATCAAGTGGAGATTTAGTGAGAATATCTCAAGATAATTTATGGTGAAATTTCGTTTATTTACCCTTTTGACAGGCACCACATACACCTTCAATCTTTGCATTGATTTTGGGAACGCCTCTAACAAGTTCTTTGTTAATGATCTTAGGTAGAAGACGATAATTGTTGTGACCAAAACGCTCATGCCAAAGATGTGTAGATTCCACCTTAGTCAAATTGCAACAGTTGCTGAACTGAGTATCGAGAAGATAACAGTTGTTTTTACCACGAGTTCCTTGAAAAATTACTTTCCCAGTTTTGTCTACAATGTCGCATCCATTTGCATTGAATACAACTCGATGGCCTTTGTCACAAATTTGACTAATAGAAGAAGATTTGCAGTCATACCTTTTACGTATACTACATCATGGATTTCAGGTACGCCGGGTAGTTTGATCGTCCCCTTCTTGCTTATGTAGCAACAACTCCCATCTCCAAATGTTACTGGTCCACCTTCATAGTCGGCAGAAGAAACAAACCATGTAAGATCACCTGTCATATGTCTACTACATCCATTGTCAAGAAACCATTGAAAGGGTGATGTTTGATTTTAAGGCAAAAGCTCTCATCCTATTAGTACTTTTCTGTTTAAGGTTTCCTGATAGTTTTGTACGTCTTTTTAGAGAAGCAATAAGTTGTTTAGTTTTCTTATGAAGATTACTTGCAACTTTCAGACTCTTTTGGAAGGACATACAAGCATGTTGAAGGTGATTGGAGGAATCACAAAACGAACATGGGCCAACACCTTTAAGTTCGTCTGAGCGGTTCTGAGTCTTATCATCTTTCACAACATATGATAGTTATTTATCATCTGACTTACAACTGTTCTTCAGAGAAGAACAACTAGAGTTACTCAGATCCATGAAAGGAATTTTAAAAGATTTCAAATCCTTTAAGTATTGCAATTTCTGCAACAAGATCATAATTGATCTGGATTTGTTCATCCAACCTTTTTTGGAGAATAACCAGTTTATCAGAACTTCTTTTACGATTGGTTTTTAAACCTGGTGACGCGTTACTCGAGACTTTATCGTCCATAGAGTCAGATCGCTACAAGCACAGACTTGTAAGGTCTTTAAACGTATTTTCCTGCTCTGATACCAATTGAAAAAGAGGGGGTACAACAACCACACCCAATATTTCGCTTAGCAATCTGTATGGAAAAACTCCAATATACTTTCAAGAGAATCAACTAGACTCAATCTTAATAAATTATATCAAAGAGTTTTAATATCTCTATTTCACAATGTAATCAGCAAATCGAACAGATAGAAATCCGTGAGCTTGATTATTATGTGAAATAACTTGAACGGTACCAAAGACCAATGTTCAAGTGTCAATCAATGTAAATCAACAACCAAAGGTTGGATATTCTAATTGATTGATCTTTAACACACAACGTGTGATATTTCAATTATAAACATAAACAATGTAATGCGGAAATAGAAATAACACAGACACCAGAATTTTGTTAACGAGGAAACCGCAAATGCAGAAAAAAACTGGGACCTAGTCCATATTGAACACACACTATATTAAGCCGTTACAGACACTAACCTACTACAGACTAACTTCGGCCTGGACTGTATTTTAACCCCAATCAATCTCACACTGATCCAAGGTACAGTTGCGCTCCGTACGTCTCCGATCCCAGCAGGATACTACGCACTTGATTCCCTTAGATGATCTCACCCACAACTAAGAGTTGCTACGACCCAAAGTCGACGACTTTAATAAACAAATATGTACCACACATATAAGTCTACGGTAATAGATAAATATGTCTCCCACAAAAATACCTACAAGTTTTGTTCCGTCTTTTGATAAATCAAGGTGAACAGGAACCAATTGATAACCCGGACTTATATTCCCGAAGAACAGCCTAATATTATCAATCACCTCACAATAATCTTAATCGACGCGGCGAAAGAAGATATTGTGGAATCACAAACGATGAGACGAAGATGTTTGTAACTACTTTTATATCTTGCCTATCAGTGATATCAATCTCAAGCCAGTCTTTGCGATTGTACTCGTATGATAGAAACATCAAGATCATATCACACAACTACGATAAAGTGTTATCGGTCTGGCTTCACAATCCCAATGAAGTATTTAAGTTGTTAACCTGGTTTTAGAGAAGAAACCAAAGTTTAAAGGAGAATCGACTCTAGATTACACAACTAGTATCACACGTAAGGTATGGGGATTAGGTTTCCCAGTTGCTAGAGTTCTCCCTTATATAGTCTTTCAAATCAGGGTTTGCAATCAATGTTAGCTTGGTAACAAAGCATTCAATATTCACCGTTAGATGAAAAACCTGATTAGGTTCAAGCTAATATCTTTCAACTGTTAGATCGGAAACCTATCTTGTTACACACAAATGAAATGCACATTTCTAGATTTGTGTAACCGTACCCAAACATGTACATTTGTTGGTTCAATAATAGTTAACCAAATGGTTAGCCATATGAGAACTTTCATATCAACCATATTCTTCTTCACCATAACTAGTTCAAAATAACTCAAATGAACTAGTTGGGGAGTTGTTCAATTGCAAGGAAATCTTATGTAACTACACAAGACACAACTGAAGCAAAAACGATTTGATTCACTCGAATCGGTTCATGAACTTTATAGCCACGGTTTGCAATTGCATTCCTTAGTTTATATATATATATATAAGTTCAAAAACAATCGTCTTTAGATATAACCAACTCAAGTTCGCGGACTGGGTTCGCGGACTTAAGTTCTCGGAAGGAGTTCTCAAACTCCAGCAGATTTTCTCGGGTCGAGAACTTTCGCCAGTTCGCATATTAGGTTCGTGGACTGAGTTCACGGCTCTTGCTCCGGTTCTCTTGATCAAAAAAGTTCACAAACTTCGGTTCAAGTAATAAAGAATATACATATATGTGTTACCACAACAATGCTTATATCCATCATTGGTTATATAATCTAAACTCTCATTTCAATCATTGAAACATTCTTAGAGGGCGTTAAATAATTGTTATTCAAAAACCATTTTTCTTCAAAGCAATTTTCAAAGTGATTGAAACATAACATGACTTTCGTCACTAGGTAAAGATGAACTTGGATAAAGCGAAATCTTACCAACACATATTTCAAGAAATAGATAGGCGAGATAAACTCGACCAAAATAACAAATGTGTATAATCAAAGTCTATATAGAAAAACGACTTTGTCTCAAGATAGGGGATAAAGTAGATAGAATTTTGAGTGATAAGTTCAATTCTCCACATACCTTTTAGTCAATGAAGTTCCACCAGTTCCTTAAGTAGTTCTTCGTCTTGTATGATGATCCGCCATGGAGTTCTTGAGCTCAACTACACTATCTATCCTAGTCCGAGACTTAGCTATAGTAGAATAGAAATCAGGACTTAGAGCTTTGATCACTAACATTGACAAACATGCTTGAGATAGAAACGCATGCGAGTTCGACCGAGCAATCCTCTAACAGAGACATAAGTCGTATTACTATAGTTTTCGATTATGCACATTTGAGATTTCGAGCTGAGTTTAACTCGCTTACATATTTATCGAAATATGTATTAGTAAGCTTTCGCTTCAACCAATTTCATCTTATATTCTTGATGAAAGTCAAAAGATGATCATGTGAAAATCGCCGAGTAATATCTTACATGGTTTTCGTGATATAATCATTTGGTGTAGACTTAGAATGTTTCATTATGATTATTCAATAACTTGAAAATTGTTTTGATGCTAATAGTGTGTGAAAACAACTATTGTCATCCTCTAAGAAAGTTTCAATGATTGAAATAAGAGTTTAGAACAATTACCAACATTGTATTATAAACATGTGGTGCACTCTTGCATATATGTGATCCATGTCCGGGAACCATAGTATGCATACCCGTATGCGTACCTGTTGGTTTGAGAAGTCCGGGAACCTAAGTGCGCGTACCCGTATGCATACTGGCGTAGGTTTATGACCGGAAATTTCTGCTGGGTTTGGAGGTATGCGTACCCGTTCACATACTGGCGAAAACTAAACTTGGTCCGACTATTCAAGTATGCGTACCCGTTTGCATACTTGAGTGGTTAAAAATCTAAAATCGGTTGTGACATGAACAAATACATTTATATAATAAGGAATACATTCTTTGCAAACCGTGGCTACGATATTCATGAATTGAACCGATTTTGCTTCAATTGTGTTCTTGTATACTTCTATGATAATATAGCAATTGGACAACTCTTTAACTAGTTTCATTTGAATCATTTGAACTAGTTATGGTTAAGATGAATAAGGTTGATATGAGAGTGTTCATATAGCTAACCTTGGTTAACTACGGTTCATCCAACATGGTGTACACGTTTAGGTACGATTACATAAACCTAAATGAGGGTACATTTCATTTGTGTAAAACAAGATAAGTTCGATCTAACGGTTGAAATATATTAGATTGAATCTTATCATGATTTCATCTAACGGTGAATATTTAATGCTTTGTTACCAAGGTAACTTAGATTGCAAACCCTGATTTGAAAACTATATAAAGGAGAACTCTAGCAACTGGGAAACCTAATCCCCACACATTTTGTGTGATACTTGTTGCGACTAGAGTCGATTCTCCTATAACCTTAGGTTTTTCATGAAACCCTGTAAGTTAACGACTTGAAGACTTCGCTGGATTTGTGAAGCCAGACCCAACTATTTTCTCTATAGTTGCGTGTTCTGATTGAGTATTATCTTTGTTAAGATTTGCTTGATATTTATCTCCGATAGGTAAGATTAAAAGTAGTCTCAAACAACTTCATATCATCATTTGTGATTCCACAATATCTTGTTTCGTTAATAGACTAAGATTATTGTGAGGTGATTGATATTTCTAGGCCGTTCTTAGGGAATATAATTCCGGTGTATCGATTGGTTCATGTTCATCTTGATTTATCAAAAGACGGAACAAAACTCGTAGGTATTTCTGTGGGAGACAGATTTATCTATTCCAATAACTTTTCTGTGTGAGACAGATTTTTTTATTAAGTCTTCAACTTTGGGCCGTAGCAACTCTTGGTTGTGGGTGAGATCAGCAAGGGAATCAAGTGTGTAGAATCTTGTAGGGGTTCAGAGACATAAGAAGCACAACTGTACCTTGATCAGTGTGAGATTGATTAGGGATCAACTACATTCCAGTACGAAGTTCATTGGTGGTAGGCTAGTGTCTGTAGCGACTTAATACAGTGTGGTGTTCAAAGCTGGACTAGGTCTCGGGGTTTTTCTGCATTTGTGGTTTCCTCATGTTAGAGCATAGCTCGGTTGAACCCACCAAGCGTTGGTATGTCAAGTTTGGTTGTCATATTTTAGTGAATCAAAACTCATTTAAAGAGTCGCTTGATTATATACTAGAGTCGACTTCGTATAGGTTAGCTTGAAAGTGTTAGGATATGACACTTACAAGTATGACTTGAAGACTCGAAGAATGTGAAGAAGTATGGAGCTACAACGACAACATCATCCTTTCTCTTGAGGTTAGTAATATTTGACTTGAACTGTTTCATTCCCTAACGTATCTTTCAAGTTGTGCATATTGAAAACATAATTGTGAAGATGTGTATGATATTCTAGTTAGACATAGTATTAAGGAATACAATACGAGGTTTATTGCTTCACCATTAAACTTTGTATATAAGACATCGACATGATCATATGAATGCTACTGTGATTAGGTATGGGTATGAGTGATGATTTCATCCTAGGAAAGTTTAAAGGAAGTAAGTTCATAAACTCGTTTTGTGAATCGAAAGGGAAATCGCTAAGCTTATTGGTATTGTTATTCATTGCAAATCTATTTTGAATTACCAATATGTGTGTTTAGTATAACCGCTCATAAACTTGTTTATGTATCTTGGTAAAACTATTCACAAGTCCTGACTTATGTATTGGTATGACTTTTATTAGTGAAACCGATCTTAAGTAATCACTCAAGATGGTATAATCGATGCCTTGTAAATAGAAAATTTTATCTAGTCATTGGGGAACTGATCCTAGTAAGAGGTGCAACAAATTTACAAGAGGGAATCGATCCTTGTAAGAGGTACAACACGCTTTTAGTAGATGGGGAACCGATCTTATGAACACGTGCAACAAGTTTGTAGTTTTGGAGGAACCGATCATATGGACATGTGCAACCGAATACAGGTAATTTCCATAAGTTGTGAGGAACCGATCCTGGTACCTAGTCAACCGAATTTTGGTAACTAACGTGACTATGCACAATACTCACATGAAGGTAGAACCGAACTTGTTTTGGTAAAACCGTGAAACCCGTAATTGGTGATTTAATAGGATAATCAATCACATAGTTATTGGAATTCAGACGAACCAATTCTAAACTTGTTTGGAAGTGTGGCAAATCGTTTCCAAAATTGTAAGTATGAAAAAAGACTTGCAAAGTAAAGATGTCGACATACTTTGAACATGTGCAGTAACTCTTATCATTAATTGTTCAAAGATAGTCCTTAATAACTAAAGGAGAATCCCATGATCGAATTAAATTGAGAATCTTTTAATTAAGGTTTCTTAGTTTTTATATGCTATTTAATTTCCAGTAATTAAATGCATATCTTTAGAAAATAATAATTAGTAATGTGCATTTACTGATTATAGATTTTTCTATTGGGATTTCGGTCAATATTCCGATTTTATGTTTATTGCATATCTTTGAGAATATTCAGTTTTGGAAATTCCTTGGTGTCCAAACATCTTTGTCTATAAATATTGAAGTTTTCATTTCTAGCAAACTAATCCACAGAGCCAGCAAAACTACTTAGTTGTGTTGTTACTGGTGGAGTCGCCTATTCGGAGAGGAAAGTAACCTAATTAAGCGAAATCTCTTACATCCGCTCAGTTTAAAGACTTCTTTGCGATTAAGAAGCTCTATTAGTACCGTTGGTGGGAAACTAGATAACTGTGGTTTATTATTAATTCTCGATTTATTTGATTGACTAACGGTTGTTGAACTTTGATTGCACCTAGTTTGTTTATGCTTTAGAATCTTCTCTTCTGATATTAGATTCACTCAAACTAGATCGAAGTTTCGACGGGGATCTTTAGACTGTTTGTAGATCTAAAGACGTCTTGTGATAATCCAACGTTAACAGACTCCGTTCTGTGTGTTATTGATCACAAGAGATTCAAGTTGATTGTGTGCAGGTGCTGATTGAAGATTAAAGAAGATTTGAAGACAAGAAGACTTTTGGGGTTCATAATCTTTGGTGTGCACAATACTTGTTTCAGCTGTAAAGGGATCCAACTATAATCGGTTTATCTTTGTGTTTGAGGGTGAAAACAATTTCTGCTGATTTTGGTAATTTCGGGTGTGTGAATGAGACACGAGTTTAAACCCTAAACAATGTACTGCAAGGGAGTACTTTGATTCGAGAGATCAATCTGTACAAATCCGGCCTAAACCAAGAAATGGCCGTTCCAGACTTTCTTCGGTGACAAAGTAAAGGAGAAGGGTTGGTCTTGGGGAGGGAAGCGAAGAGAGTGTTGAGACCAGAATAATTAATTCTGGAAGAGTAGTTGTTTGACGACTTGTATCAGAAAGTGGAGAGCTAACAGATGTGAAAGCTAACAGGTGATTTCTGAGTGTTGTATGTTCCTGACCAAAACTTGTCCTTTAGTGGAATATGTGAGACCCATTTATACAAGTCGCAACGAAACGTACCCTGGGCTCGTAAGAAGTGGAAACGGTTGAGTAAATGGAAGAAAGCGGTAATGGGTAACGACTGGAATTGATGTTTCCATAATGAAGGAAACGTTTCACCATTACTTCTTGTATTTACTAACCGCCTCACTCTTATGACACTTTCTTGTAACGGGCGTAGTGTACGCCGCACGCTGTAAACCGCCAGACCAATACCCTGATGAGCATCCCCAAGTTTGTGACATGTTTTGATGTCTCGAGTGTTTTGTGTAGCATGTTGCTATTGTTTGGAAAGTTTAGCTTAGTAGGCTTGCCGTCTCGGTGGTGACCTTCGACGGTCGAGATTTTGCATCACGGGAGGAAGGTTAGCCGTTGATTGTGGTTACCTTCCGTTGGTAGCCAGTGGCGTGGCCACAGTGCTGGCATGGCTTGCGCATTCTCTTGGCGTGGCTAATTAGGGTTTGGTTACGTGACCAAAGAATTGGCATAGCAAAGTGTGTGCCGTGGCCAACGAGTTGGCAGTGCATCCAAGAGATTGCCACAATTCATTTGGTAGCAAGCTTGTACGGCTAAGATTTGTATCTCAGAAGGAGGGGTGGCCGTTGATTATTTCAACCCTTCGTTTGGCGGCCAGCGTCATGGAGGAATGGCCAGCACGGCTCGTGCATGCTCTTGGCTCGGCCCAAATTAGGGTTTGGCACAAACCGTGGAACTTTGGCATCGCATCCAAGAGGTTGCCGCAAATCGTTTGGTTTGGTGGCAAGCTTGTACGGCTGAGATTTGCGTCTCAGGATGAAGGATAGCCATTGATTGTTGCAATCTTCCGTTTGTCAACCAGCGACATGGAGGCATGTCCGGCATGGCTCTGGCGTGGCCAAATTAGGGTTTTGGCACCGTGGCCAAGAGATTGCCACAATTCGTTTGGTGGAAAGTTTGTACGGCTGAGATCTGCATCTCAGGAGGAAGGATATCCATTGATTGTTGCAACCTTCCGTTTGGCAGCCAGCGGCATGGCTTTGGCATATTCTAGGCGCGGACAAAATTAGTGTTTTGGCAAAACCGTGATGTTTTTCCTTGGGCCGGAAGTTTCCATGCGTTAGGTGGCGAACTTGGACGGCTGAGATCTGCATCTCAGATGGAAGGGTTGTCGTTGATTGTTGCAACCATTCGTTTTGGCATCCAGCGACATGAAGGAATGTCCGACATGGCTTTGGCATGGTTTAGGCGTGGCCAAACCTAGATTTTGTCATAGTTTAGGCGCGGCCAGAAACTAGGGTTTTGGCATAGTTTGGGCGCGTCCAAAATTAGGGCTTGGTGTTGGGCCAAAGGTTGTCGCGGGTTAGCTGGCGACCTTGGACGGCTAAGATCCGCATCTCAGATGGAAGGGTGGTTGTTGATTGTCGCAACCCTTCGTTTGGCAGCCAACGACATGAAGGAATGATCTGCATGTCTTTGGCACGGTTTAGGCGTGGCCAAACCTGGATTTTGGCATAGTTTAGGCGCCACCGAAAACTAGGGTTTTGGCATAGTTTGGGCGCGGCCAAAATTAGGGCGCGACCAAAATTAGGACGTGGCCAAAATTAGGGCTTGGAGTTGGGGCAAAGGTTTCCGCGCGTTAGCTGGCGACCTTGGACGGCTAAGATATGCATCTCAAATAGAAGGGTGGACGTTGATTGTCGCAACCCTTCGTTTTGCAGCCATCGACATGTGGTAGGGCCGACATGGCTTCGGCATAGTGGTGCGGATGACATGGTTGGCATGCCTTGGCGTAGAGATGTGGCTGGAACGGCATGCCATTGGCGCGGAGGTGTGGCTGGCGCGGCATCCCATTGGAACATGTGGTGCGGCTGGCACGGTTGGCATGCCTTGGCAAGGAGATGTGGCTGGCACGGCATGCCATTGGCACATGTGGTATGGTTGGCATGCCTTGGCGCGGAGGTGTGGCTGGCACGGCATGCCATTGGCACATGTGGTGCGTCTGGCATGTTTGGCACGCCTTTGCGCGGAGATGTGGCCGGCACGGCATGCCATTGGCACATATGGTGCGGCTGGCATGGTTGGCATGCCTTGGCGCGGAGATGTGGCTGGCGTGGTATGCCATTGGCACATGTGGCATGTTTGGCATACCTTGGCGTGGAGGTGTGGCTGGCGCGGCATGCCATTGGCACATGTGGTGCGGCTGGCATGGTTGGAATGCCTTGGCGCGGAGATGTGGCTGTCACGACATCTCATTGGCACATGTGGCATGGTTGGCATGCCTTGGCGCGGAGGTGTGGCAGGCACTGCATGCCATTGGCACGTGTGGTGCGGCTGGCATGGTTGGTACGCCTTGGCGCGGATATGTGGCTGGCACGACATGCCATTGGCACATGTGGTGCGGCTGGCATGGTTGGCATGCCTTGGCGCAGATATGTGGCTGGCATGGTATGTTATTGGCGCTGTGGTGCGGCTGGCATGGTTGGCATGCCTTGGCGCGGAGATGTGGTTGGCATGGTATTCCGTTTGCACATGTGGTATGGTTGGCATGGCTGGCACGCCTTGACGCGGATATGTGACTGGCACGGCATGCCATTGGCACATCTGGCATGGTTGGTATGCCTTGGCGCGGAGGTGTGGCTGGAACGGCATGTCATTGGCACATGTGGTGCGGCTGGCATGGTTGGCACGCCTTGGCGAGGAGATGTGTCTGGCACGGCATGCCATTGGCACATGTGGTGCGGCTGGCATGGTTGGCATGCCTTGGCGCGAAGATGTGGCTGGCATGGTATGTCATTGGCACTGTGGTGCTGCTGGCATGTGTAGAGATGATGCCAGTCAGTACCGAGGGCTCTGCCGTGGAGCATGGCATATACGTAAAAAGGGTACCTCGGTAATTTTACGCAGACATGTTGAACGGTTCAATAAATGTGCTAGTGGTGACATTGTTACTCAAGTGTGACGTCATTGTTTGACTAAGGTTTTACAGTTTTAACCCTAAGCTAAAAACCACATCAACACTTTGTGAGATTGGATTGATTAGTTGAGTAGATCGGCATCAATACACTTCTTTGTGATTAATAGTATTGATTGTATAGTCTAACAATTACTTCGGTAGTTGTTGAGAGATTGATCTAAGGACCCGACAAAGGAGTTTATTGGTTAAACGGAAGAGCCTTTGTCAAACTCATATCACGTTGTTTGAAAAGAGTTGTTACCGAACATACTTGTTGTTATTTTACTGTTTGGAATACGAACCAAAGGAATTGTTCCAAGTGCGTGACTTATTCAAAAGTTGGAGGCGCATGGATACTGAGGGAACTAGGTGAACTATAGGTTTAATTGCTTGGTCTCAACTATACGAAGTTGGTTTGATTTTGTATAGAGACTTAATTCTGAGAGTATTCAATTCTGGACTAGGTCCCGGGGTTTTTCTGCATTTGCGGTTTCCTCGTTAAAAAAATCTTGCTGTGTTATTTACTTTTATTTTCCGCAATTATAATTGTGTTTATTATAATTTAAAGTAAATCGCGCAAACTTTAATTCCTATTTTACTTGATAGACAATCCCTAGAGTTTGGTTAAGTCCGAACCTATTATCAAGTAAACATACTTCGTTGTTGTATTGTCTCGATCTTTTATCCATAGTCAATCACACAAGTTATATTATTGTCGTATTGTCTCGATCTCGTATCCATAGACGATCACACGAAGTGTGAACCGATTAGTTGTATTGTCTCGACTCAGTCTATAGACAATCACTTTCGTAGAAAGTACTTATAGGTGGAAAAGTTTTAGATTGAGGTATATTTGGGTACCCTCGTCTTTTCACCTCGTTAACAAAACTTCTGGTGTCTGTGTAATTTCTTTTCCACATTATATTTTGTTATATAATTGAAATATCATAGGTTGTGCGTTGAATCGATCAATTGGGAAATCCAACCTTTGGTTGTTGATTAAAATTGAGTGATCCTTGAACATTGGTCTTTGGTACCGTTCATGTTATTTCTCTTATATTCAATCGGGCTCGCAAATTCCTATTTTTTTTTTATTGCAGATTGAATTGTGAGATTGAGATACAAAACTCTTTGATATTCTTTTCTCTAGATTGAGTCTGACTGTCTAGTTGATTCTCTTGAAAGTATATTGGAGTTTGTCTATTCAGATTTCCAAACGAAATATTAGGTGTGGTTGTTAGACCCCCGCTTTTTCACAACCTTTACTAGAGAAAGGTTGAAACGGTTTTAACTTATGCATGCCAATAGCAAAAGTTGAAAACAAAACACTGATGTCCATTTTTCTGGATCAAGTATTACAACATCTAACTTAGTCCCTATTGGTGCTCTGATTGTTCACTGAGGTTTCTTTAGTATTCAAACTCTTGAAGCATGTCTCGACTTATCAGCAACCACTTCTTGTTTTTTAAGATTTTCAACTTGTTTCTTCATGTCTGCAAGATCAGCTTTTGTTTCATCAATTCTATCCTTCAGCCAATCTTGATTTCAAACCATTATTATTGTTAGAGCATTGCTCAATCGAACTCGCAAGCGTTGCTATCTCAAGCTTGTTTGTCAAGTCTAGTTTCCAAAACTATAAGTCTTGATTTCTAATCTACTTATAGCTAAGTCTCGATCTAGGATAGTAAGTGTAGTTGAGCCTTAGACTCCACGACGTTCATCGATTGAAGACGAAGAAATACTCAAGGGAACTTGTAGAACTTCATCAACAAAGAGGTATGTGGAGACGTGAACTTATATATCACTCAAAAGTCTATCTATTCTATCTTCTATTTTGAGACAAAAGTCGTATTGATGTATAGACTTCAATTATATACATTTGATATTTTGAGCCGAGTTTATCTCGCCTATCTATTTCTCTAAATATGTGTTGGTAAGTTTTCGCTTTACCCAGGTTCATCTTTTCTCGTGACGAAAGTCATGTTGATTATTTCAATAAATTGAAAATCGCTTCGATGAAAATAGTTTGTGGATAACGACTATTTTTACATCCTCCAAGAAAGTTTCAATGATTGAAATTAGAGTTTAGAACAAGTAACCATGTTTGGATATAAACATAGTGTGTTCTCACATTTGTGTAAAATTCCAAAACCGGGAACCCAAAGTATGCGTACCCGTACGCATACTGGCGGTAATTTCACGTCTGTGAATTTTTGCTGGAGTTTGGAAGTGTTAATTGGTATGTGCGCCCGTACGCGTACTGGCGTAACCAAACTCGGTCCGACCACTTAGGTATGCTTACCCGTTTGCATACTTAAGTAGGTTACTTTCTAAAATCGGTTTGTTCATGAACTAAAACATTTATATAATAAGGAATGCAATCTTTTCAAACCGTGGATATAATGTTCATGAACTCGAATCAAAATCGATTTTGCTTCGATTGTGTCTTGTATACTTATATAAGATCTAAGTAATTGAACAACTCTCTAACTAGTTATGGTGAAGATGAATAAGGTTGATATGAAAGCGCTCATATGGATAACCATTGGTTAACCATTGTTGAACCAACTAAGTGTACACGTTTAGGTAATTACTTAAACCTAAATGAAGTTACATTTCATTTGTGTATAACAAGCTAGTTCGATCTAATGGTTGAAAGATATTAGCTTGAATCTAATCAGGTTTTCTTCTAATAGTGAATATTGAATGCTTTGTTACCAAGGTAAAATTGATTGCAAACCCTGATTTGAAGACTATATAAAGGAGAACTCTAGCAACTGAGAAACATAATCCCCCACACCTCATGTGTGATACTAGTTGTATAATCTAAAGTCGATTCTTCATTAACCTTAGGTTTTTCACGAAACCCTATAGGTTAACGACTTAAAGTGACCCAACTATCTTCTATGTAGTTGCGTGATCTGATCTTGTTGTTTCTATCGTGATTGAGTACAATCATAAGATTGGCTTGAGAATCTCTGATAGGCAAGATAGAAAAGTAGTCACAAACACCTTGATCTCATCGTTTGTGATTCCACAATATCTTTTTTCGTTAATCGATTAAGATTATTGTGGGGTGATTTATAATTCTAGGCTGTTCTTCGGGAATGTAAGTCCGGGTTATCGATTGGTTCATTTTCACCTTGATTTATCAAAAGATAGAACAAAAACTCGTAGGTATATCTGTGGGAGACAGATTTATCTATTCAATAGACTTTTCTGTGTGATACATATTTGTTTATCAAGTCTTCGACTTTGGGTCGTAGCAACTCTTAGCTGTGGGTGAGATCAGCTAAGGGAATCAAGTGTGTAGTATCCTGCTGGGATCAGAGACGTAAGGAGCACGACTGTACCTTGAATCAGTGTGAGATTGATTAGGGTTCAACTGCATTCTAGACCGAAGTTAGGTTTGTAGTGGGCTAGTGTCTGTAGCGGCTTAATACAATGTGGTGTTCAAATCTGGACTAGGTCCAAGGGTTTTTCTGCATTTGCGGTTTCCTCGTTAACAAAACTTCTGGTGTCTGTGTTATTTATTTTTCGCATTATATTTTGTTATATAATTGATATATCACAGGTTGTGCGTTGAATCGATCAATTGGTAAATCCAACCTTTGGTTGTTGATTGAAATTGATTGATCCTTGAACATTGGTATTTGGTACTTTTCGATTTATCTCTCTTATATTCAATCAGGCTCGCAAATTATTGTTTGTTTGATTGCGGATTGAATTGAGAGATTGAGATATAACTCTTTGATATACTTTTCTTAAGATTGAGTTTAACTGTCTAGTTGATCCTCTTGTAAGTATATTGGAGTTAGTCCATACGTATTGCTAAGCGAAATATTGGGTGAGGTTGTTAGTGAAAATGCGGGGGGGGGGGGTATAACAACCACAAACACCAATTCCTTTGTTAATCTGAGAGGACTTACTGCAATATACTTTCTAGAGAATCAACTAGACAGTCAGACTCAATCAAGAGACAATTATATACAAGAGTTTATATCTCTGTCTCTCAATTCAATATGCAATCAGCAAATATAAATTTGCGAGCCCGATTGAGTATAAGAGAAGTAAACTTGAACGGTACCAAAGACCAATATTCAAGGATCAATCAATCTCAATAAACAACCAAAGGTTGGATTTTCTAATTGATCGATACAACACACAACCTGTGATATTTCAATTATATAACAAAATATAATGTGGAAAGAAAATAACACAGACACCAGAATTTTGTTAACGAGGAAAACCGCAAATGCAGAAAAACCCCGGGACGTAGTCCAGATTTGAATACCATACTGTATTAAGCCGCTACAGACACTATCCTACGACCAATGAACTTCAGACTGGACTATAGTTGAACCCTAATCAATCTTACACTGATTCAAGGTATAGTTGCGTTCCTTACGTCTATGATCCCAGCAGGATACTATGCACTTGATTCCCTTAGATGATCTCACCCACAACCAAAATTTGCTACGACCCAAAGTCGAAGACTTGATAAATAAATCTGTCTCACACAGAAAAGTCTATAGAATGAATAAATCTGTCTCCCACAGAAATACCCAAGAGTTTTTGTTCCGTGTTTTGATAAATCAAGGTGAACAAGAACCAATTGATAAGCCGGTCTTATATTCCCTAAGAACATCCTAGTATTATCAATCACCTCACAATAATCTTAATCAATTAGCGAAACAAGATATTTTGGAATCACAAACGATGAGACGAATGTGTTTGTGATTACTTTTTATCTTGCCTATCAGAGATATTAATCTCGAGCCAATTATTTCAAATGTACTCAGCACGATAGAAAAAGCAAGATCAGATCACGTAACTACAAAGAAAATAGTTGGGTCTGACTTCACAATCCCAATAAAGTCTTCGAGTCATTAACCTACAGGGTCTCGAGAGAAACCTAAGGTTAAAGGAGAATCGACTCTAGTTTATGCAACTAGTAACACCTAAGGCTAGAGTTCTCCTTTATATAATTTTCAAATCAGGGTTTGCAATCTAAGTTACCTTGGTAACAAACAAAGCATTCAGTATTCACCATTAGATGAAAAACCTGATTCAACCAAGCTAATATCTTTCAACCGTTAGATCGAACTTAGCTTGTTACACACAAATGAAATGTACCCTCATTTAGGTTTATGTAACCTGATGTGATTTCAAATTGAGTTGTAGTAATAATTACGTTGAGACTTGTGAAATCAATAGATTTTAGATTAAATTTTTAAGACTAAAATTATAGCAAACTTAAATAAAAGTGATATGAAAAATATGGAGAAGATTGGGGCTGTGAAATCCACTATTTACCAATATCAAAATGATTTATATTCTCTAATTATAATCTTGCAAATCATGCATTCAAATTGATTCTTAATATTGCAATAGCTGATTTTTTAGAAATAACAATTGTAGATCGGAAGTATGGGACATCAAGACCCTAGGCTAGCATGCTCCATCAATTGAAATGACAATTGTTTAACAAAAACCATTTTATCAATTTATTTATCTAGGCAAATAATCATATAATAATTGCATAAGTTAGAGATTACCACTTTTTATTGGTGAAATAGCTTCCTCCTTCGCCCCAGAGGATGGGTTTAGCTCATTATTGTGTAAACACGCTCAAAATATTTCTTCGTTGCTTCAAAAATTGTTTACAAAGATGAAATGGAGAGAAAATAATGAAAATCGGGTGTTTGCAACGTTTTTAATTGTTGCAAAACACTGTTACAGAGAATGATAAAAGGAAACTGTCGTTGTCACTGTAGCTTGTACGATTGTCAGATATGTGTCGCAATCACTGTAGCAATTACGACTGCTCCTTGTGGTCTTATGTTCTTCGTATCTTCTTCAATGGGAGCAACAAAAATTCCCTCAAACTCACGTTTCTTTGCTCTGGTCTCTCCCCTGATCACTCCGTAACCCTTCTATAAACCACATCAACCTTTTTATACTTCTCAGGCACAAGAAATCCTCACCATAACTCCACATATCTCCGTAATGAATAAAACATATTTTCACGGGATTATTTCCTTTTGTTGATCCTTCACGCGTCTGTTGTGTTTAAAACTTTCCAAAATCAACTAATACACGTATCAGATGGTGTTACAGAAGCTTCAGACACACGCCATCTACCAAATAGCACGAAGAAGAATATAGTAAACCTGAGATATCTTCACCCCTGTTTTATCCTCCACGTGCTTTCTTCCTCCATTTTTGTCGATTCAAATTAGTCTACCATTCCTGTTTGACCGAAACAGGTCATATCCAACCAATACCAACGAACGGATTCACGAGAATCTGTTGCATAATCGTTCCCATAAAATCTCAGAAGTTACGCAGGTGAATAAGAATTTTTTCCCGCCAATTTTTCTCTTTTCAAACGAAGAAGAAGGGTGGCCCCCTAACCAGAGTGGGGGTGCCAATAGAAAATGGGTGCTGAGGACAAATTTGGGTGCTGAGGATGAATTTGGGCTACGCATAACCTTGGGTGCACCTTAGACAAATCTGGGGTCCGTATTGCAAATGTCCTCCAGGGGTCCAAATAGCACTTTTTGAGCAACTTTTTCCACACAAGTGTATTTCTCCAAAAACACCTACACAAACACAAAAACACCATAATAAGTACAAAATCAAGCACTAGCAATAGAGACACTGAGGACAATTCAGACACAAAAATGTGTCTATCAAATACCCCCAAACTTATTATTTGCTAGTCCTCGAGCAAATCTAATATAAAATGACCACACTTAGCACGTGCAGCAAGCCGTTAAACCGCTAGGTGGCCCTAGCAGCGGAGTGTTGTCTCCGGAGGGTTTACCAGAGGTGTACCCACAAAACCTTTACTCCAGACCTTAGCTATCTACGCAGAACCTTGGAAGGCACTAAAGAATCTCCTTAGTTGGCATTCAATCATTGACTACAGAAGGAAGTACCCTGATGTGAAATTCCAATTGTTGTACGCGAGTTTGCACTCAGCATACTATAATTCATATATAAGTGACAGAGCTCTACTCAGATAGTTTCTAGACATCATAACCGGAGTCAACCAAATATGGAAAGATTAAGAAGATGGATAAAGAGAAAATAGATGGTTAAAGTGAACGGTGTTTCCCATATCTGTCTGAAGGCCTCTGCCAAGATGAACCTATCCTAATGGACTGAGATACCGGTCTGACTAATATCAACACAACTGGCATATACAAGGGGACCAGTGGTCGATAAACCTAACTCTAGGTCAACACAACTGGCATATACAAGGGCACCAGTGGTCGACTTTATTGAATTTATTCCGGTTGGTCTGATGGTCTGGTCTCAAACTTTTTTTTTTTTTGGTATCTCAATCCCTATTTCACCTAGCAATGGTAACAACTTGAGTCGTGTGCCCCACCAAATCACTTAAGAAATAAAAACAGAAGGGATTAGGATTCAACGAGTTATGGCGAAACTACCATGTTTTTTTTTAATTCTAACACCTGAGCTCTGTGCTTTTATGAATAGACTCTTTAGATGTTTCCATCTAATCAGATTGGTTCCTCAACTCCTACAACCAAGATGTTCCCATCCACTTAGATTGGTTAGTGCCAACCTTAATAAGCATAAATTTCTAGGCTCTGGAGTTTATTTATTGCAACTAAAAGCTAACAAAAAGTTTCTTCCCCACCCCCAAACTTAAATCTAACATTGTCCTCAATGTTTCTAATGAAAGACAATACCAAAAAGCAAAGTAACTGAGGAATCAGTAAAGAGAGAAGTCAGTAAAGAAAGAAGGAAAGATAGTACCTGGGTGAAGAGAGAAATCAAAAACTAATATACAACATACAATCGCCTCGATGGTCAATCAAGGGTAAAAGGGTCCTCCAGAGGGACCTCCTCAACATCACCTGTAGGAAAGGGCTCTAAAAAGGGTTTCAATCTCTGACCGTTAACCTTCGAAGAACTACTACCATCTGGTGTCTCGATCTCAACAGCTCCATGAGGAAAGACAGTGCGAACAATAAAAGGACCCGTCCACCGAGAACGTAACTTCCCAGGGAAAAGATGCAAGCGGGTATCATACAGAAGAACTTTTTGACCTGGAGAAAATGACTTTCTTAAAATATTCTTATCATGCACAAGTTTCATTTTGTTCTTATACTCCTTCGCACTATCGTAAGCATCTATACGAATCTCTTCCAACTCATTGAGCTGGAGTTTCCTATGGGCTCCTGCCTTGTCAAGTGAAAAATTTAGCTGCTTAACAGCCCAATAAGCTCTATGTTCTAACTCAACAGGTAAATGACATGCCTTCCATACACAACGATAAGGCGACATTCCAATGGGGGTCTTAAACGCAGTACGGTAAGCCCATAAGGCATCAGTAAGCCTAGACGACCAGTCTTTCCGATTAGGATTAACTGTTTTCTCTAATATACGCTTTATCTCCCTATTGGAAACCTCTACCTGACCACTAGTCTGTGGATGATATGGGGTAGCTCTTATGTGTAATACCATATTTCTTCATCAAAAGCCTAAAAGGTCCATTACAAAAGTGCGACCCTCCATCACTAATTATAGCTCGCGGTGTACCAAAACGTGTAAGTATATTATTTTTCAAGAACTCAATCACAACCCTATGGTCATTGGTTTACACGCAACCGCCTCAATCCACTTAGAGACATAGTCTACACGACAAGGATGTAAAGGTTACCAAAAGAATTAGGAAACGGACCCATAAAGTCAATACCCCACACATCAAAGACCTCAACAACTAAAATAGGTTCAAGGCATCATGTTCCTACGGGAAATGACTCCTAACTTCTGGGCAACGCTCACAAGTAACACAGTGACTATGGGAGTCTTTAAACAATGAAGGCCAATAGAATCCACACTGCAATATCTTAGCAGCAGTCTTCTTAGCACTAAAGTGACCCCCACAAGCATGATCATGACAAAAGGAAATAATACTGGACTGGTCACTCTCAGGTATACATCTCCTAATAATCTGGTCTGGACAATACTTAAACAAATAAGGATCATCCCAAAAGAAGTGCTTCACCTCGGCTAAAAACCTAGAACGATCTTGTTTACCCCAATGTTGGGGCATTCGACCAGTAACAAGATAATTCACTATATTCGCATACCAAGGTGCTTGGGTAACAAAGAACAGTTGTTCATCAGGAAAACTATCCCTAACAGGAGGAGAATCATTAAGGGTATCCACAACAAGCCTAGACAAGTGGTCTGCTACTACATTTTCTGCACCTTTTTTATCTCTAATGTCTAAGGAAAATTCCTGCAACAATAGGATCCATCTAATCAATCTAGGTTTAGTATCCTTCTTGGAAAGAAGATACTTCAAAGCAGCATGATCAGTAAAGATTATGACCTTAGAACCTAAGAGGTAGGATCTAAACTTGTCTAAGGCAAACACAATAGCTAATAGTTCCTTCTCCGTAGTGGTATAGTTCAACTGGGTATCATTCAGAGTTTTGCTAGCATAGTAAATCACATGAAGTAACTTATTTTCTCGCTGACCTAGCACAACACCAATAGCATAATCTGAAGCATCACACATGATCTCAAAGGGTAGGTTCCAGTTGGGTGCCTGTACTATGGGGGCGGTAGTGAGTAAATTCTTAAGCTTCTCAAAAGCCTTTAAACAAGCATCATCAAAGACAAACTTAACGTCTTTTGAAAGCAAATTGCAAAGAGGTCTAGAAATTAAGCTAAAATCCTTAATTAATCGACGGTAAAAACCTGCATGCCCTAAGAATGACCTAATATCTCTTACGGTTTTTGGGACCTGTAAAGTTTTGAGGTCAACTTTGGCTCTATCTACCTCTATACCCTTCGAAGATACGATATGCCCTAGAACAATTCCTGAACGAACCATGAAGTGACATTTCTCCCAATTAAGCACTAAATTCTTTTCCTTACACCTAGTCAAAACTAATGACAAATGATGCAAGCACTCATCGAAAGACGAACCAAACACTGAAAAATCATCCATAAAGACCTCTAAGAACCGTTCTACCATGTCAGAAAATATGCTCAACATACAACACTGAAAGGTCGCAGGGGCATTACATAGCCCGAAAGGCATGCGTCTATACGCAAAGGTACCAAAGGGACAGGTAAAAGTGGTTTTCTCTTGGTCTTCTGGGGCTATGACAATCTGATTATAACCGCAGTATCCATCTAAAAAGCAATAGTGGCTACGTCCAGCTAATCTCTCTAGCATTTGGTCGATGAAGGGAAGGGGAAAGTGGTCCTTCCTAGTGACCTTGTTCAATTTCCTATAGTCAATACAGACACGCCAACCCGTGGTCACCCGGGTTGGGATTAACTCATTGTTATCATTCTGGACTACAGTAATACCGGATTTCTTGGGAACAACCTGAACGGGGCTGACCCACTTACTGTCTGAAATGGGGTAGATAATGCCTGCATCTAACAGCTTAAGAACCTCGGTTCGAACTACTTCTTTCATATTAGGGTTCAGTCGACGTTGCATCTCCCTAGAAGGTTTGGTGTCACTCTCTAAATAGATCTGATGCATACAATCAGTAGGACTTATACCCTTAATGTCTGCTATGGTCCACCCTAAAGCTTCCTTGTTATTCTGAAGGACAGTCACTAGCCTACTTTCCTGATCACTATCCAAGTCGGATGCTATAATCGCAGGTAAAGTTTCAGATGGGCCTAAAAACATACTTCAGGGAATCTGGTAATGGTTTAAGGTCCAACTTAGGAGGCTTTTCTAACGAAGGAACTAGGGTAGACTCAGAAACGGGTAGAGGTTCGAACTTAGGTTTCCATCCATTACTAGTGTCTATCAAAGGGGTTGAATCTAACAAAGCATTCACCTCATTAATCACATCGTCATCATCAAAATCAATCCCAAAGTGGGCTAGGCATTTCTCTAATGGATCTTCTAACAAAGTGTTTGGTAATGACTCCTCGACTAATGTTCCTATCATGTTCACCTCTTCTATGTTCGAGTCATCTAGTTCAGAGGGTAGCTTACTAATATTAAAAATGTTCAGCTCAATAGTCATATTACCAAAAGACAAATTCATAATACCATTTCGACAGTTAATGATCGCATTGGATGTAGCTAAAAACGGGCGACCTAAAATCACTGGTATTTGGTTCTCTGGGTCAGGGACATGTTGGGTATCTAGGATAACAAAATCCACTGGATAAATACACTTGTCGACCTCAATAAGAACGTCCTCGATCACACCACGAGGAATTTTAATGGACCTATCAGCTAACTGAAGTGTCATCTGGGTAGGTTTCATCTCACCAAGTCCTAGCTTAAGGTACACATGGTATGGCAGTAAGTTCACACTGGCTCCTAAGTCAAGCAAAGCTTTCTCGACACGGTGTTTACCTATTGTGCAAGAAATAGTAGGGGACCCTGGGTATTTATACTTAGGAGTAGTGGTATTCTGAATAATAGAACTCACATGACTAGTGAGGAAGGCTTTCTTCTGGACACTAAGTTTTCGCTTTCGCGTACACATATCCTTAAGAAACTTGGCATAAGTGGGAATCTGCTTAATCGCATCTAACAAGGGGAGGTTGATAGTAACCTGCTTAAAAACCTCCAATATATCATTAAAGTTGGACTCCCTCTTAGTTGGAACTAGCAGCTGGGGGAACGGGGCTCCGGGAACAAAGCCGGGCTCAGCATAACCCTCATTGGTCTCTTTGGAGACTCAGAAGGGTGAACTACAACATGTTCACTATCAGGCATGGCAACCTTATTTTCAACTTTCTTTCCACTCCTAAGGGTTGTTATAGAATTCACATGATTGTACGATATCTCTCCTTTAGAGTTAGGATCAGTTTGACTAGGGAACCTTCCATCTTCTCTTTCACTAAGAAACTTAGCTATTTGGCCGACTTGAAGTTCTAAGTTAGCAAGAGACTGGGAATTATTCTTAAAATTCTGCCTGATTTCTTCTTGAAAACCACAGTGGTTCTTTGATAACATCTCATGGTTCTTTGCTAACATAGTAAGGGTTTCTTCTAAGGTGGAGATCTTTTTCTCATTCTGAAACTGGGGTTGACCTGAAGAGTTCTTAGCATAACCAAAACCTGGGGGAGGATGAGAATTACTAGATTATCTTTAATTCTGACCCTTAGACCAAGCAAAATTAGGATGGTTTCTCCAACCAAGGTTGTAAGTCTCTGAGTATGGGTCAAACTTCTGACGGTTCTCAAACCTAGCATTGTTATAGACATCATGGGCTTGCTCTTCACTAACCTGACCTTCCCAAAACGAGTTATTTGGTTCAACTCCACAACTAGACACTTGAGAGGCTCTAAACCTATCATCAGGTTCAACAAGAGACCTATGTTTAGGATGATTCAATTCCAAACCTTCTAACCTTCTAGACAAAGCAGGAAACTTAGCATCAGACCCGAAGCTTGTATCTACCATATTGGTGCTACTTCTATTGACCAAGAGTCTTTTGGGGGGTTCAACACAAGACTCCCACTATTAGTATTTTTCAGCGACAAATCCTAAGAAGGTGAAAGCATCATCAGCACTTTTACTAGTGAACTCGCCAGCGCACATAGACTTAACCATGACTTTGGTTGAATAGTCTAAACCATCATAAATAATCTCTACGAGTTTCATCTTATCAAATCCATGGTGAAGACACTGGGATAGGAGATCATTGAATCTCTCTAAGAACCTATAAGAGACTCTCCCTCTTGTTGCACACTAGCACTAATTTTCTGCCTAACAGACGCAGTTTTATGCTTAGGGTAGAATTTCATATAGAAAGCAGCAATAAGTTCCTTCCATGTTTCAATGGATTCAGATGGTAGGTTGTTCAGCCAGGTCTTGGCTTTATCTCTCAAGGAAAAGGGAAACATCTTAAGTTTCAAGACTTCATCAGTAAGGTCTTTTATTCTAATTGTCCCACAAATTTCCTCAAAATCCCTAATATGAAAATAAGGGTTCTCATCATCTTTCCCTAAGAATATAGGGATCATCTGAAGAATACTAGGATTTATCTCGAAATTATCCGTAGTGGCTGGCAATTTAATGCACGAAGCTCGGGTGGACCTAGTTGGGAACATGTAATCTTTAAAAGTTGCCATTCCTGGAACAGCTGAAGTACTAGGGGTATTTTCCTCACAAAGAGACAGATTCTCAAAACTGAAGTTTCCAAAAACAGGGCTCTCAAAAGAAGAGTCTTCGAGCTCCCCGCCTTCACAAGAAGAACTACCAGGTTTATCACTAATCAAACGACCTAGAGTGTTTCTTTTCCAAGCCCGCTCTTTAATAACGTTGGGCATACACTAGAAAAACAAAAGAAAAAGAAAGAAATCCTAAAAGGAAAGGAAGTTCTATGCAAACACAAACAAGGCTGACTCCACCACAGCAAACATACTGATTTCTAGCAAACAAAAAGCATGATGGCTCCACTTAGATTGTTTCTAGACCAGCTTATAATCCTTCGAAAGGGAATTCGTTACAATTTAAGAAAACCCCTCTGGAATCAATCCGAGTTTAAGCAAGTTGAATCGAGAAGAGGGAAGCTCAATGGAGCTTTGATACCCAAGGCCTCACCGGCGTTACAAGGTGGCGTATTCAACTCACAGAAACCATCATGAACTTTGAAGCATGCTTAAAACAGTAACCAATATTTTTCGAATGACTTTCCTATTAAGCTTGTTACCCTATAGGTCTCGTTCTAGTCAAATTTTAGGCTTAGGTTCGCGTTTGGTTTCATTTTCCTAAGGCGGGAAAGAATGGAACGGTGATGAAATCCGAACCCTTATCTTGTATGGCCAGTCCTTGCCCTTTAATAGGAAATTAAAGCAGTCATTTTCAAATCCTCAGCATATATGCAAAAGAAGGAATACAGTAACTTGCTGACAGGAGATTCGCGAGTATTTCGACAAACTTACCTCCCGTACCAGACGGGGGATGAACCGCTGAAGTCGACTCGGTCCACGACTCCTATGTCGTGTACGAACCCGAGGGGCCGAGGCGATATCATAATCGCCGTCCTTCTCTGCAAACAGTTTATATTTAAACTACCCTTCCGCAAGGTTTAAAAAAAATAAAGTCCCAAAGTCCACAGTCCAAAGTCCAAAAATAAAGTGCAAAATAAAAAAATAATCTAAAAGAAATTCTAATTTTTTTTTGTCTCTCTTTCTTTTTTATTTTTTAATTAATTTTTATTCTCCTTTTCTTTCGCTCCTTTCGCTTTTCTTTTACTCCAGATCTTTAAGTATTCACCAAAAGCTTTGGCAAATTTTTCTTTCGCTCCAAATTCAAAAATTTGTAAGGAAAAGACAAAAACCCAGAAACATAAAGAAGAACAAATAAAATAAAAATGAAAAACAAATAAAAACCTAAAAAAAAAAAACTAAAAACTCTAGCTTAAAGACAAGTCCCCGGTAGCGGCGCCAAAAATTAATGTCATTTCAAATTGAGTTGTAGTAGTAAGTTCGTTGAGACTTGTGAAAGCAATAGATTTCAGATTTAATTTTTAAGAATAAAAATATATCAAACTTAAATAAAAGTGTATGAAAAATATGGAGAAGACTGGGGCTATGGAATCCACTATTTACCAATATCAAAATGATTTATATTCCCTAATTATAATCTTGCAAATCATGCATTCAAATTGATTCTTAATATTGCAATAGTTGATTTTTTAGAAATAACAATTGTAGATCGAAAGTATGGGACATCAAGACCCTAGGCTAGCATGCTCCATCAATTGAAATGACAATTATTTAACAAAAACCATTTTATCAATTTATTTATCTAGGCAAATAATCATATAATAATTGCATCAGTTAGAGATAACCACTTTTCATTGGTGAAATAGCTTCCTCCTTCGCCCCAGAGGATGGGTTTAGCTCATCATTGTGTAAACACGCTCAAAATATTTGTTCATTGCTTCAAAAATTGTTTACAAAGATGAAATGGAGAGAAAATAATGAAAATCGGGTGTTTGCAACGTTTTTAACTGTTGCAAAACACTGTTACAGGGAATAAATAAAGGAAACTGTCGTTGTCACTGTAGCTTGTACGACTGTCAGATATGTGTCGCAATCACTGTAGCAATTACGACTGCTCCTTGTGGTCTTATGTTCTTCGTATCTTCTTCAATGGAAGCAGCAACAATTCCCTCAAACTCATGTTTCTTTGCTCTGGTCTCTCCCCCGATCACTCCGTAATCCTTCTATGAACCATAACAACCTTTTTATACTTCTCAGTCACAAGAAATCCTCACCATAACTCCAAATATTTCCGTAATGAATAAAACATATTTTCACGGGATTATTTCCTTTTGTTGATCCTTCAAGCGTCTGTTGTGTTTAAAACTTTCCAAAATCAACTAATACACGTATCAGATGGTGTTACAGAAGCTTCAGACACACGCCATCTCCCAAATAGCACGGAGAAGAATATAGTAAACCCGAGATATCTTCACCCCTGTTTTATCATCCACGTGCTTTCCTCCTCCATTTTTATCGATTCAAATTAGTCTACCATTCCTGTTTGACCGAAACAGGTCATATCCAACCAATACCAACGAACGGATTCACGAGAATCTGTTGCATAATCGTTGCCAGAAAATCTCAGAAGTTACGCAGGTGAAAAGAATATTTTTCCGCCAATTTTTCTCTTTTCAAACGAAGAAGAAGGGTGGCCCCCTAATCAGAGTGGGGGTGATGATAGAAAATGAGTGTTGAGGACAAATTTGGGTGCTGAGGATGAATTTGGGCAACGCATAACCTTGGGTGCCCCTTAGCCAAATCTGGGGTCCGTATAGAAAATGTCCTCCAGGGGTCCAAGTAGCACTTTTTGAGCAACTTTTTCCACACAAGTGTATTTATCGAAAAACACCTACAGAAACATAAAAACACCATAATAAGTACAAAATCAAGCACTAGCAATAGAGACACTGAGGACAATTCAGACACAATAATGTGTTTATCATAACCTTACCTAAACATATACACCATGTTGACTCAACAATAGTTAACCGAGGTTATCCATTTGATTATTCTCATATCAACCTTGTTCATCTTAACCATAACTAGTTCAAATGACTCAAATGAAACTAGTTAAAGAGTTGTTCAATTGCTATACTCATAGAATTATACAAGAACACAATTGAAGCAAAATCCGTTTGATTCACTCGAATCAATTCATGAACATTGTAGCCGCGGTTTTCAAAGATTTCATTCCTTATTATATAAATGTTTATGTACATAACCGATTTTAGAACTTTAACCTTCAAGTATGCAAACGGGTACGCATACTTGAAATACTCGGACCAAGATTGGGTTTCGCCAGTACGCAAACGGGTACGTGTACTTCCAATCCCAACAGAAATATTCGGACATGAACCTTACTCCAGTACACGAACGGGTGCGCATACTTAGGTTCCCGGATTTCTCAAGCCAACGGGTACGAGTACGGATACGCATACTATGGTTCCCGGACATGGATTACATATGTGCAAGAGTACACAACATGACATATCCAATAATGCTTAAGTGTTCTAAACTCTTATTTCCATTATTGAAACTCTCTTAAAGGATGACAATATCCGTTTTCACACACTATTAGCATCAAAGCAATTTTCAAGTTATTAAAATAATTATAACAAAACATTTTAAGTCTACACCAAATGATTGTATCACACTAACCATATAAGATGTTACTCGGCAATTTTCACATGATCATCTTTTGACTTACGTCAAGAATATAAGATGAACTTGGTCGAAGCGAAAGTTTTGCCAACACATATTCCGAGAAATATGTAAGCATTAAACTCAACTCGAAATCTCAAACGTGTATAATGGAAAACTATATCGTAATACGACTTATGTCTCAATATAGGAGATAAAGTAGAAATAGACTTTCCAAGTGATCGATGAGTTTCAGTTTCCACATACCTTTTGTTGATGAAGTTCCACAAGCTCTCCTTAGTAGTTTTTCGTCTTCAAATGATGAACGCCGTGAAGTCTAAGGCTCAACTACAAAATCTATGTCCTAGTCCGAGACATCTATAAGTAGACTAGAAATCAAGACTTATAGTTTTGATCATTAACATTGACAAACATGCTTGAGATAGCAACGCATGCAAGTTCGACCGAGCACTGCTCTAACAATTAGACTCCCGCTTTTTCAATTATCAGATTGATTCTTAGTTATTCAAAACCCTAGATATAGTTAATCATACTATCATACCGTATCCACTTAGTTTTTGTGGATCATGAAGGTTGTATGCCAACATACATGACTCGTCTTGAGATCCGTTAGAACTATCAGATTCATAATCAGACAAGATTTTTGATATGATATTCTTCTTCCATTATGAATTGATTCCTCGACAATCCTTAACTCTTTGAGCTTCCTTATTATTTAGCTTTGTAATATTGCGAGTTATTGGAGGTATGCTCGAGGATTTAAATAAGAATTAATCAGGGTTTCACAATACAAGCAAGAGAAAGTTTCTCTTAAGAAGAGACAACTTTCGGACCGAAAATACAGAGAAATTTCCAAAAATATATTAGAATATATTTTGTTTCATCTGTCCGAAATTCTCAAGCTGGAAGGTTTATTAAAATTTCAAAAATTTCAAATAAAACCTAATTATGGGAGATCATGATAAACATGAACAATATTTTTAAGACAAGATGGATTCGCAGCTTATCCAAGGATTGTCACAATTTTCTGATACAAACATAAAAACATGTTCTCTCGTTTATGTGCTTCCTCATCCCAAAATTATGAGCACGAATTTGGATGAGGGAACACATTCTCCATACAACTAGGTCGTATTGGAGTAAGCCTTATTGTGCTTACAACGAGTATCGGAAACATAATTCATGTTTCTCTTTGGAAGTTTCTTCCCGGAGTATTTTCTCCCAAGAAGACGACTCTTCCTTGATATAAAGATATGATCATGAGAATAAACCATACTGATGTGAGAATTTTTAGAGATGGATTGATCTCTCTTAATTTTGTGAATGAGATTTTCATAAGATTTTCTCATTCTATGGATTTCCTTATTATGCACATCAGTTTGATCATCTGAAACAATTATTGAAAATTTTCCCTAATCGTTTCTTTTGGCAGATATTGTTTCCTTCCTTTTCTTCTGGAATCGTTCTTCATGTGAACAGAGGCTGTATCGACATGAGTGGGGAGGAACCTTTTTCCAGAAGTGATTATCAACTCTTTATTCTGATTCTTTTGAGTTGATTTTATTAGTTTGGGGTATATGCTGTCTTTCTACAGAGGAATGATCTTTCAGTTTTTTAAGACAAGAAACTTCTTTTAACACTTTTACCATAGTATTTTGAAGAAGTATAAGTTTCTTGTCAAGTGACTGAAAGTTGTATTCCTTAAGATTTTTTTCACGAAACCGGTTCAAAGTTTCCTTTGGACAAGATTTCATTTGATCATCGGTAGTTGTGGAAGGTGGTTCTTCATTCTCTCCTGACTTGATGTAGTTGGGCAAACTACCATTATCGTAATCTGTTTCAGACGTGATCAAACAAGTATTGTTATCACAATATGCAAAAAAATGAGCAAGGACTTTTATTTTCCTTATCAGAAGAAATTATAACAGAATCATTAGTCAGAGTCATAGGATAAATCTCTTGTTCTTGAGTAAGAGATTTACCAAGAGCTTCTACTTTGACAGTGAGATCCATATTCTCTTTAGCTAGAATATTTAGTTGAATATATTTTTCTATCATCTCTTGCTTAAGAAGATTTAACTTTGCCTTTAATATTAACATCCTTGCAGACATGGATCTTATAGGCTTTAGGAGTTTTGCCAACTCTTTATCAACATCTTCTTTTCTATCAAAGATAGACTCAGATGTACTCTTAATTTTTGTAACTCCTGGATCATGAGTTAATAAAGGAGTAACATCTTAAAATTTTGAGTACTCGTACTCTTGCATAACGTTAACTAAATCTTTCATTGGATTCAATTCTTATATGTTAGACCGCACCAAACACAGATTGTTAGACCTTTTCGTGTTTGCCTACTCTGACACCAATTGAAAAGATGAGGGTACCCAAATACACCACAATCTTTTTGTTTTCAAACTATAAGTCCTCTTACTGAAAATGATCGTCTATGGACAGAGTCAAGACAATACAACAAATCGGTATTCACACTATGTGTGATTGTCTATGGATATGAGATCGAGACAATACGACAACCAAAGTGTGACACTTGATAATATGTTCAGACTTAACCAAACTCTATAGGATCACTATCAAGTATATCGGAGTTAACGTTTGTGTATTTTACTTTTAATTGCAGAAATATGAAAGTAAAAGACATGACAAGATTTTGTTAACGAGGAATACTGCAAGTGCAGAAAAACCCCGGGGCCTAGTCCAGAATTGAATACTCTCAGAATTAAGCCGCTATACAAAATCTACACCAACTTCGTATAGTTGAGACCAAGCAACTACCCCTAGTTCACTTAGTTTTCTCAGTATCCCTGCGCTTCCGACTTCGAAGGTCACACACTGGTATAATTCCTTTGGATCGTATTCCAAATAGTAAAGAAACAACAAATCTCTTTGGTAACAACTCTATTGATTCTTTCAAGATAAAGGTATCTCAAGTCATACGCAAAGGCTCTTCCGTTTAATATTATAAACTCCTTTGTCTGGTTAGATCAATTTATCCAATAACTACAAAAGTATTTAAGTTTAGATTCACACTAAATCAAAATAAATCTCAAATACATATATTGAGACTTCCGATCTCACGCAACTAATCAATAGAATAAATATGATTCTAGTTGGATCCCAGCCGATCAAGGTTTATGCACACACAAATACATGAGAACTAATAAGAAATCTTCTTCATCTTTAAATCATCTTTAATCTTCAATAAACACCTGCACAACACCACTCGAATCTCTTGTCATCAATCACACACAGAACGGAGTCTGTTAACAATGGATTATCATAAGATGTCTTTAGATCTATAAACAGTTCTAAAGATCCCGTCGATACTTCGATATATTTTGAGTGAATCTTATATCAGAAGAGAATATTCTCAAGAATAAACAAACTAGGTGCAGTCAAAGTTTCAGCAACCGTTAGTCAATCAAATCAATCGAAAACTAATAACCCTGCAATTATATAGTTTCCCACCAGCGATACTCGTAGAGCTTCTTAATTCCACAGAAGTATTTAAACAAGCGGTCGTAAGAGATTTCACCTAATTAGGATACTTTTCTCTCCGATTAGACGGATCCACCAGAAACAACAAGAATGAAGTTTTCCTGGCTCTTGGGATAGTTTCCTACAAATGCAAACTTAGGTATTTATAGACCAAGGATGTTTGGACACCAAGGAATTTCCAAACCGAATATATTCTCAAGATATGCAATGAATAGCAAATTTTGGTTTTCCTAATTCCAATAAATGCTTGTCCAAAATTTCTGAAATTTCTCAATAGAAAATATCCAATTAGTAAATGCACATTACTAATTTTTATTCTATATAGATATGTATTTAATTGGTGGTAATTAAAGCATATAAAACCAAAAGCCTTAACTAAAAGATTCTCAATTTATTTCGGCACAGGATTTCCTTTAGTACTAAGGAATATCTTTGAACAATAAATGATACGAGTTATTGTACGTGTTCAAAGTAAGTTGACATCTCTTTACTGTAAATCCTTATTCATATTTACATGGATTTACATTCTTGGAATCGGTTATACCACACTTCCAAACAAGTTTAGAATTGGTTGACCTGTATTCCAATATAACTATGTGATTGGTCAAATATCAAATCATATACATGGGTTTAATCGGTTCTACCAATCATAAGGATCGGTTATACCTCAATATGGAAATACTTGTGGTCGGTCACACAAGTTACCAGGACCGGTTACATCAGTTACCAGGAACGGTTACCATATTTCCATGGTATTGCTTGTGATCGGTCACTCCAGTTATCGGGATCAGTTACACCAATTACCAGGACCAGTTACCAATTACAAGTATAGATTACAAAATAATGTATGATCGGCCACACAAATTACTAGGATCGGTTACACCAATTACTATATTCAGTCACACCAATTACAAATATCGATCATACCATCTCATGGTGATTACTTAGGATCGGTTACACCAATTACTAAAAACTAGTTATACCAAGATACATAACAAAGTTACAATCGGTTCTACCAACTCACACCTATTTGTAATCCAAAGATTTGCAATGAATAGTCGTACCAATAAGCCTAATGATTTTCCTTTCGATTCATAAAACAAGTTCATGAATGTAGTTCCATTAAACGAATGTAAAACATTGTTTCCTAGGATGAAATTTTCACCATAACTCATTCACATAATCATAACAATATATACAAGATTATATCGATGTCATATCTACGAAGTTCAAAAGATAAGCGTTATACTTCGTAGTATAATTCCATATTACTATGATCATACAAATATGAACATGTCACATCACTAGGAGTATTATACAATATGTACAGTATATGCAACCATGCAGTTATGTTTTCGATATAGCACGACTTGAAAGATACGCTAGGAATGAAACTGTTTAAGTCAATATTACTAACCTCAAGAGGAAGGATGATGTCGTAGTTGTAGTTCGCTTCTTTTTTACATTCTTATGGTCTTCGGAGTATTCCTAGACTTTCTAGTCTAACCTAAAAGAAGTTGACTCTAGTATACAATCAAGCGACTTTAGATGAGTTTTGACACACTAAAATATGACAACCAAACTTGACATACCAACGCTTGGTGAATTCAACCGAGCTATGCTCTAACACAAATATACTTGGTTTATAAATACCTAAGTTTACATTTCCAGCAAACTATCCTAAGAGCTAGGCAAACTTCATTTCTTGTTGTTTTTGGTGGAGCCGTCTAATCGGAGAGGAAAGTATCATAATTAGGTGAAATCTCTTATGACCGCTCGTTTAAAGACTTCTGTGGGATCAAGAAGCTCCACGAGTACCGTTGGTGGAAAGCTAGATAATTGCAGTGTTATTAGTTTTCAATTGATTTGATTGACTAACGGTTGTTGAAACTTTGATTGCACCTAGTTTGATATTATTGAGAATCTTCTCTTCTGATATAAGATTCACTCAAACTAGATCTAAGTATCAACGGGATGTTTATTAGTTGTTAGATCTAAAGACATCTTGTGATAATCCATTGTTAATAGACTCCGCTCTGTGTGAGATTGATCACAAGAGATTCAGGTGGTGTTGTGCATGTTATTTGAAGATTAAAGAATATTTGAAGATGAAGAAGATTTCTTATTGGTTTTCGTATCTTATTGTGTGCACAAACCTTGATCGGCTAGAATCTAACTATAATAGTATTTATTCGATTGATTAGTTGCCTGAGATCGGCAACGCTTTATAGTTTCTCTTTGAGATCTATATTGATTGATTGTGTATCTAAACTTGAATACTTTGGTAGTTATCGGATAAATTGATCTAACCAGGCAAAGGATTTTATTAGATTAAACGTAAAAGTATTTGCGTATGAATTAAGATATCTTTATCTTAAAGAATCAATAGAGTTGTTACCAAACAGATTCGTTGTTCCTTTGGTGTTTGGAATACGATCCAAAGGAATTGTACCAATGCGTGACCTTCGAAGTCGGAAGAGCAGGGATACTGAGGAAACTAAGTGAACTAGGGGTAGTTGTTTGTCTCAACTGTACGAAGTTGGTGTAGATTTTGTATATCGGCTTAATTCTGAGAGTATTCAATTTTGGACTAGGTCCCGGGGTGTTTTTGCATTTGGAGTTTTCTCTTTAACAAAATATTGATGTGCCATTTACTTTATCTTTCCGCATTTATAATTGTTTTATTATAAATAAAGTAAATTGCATTTTACGTTAACTCTGTTATACTTGATAGTGATTCTATAGAGTTTAGTTAAGTCCGAACCTATTATCAAGTATCTTACTTTGTTTGTCGTGTTGTCACGATCTCGTATCCATAGATAATCACATAAAGTGTGAATACTGTAGTTGTTGTATTATCTAGACTTTGTCCATAGACGATCACAATTGGTAAGAAGACTTATAGGTTGAAACAAAAAAGATTATGGTGTATGTGGGTACCCTTATCTTTTCAATAATTGTCGTTCTTATAAGGATGTTTCAAATCGATTATCGAGAGTTTTAAAACTACTACCAAAGTCTGGATGTAACACAGTATGCGTACCCTGTATGCGAACTATGAAATAATAGTTGCATTCGGAACTCTTGTTTGCAAACTGTGTTTACTAACGAGTTTATCTGTATGGGTCCGAACTATGGTTTGCGAACGACAAAACTAGGTAAGGTACGGAATGGTAGTTCGTGAACTCTATTTGTGAAATCAGTGGTTAGGTTCTAAAATTGGCAAGTATGATAATTCGTACACATACTCCGTATGCAAACTAAATCGTCTATACTCGTGAACTCAGGTTCGTTTGCGAACTAAATTCCTTGAATTTTCAATGCCTTTATGATATGTGAATTCGGTTTGCAAACCGTGGAATTACATTCATGAATTGGCTCTTGTATATATACTTTGTACATATACAAACCAAGCCGAATATGTTTCAAATGCTTCACATATATTTCCATGAGATATTGAGCATTTGAACAACTCTCTTAGAACATATTTGATCATCTATCAAATTGGTTGATTATCAGGTTGAGTCTAGAAGTGTTTGATGAAAATAGCTGAGTTAAAAGTGTTCATATGGCTAACTTCGGTTAATTGTTATTGACCAAGTCATTATACACGTTTAGGTACAATTCATCCATATCTGAATATAAGTATATCTCATTTGTGTGTATCAAGATAATACCATCTAATAATGGAGATTGAATGCTTATTTTCTATGCAAACTTAGCTTGAATCTTAAGTCAGGTTTTCATCTGACGGTGAATATTGATTTCTTTGTTAATAGACTATTTTAGCTTTGATAGTAAGCAATCCTGATTTGAAAGACTATTAATGGAGAAGCTCTAGCAGTTGGGAAACCTAATCCCGACGCTTCTGTGTGTCCTAGTTGCAAACTAGAGTCGATTCCCTCTTAACTTAGGTTTCCAGTTCTTCTGAAAACCATTACTAGGTTTAACGACTTAAAAACTTCGCTTGGGATTCGTGAAGCCAGGTCCAACTATTTTTTATGTAGTTGTGTATCCTGATCTTACTATTCTATCTTATTTAGTTTAATCTTCTCTAAAATTATCTCAAGATTTATCTCTGATATGTAAGATATAAAAAGTAATCACAACAGTTCTTCGTCTCAGACTCTTGTGATTCCGTAATAACTTCTTCTGTTAATCAGTTAGGTTACTGTTAGACACATTTTTGTGTCTAAGTTGTCCTCAATTTTCTGCATTATTGGTACTCAATTTCGTACTTATTTTGGTGTTTTGTGTGTTTGTAGGTATTTTTGGAAATAAACATTTTTTGGAAAATCGGCTCGAAAAGCTGTCTAAAGCACCCGGAGGACATGTGTTATTTGGACTCCCACATTTGGATAAGGGGTACTCAATTACTAATGGGCACCTCTTTCGATAAGGGCCACCTTATTTACTATTCACACCCCAGGGCGTCAACTGCTATTTTCACCCCCATCTCTTTTAGGGGGAGGTCGTCCCCTTCATTTGAGTTTCCAGTTTGGCGGGAAATTGTGTTCATCAATGGAAGAAGTTAGGGTTCGCGTTTTGGGCAGGGTAGAAAGAGACTCAATGGCCGAGATTAATTGGGAGGACTTGATTGATTATAACAAGCGTGGTAAGGTTGCTTGAATTGATCAGAATTGGCTGAATCATCATGTTGAGTGAAATAGGGAGTTAGGGGTTTTGCTTAAGAAAACCCGAGAGTTGTTGTTTTCGATTTTGAAGATTTCTGGAGTGATTCAATCACTCAAGTGGATTGGGCCAGACCTGTTAGTAAAATACAGGCGAGGTACGTTCACCAGATTCGGTAAATAAGGGATGATTCACTATTTTTTGGAGTAAACAGAGCAAAGATATACTCGAGTTTCTGTTGGATGAGTATGTGGAGATTATGTGTCTGGAGTGTGTAGCAATCCCCCTTGCATGAGTTTTTATCAATCCTGGAGAGTTTTACGTATGATTTGGAATGTGCTAGCAAAAATCAGACGCGTGCAGGAGAAGAAAATGGAAAGAAAATATTCCTGAGAATATTCTCTTCACTGCCGAGTAAAAGGAGATTATTGTGAGTTATTACACATGATTTTCTTCACCTGTTGAGTATAAATAGCCTCTTGGAGTATCATAGAGGGGGGATGGAGTGTTAGGGGAAAGAACAGAATGGAGAGAAATCAAGTTTGAGAAACCTGCTGCTGCTGCTGCCATTGATGAACAAGAAGAACATAAGACGCCTGTAGACAGTCGTTCATGCTACAGTGACATATTAGTTGTATCGTTCTTTGTAACAGGCATAATTGTTACTAACCCGGTTTTTCATCATTTCTCCCATTTTCATCATTTGTAAACCATTTTTGAGCATAAATAAATTCTTTGAGAGGGTTTTTAACATGATGAGCTAGACCCCATCACTGGGACGATGGAGGAAGTTGTTTTTCACCCATCTGGTAAGTAAATTAGTTCTTTTATAACTTTGTGCATAGAATTTAATTGTTTTATGATTTTAATTAATTATTTGTTATTTTGTCTGATGTCGCATGCTTAGTTTTGATTACTTTTGATGCATCATGCTCACAACTTACAACTAATGTTTTATGAAATCTACTTTGGCAAACAATGAAGTTAATATTTCTTTTATTTTGAGCTATAATTGCCTATGATTAATTTCTGAACCACTTGAATATGAAAAACATTGAAATCCTGAGTTCCAGTAAATTATTCATCCTGTGACATATTTTGTGTATATTTTCTTATTTTTGGTATTTTCATATTTAAGCCTAGAATCAATCTCAACAAAGTCCGAGTGAACGACAACCCTATTTACCACTATCTAAAATACGATCAATTTTTTGCGCCGCCGACGCGGATTTGTTTTTAGGATTTATTTTATTTGTTCTTTTTTACGCGTTTTGGTATTTTTTTTTTGCTTTCAGATTTGGAGCTTAGCTAAAGGAAAAGACAAAGTGCTGAAAAGAAAGGAAAAGCCCAAAAAGGAAAGAAAAGATTAATCAAAAAGGAGTGAAGAAAAGGATTTTGTAAATAATTTTATTTTTATTTTTTTTAGAAACTGTAATTAAGGTTTTTATTTTTGTAATATTTTATTTTTGGACATTTTTTTTCTTCTTTTCTTTTGGACATTGAACATTGGACTTTATTTTTAAAACCCTACAGAAGGGTAGTTTTAAATAAATTGTTTACAGAGAAGGACGGCGATTACGATATCGCCTCGGCCCCTCGGGTTCGTACACTGACATTGGAGTCGGTGGCCCGAGTCGACTTCAACAGTTCATCCCCCGTCTGGAACGGGAGGTAAGAATTCTAAATACCCGCGAATCCCCTGTCAGCGGGTTTACTGGATGATTCCGTATGCATATATGTTGAGGACCTGAAATCGGATTTAATTTTCTAGTAAATGGAAAGGCCTGGCCAAATCAAGATAAGGACTCGGATTTCATCACAGTTTCATTCTTTCCCGCCTTAGGAACAGGTAACCTACGCGAACCTAAGCCTTAAAATTTGGACTAGAACGAGACCAATAGGGTAACGAGCTTATTAGGAAAGTCGTTCGAAAACTATTGGTTACTCTTTTGAGCATACTTTGAAGTTCATGATGGTTTCTGTGAGTTGAATACGCCGCCTTGTAACGCCGGTGAGGCCTTGGGTATCAAAGCTCCACTGAGCTTTCCTCGTCTCTATTCAACTTACTTTAACTCGGATTGATTTCAGAGAGGTTTGCTCAGATTGTAACGAATTCCTTTTCGAAAGAATAGAAGCTAGTCTAGAAACAATATAATTGGAGCCATCATGCTTTTTGTTTTCTAGATAAAATAGGCTTGTTGTGGTCGAGTCAGCCTTGTTTTTGCTTGTTTAGAATTCCCTTGCAGTTAGGATGTCGAACTGGTATAGCCAATACAATGATTATCCAACTGAACAACATGGACATTACTCTTTTTATGATCATAGTGTGAATAGTGGTTGGGCACGCCAACCTTTTCAAGGTTTTGGGTCATACAATGGTGAGCCCAATTACTATCCACACGCGCATCGGTCATACGGGCAAGAAGATTATAATACTAGTTCTTCGTCTTTAGAGGATACAATCAAACTATTGAAAAGTAGTCCTTTTTATGATCCTTCAGTTCCTATTCCTTCTCTAGAAGAGTCTCTCAGGAATTTAGCTGAGGCATCACGTAAGTTAGCTGAATCGACATACAAATTAGATGAGGTGAACAACGTAGTTATGGACGAAAGAACTGCAGCAACAACTGAATCTTCTTTGGAAGATATCCTCAATAGGTTAAGTAAAAACTTAGATCGAACACTTAGGGAGCTATCTTTAGAAGAGACCCTTGAGAGGATAGTTGAGTCGACACGTAGACTTGAGTTAGAGACGAACGAAAGTATTGCTCGAAATGACTTGAATTTCCAATATAGTGTATCCAATAATACTCTTGAAAATAAGGATAGTTATTTGCATAATCAAGATATAGAGGTTAGAATTGGTGGCACTCCTTGTGTAGATGAGGTTCAGCCATTTCCATGTTATGATAATGATGAGTATAATGTGGACAATGTTGATGAAGAATCTGAAGTATTTAGGCATGGTGATTGATGTAGTTTTTTAAGTGGTAAATAAAGTTTGTTCAACTCGGATTTGTGTAGACTCAATTTCAGACTTAATAATAGAAAATAATAAAAATAAAGAAAATATATACACAAGGTTTGTCACAATGTCGAGAGATTACTGAGACTCGGGATTCCACCAAACCTCATGCCATGTGGTTCAAAAATCAATTCTTAGACAATTATAGCTCTTGTTTATTGACTCTAATTCTTTGTCAGGGTAGATTTTAAAAAGATTAACTGTAAATCACTAGCATGATGCATTAAAAGCACTTAGACCAAGCATACATCATCATACAACTTCACAACTAATTAAGAAAAATCATAAAACGATTAAATTAATGCAAAAAGTCATAAAAAGAATTAAATATAATTACCACACGTATGAAATATGGCTTCCTCCGTCATCCCAGTGTTTGGGTTTAGCTCATGATGTCGTACAAACTCTCAAAAGATAGAAACATGGCTCAAAGAGTGTTTAAAGATGGAAGTACAAAGAAAATCACCAAAACAGATCAATTGCAACGTTTATATGCGTGGAAGATCGACTGTTACTAACGATACAGAAGATGTAAGACTGCTGGGAACGATACTATGTGTGTCGTGGATAAACCACACTTTTCTGCGACTGACTTGGATCGTCCAATGTTCTTCAGCTTCGTCTTCTTCCTCCTGCTGCTGCAACTTTCTCTGCTGCGTGATTTCTTCGTACCAGAGCCTCCTCTAAGCTACGTAAAGGCCCCAAACTCCTCTCTCCCCTTCTGAACCTCAGCCAACTCTATTTATGCCCAACATGATCGAATATCTTGTGAGTAAATCCTTGTTTTTCCCCCACGGTAAGTTGTGAGGAAATCTCCTGCAATCTCTCTACGCGACTTCTTAGTTGTCAAAACTCTCCTAAATATCCCAGAACTAAACCAAAAGATATTCGCTCCTCTAAAGCCTGCACGTAACTTCCATATTGAAACAAAACAGGGTCGAGATTCTCTCACAGTTTCCGTAAATATCTTCCCTTTCCCTGTTTTCGATAAATATCGATCGTGTGAAGATTTAATTCCTTCTTTCAGTTCCAAAACACGTCATCTCCCCGTCAATAAGGTAACAACACAATCTGACCGTAAAACCTTTGAAAATCTCCGCGTAACTTCCATATCTACATCCCGTGATAACCTTCCCCTCTGTTTCACGTCAACCCGATTATTCAGCCCATTATAACCAATCCAAATGCATGTATCAACCCTGTTTGGTCAATCAGAGTCCGGCCCAACACAAATATGCGATTAAATCTCCTTGTAACATCTCTAAATTCGAATCTAAAATCCGCCAGACGCTGCACACAGTTTCCCGCCAAAACTGATTTCAAACGGAGAAGATGTGCCCCTTATCCTCTGGTGGGGTGCGAATAGTAGTTGCCCTGAGGTGGCTCTTAACAACTGAGTACCCCTTATCCATTTGAAGGGTGTAAATAACACATGTCCTGGGGTGTCTCCAACATACTTCTGGGGTCCCTTTGGTAATTCCTTCCAGGGGTGCAAATACCACTTTTCGAGCCAATGTTTGCCACAAAACCTTATTTCTCTAAAAACACCTACAAAGACACAAAAAGCCATAATAAATACAAAATCGAGCACTAACAATATATACAATTGAGATTATATCAGACACAAAAATGTGTCTATCAAATACCCCCAAACCTATTATTTGCTAGTCCTCGGGCAAAAATAAAATAGAAATAAAATCCTAACTCACTGTCGCAGGCATCGTCGATTGCATTTAGCGTATGCAATAAGCCTTTAAACCCCTAGGTGTCCCTAGTGGCGGAGTGTTGTCTCCGGAGGGCTTACCAGAGGTATACCCACAAAACCTTTTTACTCCAGACCCTAGCTATCTACACAGGACCTTGGAAGGCACTAAAGAATCTCCTTGGTTGGCATACTTATTGACTACAGGAGGAAGTACCCTGATGCGAAATTCCAATTGTTGTACATGAGTCTGCACTCAAGCATACTAAAATTCATATGAAGTGACATATGTCTACTTAGATAGTCGCACTATGGACATCAATATCCTGAGTCAAAATTAATCACATGGATATATCAAGAAGATGGATATAGAAAAATATAGACGGTTTTGATGTTTACTAGGTGAACGGTGTTTCTCATATCTGTCTGAAGGCCTCCGCCAAAATGAACCTATCCTAATGGACTGAGATACTAGTCTGACTAATACCAACACACTGGCATATACAAGGGGACCAGTGATTGATAATCTTAACTCTAGGTCAACACAACTGGCATGTACAAGTGTTCCAGTGGTCGACTTTATTGAATTTATTCCAGTTGGTCTGATGGTCTGGTCTTTTTTTTTTCAACTCTTTTTTTCTTTTTTTTTTTTCTTTTTCAACCCTTTTTTTTTGTATCTCAATCACTCTAATTCACCCTAGCATTGGTAACAACTTGAATCGTGAGCCCCACCTAATCACTTAGATAAACATAGTTTAAAAACAAAACAAAATAAAAACAGAAGTGAAAAGGACTCAACGAGATATGGTGAAACTATCATGTTATTTCTAACACCTGAGCTCTGTGCTTTTATGAATAGACTCTTTAGATGTTGCCATCTAGTCAGATTGGTTCCTCAACTCCTACAACCAAAATGCTTCCATCCACTTAGATTGGTTAGTGCCATCCTTAATAAGCATAAATTTCTAGGCTCTGGAGTTTAATTGTGCAACTAAAAAGTTTCTCCTATACCCCCAAACTTAAATCTAAAATTGTCCTCAATGTTCTAAAGATCAAATTAAAAGCATGAACAAGGAGAAACTATTACCATTTGAAGCAAAAGAGATAAGGAAAGACATTACCGTGTTGTATGAGAATGGGTTACCTCCCAAGAAGTGATAAGTTTAAAGTCTTCAGCCAGACTAAGAAAGGATTAGTCACCTCATAGAATCATAAAGTAATAGCCGAAATATTTGTGGGTCATCAAAACCAAATAGAGCTATCACAAGTAAAAGGAATCTGCAACCTGTCAAGAAAATAAACAAATAAAGCACACCCTTGTCTAGTTTCCTGTTTAAGACAACTACATCTAGTTGTGGTTCAGGTTCAGGATCTATAACTGGGTCCAAATAAAATATTTTCATGGGTTGCGTTTCCTCATAGCTTAGATCCAAATGTTCAGGTTCTAGAGTCTGGAAAAACTTAAAAGCACATAATAATAACCTGAATAATTGAGGATCCTCTAAGTCAATCAGATTTGACTTACACAACTGACCACAATGAGAGTGGTGATCTTCCTTAAACAAGTATGTCGACCCTAATCTCCTAAAGTAATTAGGTTTAGTCTCAAAACTTAATATCCGACACATTTGAAAATCAAACATTCCCACATTTGGAAGAAAAATATTTGGTGGGAAAACAAAGTCAATCTGGGTATCATATCCTGGGTAAACCACACCAACCAGGGGATGGGTTTCTAATAACTGAAATTTCTTGTGGACATCACTAGGTTCAGGAAAACGTGTATGAAGATAATCTTGTAAAATGGTTGAGGCACATATGTCAAGTCCCAAGTGAGGGATCCCTGTAAGAGCTAAAGGTAAGGCATAAGGAGAATGATAATCACCCCCAAACTTAGAGTTTTGGGTGTCTCTAGATAGACTAGCTACAATTTCCCTAATTTCTAGATCATCAGAATCCTGAAAATGGTCAATTTCTTCGTGTAGATTATACTCAGATGATGCATCCTCACTCATATTTAAAAGTTGTATGAGTTCATCTTCTTCGTCTAAGACTAATGTTTCTGAGTCTTGGGACTCTAAAACAGTATTCTTAGAATAAACTCGTTCCTCTAAACCATTATCGACTTCGTAAACAGGAAATACTACATCGTCTAAAACAGGGGTATTTCTAGTCAAATCCTCGTCGTTTTGAATAGGTGAATAATTATTAAAATTATTTGGATTTGAACTAGATATAATATTATTATTAAGCTCAGTTGGAGTAACAAATTCCTGATCACTATGCCTATTTATTTCAAATTCTTCATCAACACTATCCTCATCATAGTCATTATAATAACATGAAAATGGTTGAACCTCATCTAAACAAGTAGTGTAACCAATTTTATCATCATCATCATGTGTATGCAAATAACTATCCGCATTTTCAAGGGTATTATTGGAGACACTGTATTGAAAATTAAGATTATTTCGAGCAATTCTTTCGTTCGTCTCAGCTATCAGCTTGAGGGATTCTTCTATAGAAAGTTTTCTTTCGTCATAAACTAAGTTATTCATCTCATCTATCCTATGTGTCGACTCTTCTAATTTCCTGAGAGACTCTTCTAAAGGAGAAATATAAGAATTTTGCTCATATGACCGGTGCGTATGTGGATAGTAATTGGGCTCACCATGGTATGGACCATAATCTTCAAAAGGCTGATGTTCCCAACCAATATTCACACTATGGTCAAAGTAGTAACGTCCATTTTGAAACTCAGTCGGATATTCGTTGTATTGGCTATTGTAATACCAGTTCGACATTCTACTGCAGGGGTGTGAGTTGTCACACAAAATAAAACCCACTGACAGGGGATTCGTGGGTGGATAGAGTCTTACCTCCCGTACCAGACGGGCGATGAACCGTTGAAGTCGACTCAGGCCACCGACTCCTATGTCAGTGTACGAACCCGAGGGGCCGAGACAGTATCGTAACTGTCGTCCTTCCCTGCAAACCATTTATATTTAATTTTTAACCCTTCCTTAGGGTTTCAAAATAATAATAATGTCCAGTCCAAAAATAAAGTCAAAAATAAAAATGTCCAAAAAGGAAAAGAAAAATTACAAAAATAAAATCATATTTACAGTTTCTAAAAATAAACAAAATAACTATATACAAAATCTTCTTCTTCACTCCTTTCAGATTCCTCTTTTCTTTCCTTCTTTGGCGATGCTTTCCTTTTATAGTACTTTTCTTTCCTTGTAGCTTCGCTCCAAATCTGAAAAGAATCAAAAAATACCAAAACGCGTATAAAAGAACAAAAAATAAAATAATAAAAATAAAAATAAACCTAAAACAAATCTAAATAAAAATCCGCGTCGGCGGCGCCAAAAATTGATGTAGTTTTTTAAGTGGTAAATAAAGTTCGTTCAACTCGGATTTGTATAGACTCAATTTCAGACTTAATAATAGAAAACAATAAAAATAAAGAAAATATATACACAAGGTTTGTCACAATGTCGAGAGATTAGTGAGACTCAGGATTCCACCAAACCTCATACCATGTGGTTCAAAAATCAATTCTTAGACAATTATAGCTCTTGTTTATTGACTCTAATTCTTTGACAGGGTAGATTTTAAAAAGATTAACTGTAATCACTAGCATGATGCATCAAAAGCACTTAGACCAAGCATACATCATCATACGACTTCACAACTAATTAAGAAAAATCATAAAACGATTAAATTAATGCAAAAAGTCATAAAAAGAATTAAATATAATTACCACACGTATGAAATATGGCTTCCTCCGTCATCCCAGTGTTGGGGTTTAGCTCATGATGTCGTACAAACTCTCAAAAGATAGAAACATGGCTCAAAGAGTGTTGAAAGATGGAAGTACAAAGAAAATCACCAAAACAGATCAATTGCAACGTTTATATACGTGGCAGATCGACTGTTACTAACGATACAGAAGATGTAAGACTGCTGGGAACGATACTATGTGTGTCGTGGATAAACCACTCTTTTCTGCGACTGACTTGGATCGTCCAATGTTCTTCAGCTTCGTCTTCTTCCTCCTGCTGCTGCAACTTTCTCTGCAACATGATTTCTTCGTACCAGATCCTCCTCTAAGCTACGTAAAGGCCCAAAACTCCTCTCTCCCCTTCTGAACCTCATCCAACTCTATTTATGCCCAACATGATCGAATATCTTGTGTGTAAATCCTTGTTTTTGCCCCACGGTAAGTTGCGAGGAAATCTCCTCCAATCTCTCTACGCGACTTCTTAGTTGTCAAAACTCTCCTAAATCTCCCAGAACTAAACCAGAAGATATTCGCTCCTCTAAAGCCTACACGTAACTTCCATATTGAAACAAAACAGGGTCGAGATTCTCTCACAGTTTCCGTAAATATATTCCCTTTCCCTGTTTTCGATAAATATCGATTGTGTGAAGATTTAATTCCTTCTTTCTGTTCCAAAACACGTCATCTCCCCGTCAATAAGGTAACAACACAATCTGACCGTAAAACCCTTGAAAATCTCCGCGTAACTTCCATATCTACATCTCGTGATAACCTTCCCCTCTGTTTCACGTCAACCCGATTATTCAGCCCATTATAACCAATCCAAATGCATGTATCAACCCTGTTTGGTCAATCAGAGTCCGGCCCAACACAAATATGCGATTAAATCTCCTTGTAACACCTCTAAATTCGAATCTAAAATCCGCCAGACGCTGCACACAGTTTCCCGCCAAAACTGATTTCAAACGGAGAAGATGTTCCCCTTATCCTCTGGTGGGGTGCGAATAGTAGTTGCCCTAAGGTGGCCCTTAACAACTGAGTACCCCTTATCCGTTTGAAGGGTGTAAATAACACATGTCCTGGGGTGTCTCCAACATACTTCTGGGGTCCCTTTGGTAATTCCTTCCAGGGGTGCAAATACCACTTTTCGAGCCAATGTTTGCCGCAAAACCTTATTTCTCTGAAAACACCTACAAAGACACAAAAAGCCATAATAAATACAAAATCGAGCACTAACAATATATACAATTGAGATTATATCAGACACAAAAATGTGTCTATCAGTGATCAGGAATTTGTTACTCCTATTGAGCTTTATAATGATAATGATATTTCTGGTTCAAATCCCGATAATTTTAATTATTATCCACCTATTCAAAAGGACAGTGATTTGACTAGAAATAATACCGTTTTAGACAAAGTTGTACTTCCTTTTGATTACGAAGCCAATGATGGTTTAGAGGAACTAGTTTTTCCTGAGAATATTGTTTTCGAGTTTAGAAATTTAGAAACTCTACTCTTAGAAGAAGATAAACTCGTAAAAATGAGTGAGGATGCACCTGATTACAACTTAGAAGAATCAATTGACCATTTTCAGGAATCTGATGACCTAGAAATTAGGGAAGTTGTGACTAGTCTTTCTAGAGACACAGAAAACTCTAAGTTTGGGGGTGATTATCATTTTCCATGTGCTTCAACTCTTTGAAAGTTCCCTCGCGTAGGACTTGAAATTTGTGCCTCAACTATCTTACAAGATTATCTTCATACACATTTTCCCGAACCTAATGATGTCCAGAAAGAAGCTCAGTTGTTAGAAACCCATCCTCTGGTTGATGTGGTTAACCCAGGCTATGATACCAAGATTGACTTTGTTCTCCCACCAAATATTTTTCAACCAATTGTGGGAACGTATAACTTCCATATGTGTCAATTATTAAGTTTTGAGAATAAACCTAATTACTTTAGGATATTAGGGTCGACACATTTGCTTAAGAATGACCATTATTATGGTCAACTATGTGAGTCAAATATGATTGGCTTAGAGGATCCCCAATTATTCAGGTTGTTTTTATGTGCTTCCAAGTTCTTAGTTGAGTTTTTCCAGACTCTAATACCTGAACCGGATCTTAGATTTGAGGAATTCCAGCACATGAAAATTTTTTATCTAAACCCTTTCATAGAGCCTGAACCTGAACCACAGCTAGATGTAATTGTCTTAAACATGAAACTAGATAAGGGTGTGCTTTATTTGTCAATTTTTTGTTGCAGATTCCTTTTACTTGTGATAGCCCTTTTTGGTTTTGGTGATCCGTAGTTATTACGGCTATTACTTTATGATTTTATAAAGTGACTGATCCTTTCTTAGTCTGGCTGAAGACTTTAAAATTAACACTTCTTGGGAGGTAACCCATTTTCATGCGACACCGTAATATTCTTCCTTACCTCTTTTCTCTCAAGTGGTAGTAGTTTCTCCTTGTTCATGTTTTTAATTTTATCTTTAGAACATTGAGGACAATGTTAGATTTAAGTTTGGGGGTAAGGGAGAAACTTTTAGCGTCACATAGTATCCGATTAGCTAAGTTTACATATTGTTTCGCGCCGAAAATATAGAAATTGGAATTGCTAGGGATCACATTCTATTGAGACATTAGAGAAAAAGACATTGAGATCTTTGAAATTTAGGAGAGAACTTGTTCCTTTTAGAGGGTAACCGTGATGGACCTAACCATCCATGATGGAAAGGCAAGTAGGTTAGAAGGAAATGCTAGAAAGACAAAGCAACCTCACAATGTAGGAATACGACTCTCTCTCAGTAGAAACTTATCATCATCAACAAGCGGAGCGACATCAAAAATCTTTGAAGAAAGTTGAAGACGTTGAAGGTTCAGAAGAAACAATAGAAAAAAATAATTCAAAAATCAAAGTTGAAGACTTAGTCACAAGAATTTATAAGACCAAATGATATAAGTTGTTGAAGTTCATGATACTAAGACATTACAAGATCCAAGTTCTAAAGTCCTTCTCTCATGGCCTTGTAAATTTATTTTTGAAAAAAAAAAATAAATAAAAATAAATAAAAATATTTTGCAGGTAGCTTTTTATTCAATAAGGCCATGGGGAAGTAGAAATCTATAAAGAAGTTTCAAGCAAGAAATAGGAGAGAAGAGTTAATTGTTAAGGTTCTACAAAGTTCGAGAATTTATCATCAACAGTTGAAGTCGAAGAAGACGTTGTTGCTACTGAGCACTATGAGAGAGTCGAAGAGAGATGCATATTGGTTGCTTTGTTAGTCCGCTTTCCATGTGGAAAAAAATCTTTCTAGCACTGGTTCAACTCATCATACGTAATTAGTCCAGCTGTGTAGCATATGTCCCTCTCATCTTTATCTCTCTCCTAATCTTATCCAGCTGTAAAGAGGATGCATCTTACAATGTTTATCTAGCTGTGTAGCGGATATCTCTTTATCTAGCAGTGTTGCGGATGTGTCTCCCTTATTCTTTGTTCAGCTTTAGAGATGGCACCTTTAATTTCTCTGGCAATTCTAGTTACTTGGCGATAGGTTGAGAATTTGTATGTCCTCATAGCTCTTTGGATACTTGTGACCAATTAGAAGTCAAGGTTTTGTGGGTACACCTCTGGTAAACCCTCCCGAGTTTATAACTCGGTCACTAGGGCCACCTAGTGTTCTAGATTAGATTTGCTCGAGGACTAGCAAATAATACGTTTGGGGGTATTTGTTAGACACATTTTTGTGTCTAAGTTGTCCTCAATTTTCTGCATTGTTGGTACTCAATTTCGTACTTATTTTGGTGTTTTGTGTGTTTGTAGGTATTTTTGGAAATAAACATTTTTGGAAAATCGGCTCGAAAAGTTGTCTAAAGCACCCGGAGGACATGTGTTATTTGGACTCTCACATTTGGATAAGGGGTACTCAATTACTAAGGGGAACCTCTTTCGATAAGGGCCACCTTATTTACTATTCACATCACAGGGCGTCAACTACTATTTGCACCCCCATCTCTGTTAGGGGGAGGTCGTCCCCTTCATTTGAGTTTCCAGTTTAGCGGGAAACTGTGTTCATCAATGGTAGAAGTTAGGGTTCGCGTTTTGGGCAGGGTAGAAAGAGACTCGATGGCCGAGATTGATTGGGAGGACTTGATTGAGCATAACAAGCGTGGTAAGGTTGCTGGAATTGATCAGAATTGGCTGACTCATCATGTTGGGTGAAACGGGGAGTTACGGGTTTTGCTTAAGAAAACCCGAGAGTTGTTGTTTTCGATTTTAGAGATTTCTGGAGTGATTCAATCACTCAAGTGGATTGGGCCGGACCTGTTAGTCCAAGACAGGCGAGGTACGTTCACCAGATTCGGTAAATAAGGGATGATTCACTATTTTTTGGAGTAAACAGAGCACAAGATATACTCGAGTTAATTATTTGTTATTTTGTCTGATGTCGCATGCTTAGTTTTGATTACTTTTGATGTGTCATGCTCACAACTTACAACTAATGTTTTTTGAAATCTATTTTGGCAAAGAATAAAGTTAATATTTCTTTTATTTTGAGCTATAATTGCCTAGGATTAATTTCTGAACCACTTGAATATGAAAAACAGTGAAATCCTGAGTCCCAGTAAATTCTTCATCATGTGACATATTTTTTTATATATTTTCTTATTTTTAGTATTTTCATATTTAAGCCTAGAATCAATTTCAAAAAAGTCCGAGTGAACGACAACTCTATTTACCACTATTTAAAATACGATCAGTTACTGTGAGGTGACTAATATTCTAGGATGCTCTTCGGGAGACATAAGACCGGATTATTAGTTGTGTTTCCTATTCACTTTGATATTTATGAAAAGACAGAAACCAAAAAGGAATAGACTTATCTGTGGGAGACAAATTTGTTTATAATTCTTCGAATTTGGGTCATAGCAACTTCTAGGCTGTAAAGGACGTCAGCTAGGGGAATCAAGTGCGTAGGGTATTGCGAGATTCAAGAGGCGTAAGAAACACGACTATACCGGTTAGGGCTCAACTACATTCCAGCCCGAAGTTAACTTTTAGTAGGCTACAGTATGTAGCGGATTAATGTAGTATGGTGTTCAAGTCTGAACTAGGTCCCCGGGGTTTTTATGCATTTGCGGTTTCCTCGTTAACAAAATTTCTGATGTCTGTGTTATTTCTTTTCCATATCACAGGTTGTGCGTTATTTCTTTTATGCATTATATTTTCTTTATATAATTGAAATATCACAGGTTGTGCGTTGATCAATCACAGTTGATTAATCCGAACTTGTTTGTTGGATAGAACTTGATTGACACTCGGATATTGGTCTTTGGCACCGTCTGAGTTTTTCTCACACCAATCAGGTTCACGGACTCATATCTGTTCGATTACTGATTGTGTTGAGAAAAAGATAAAGCTCTTTGATATATTTCATTGATTTAGTTTCGTTAAGTTGTTACTCTCAGAATTATATTGGAGTTTAGTCCATACAGATATCCAAACGAAAAAGTTGGGTGTAGTTGTTGTACCCTCGCGTTTTCACTAATGACTTTATATGGGTATCAATTAATCTTGTGCTCTCAGTATAGGATTCTCCCTTCCTATCTGACTCCTATGCAAGAGACGAGAACAAAACCCATGGTAATCTTTAGTTGACTAGCTAAGATTCTATGTATGATCTTGTAAAATCTAATCATACAAATTGATATGTTAAACTTAAAATTTCTGGCATGAAATTTTAAAGATTTCATATTCTTGAGACACATGCTTTTCTCGATTAACATATCTTCCTCTTTCACTACTTTCAAGTAATGGTATTGAAAACATTTTCCTTGTACAAACTTTAAGGAAGGATAAAATTGATATTTCACCCTTCTAGTTTGAATAATTCTAGTTCGGGAATGGAATCCTTAATCTTAAGAATACTATTGGTTCCGGAACTCCACATGGTTTTTCAGTCTTCCTTTTCTAGTCTCACACTATTTTTGGAGCTCTTCCAAAAAGGTACTTATGAAGTGTTATATATATATGTGTGCTCGTGTAAACACAAACTCATATTTGGAAGAATTATGGAGCCTTCAAGCACGATCTCTTCTAGTGAGACTTGTATTCATATGATTATTGATAATCTCACAACTATGAAGGAAAAAGACAAGTCCCACCCTAAGGAAAAAGATTCACTCTTTAAAAGAAAAAAGAAGAATATGAATAAGCCGAGGGCAAATTGCTCCAACCAACAAAAGTTTGCAGTTATCTGTGAAAGAATTTAAGAAGACCAAGATGGAAGTGAGGGGATTTAAAGACATTCTGCAGAAATCGCTCGAGATTCAAGAAGCACTTGTCAATTAACAACTTAATAGGTTTGAAAGAGTTAATAATCTTATTCATAATGTTCCAATGTCAGTCGATGACAACGAGTTCGAGAAAGATGAAGAATTCTTTAAGTATATTTTTACTAGGTAACTCCTTATAAGGATTTATTCATATTGTTTAAGTAGGATAACTAAAGTTTGAGGTAACAATATCAGCTTGCATGTTTAAAGTTTATTTATTAAATTTTATTTTGGAAGATGACTCGCAATACCTAATCTTACGAATTATATATATGTATTGCTTATTTTGTGAGATTTGTTTATTACTATAATATTTATGGTGATTAGAACAGATATCTCATATGTTCTCATAGGTTAAACTCTTAAATCTTTATGTTCGTCACTAGCTAAAAGATGAGTAAACTATGTTGAGAATTGCAATATTGATATTCCCACGATTATATTGCATGGGACTTGGTAAGATGGTCTCTAGTAATTGGCTTTTCACCTTGAATGCGTAATTTCCAAGGAATAAGTTCGAGAACTTTAATTTCTACGTTTGTACATGGCTAGAGAAGATACAATATGTTGAGTCATATCAGATAAGTTGTCCTACTTGTTCGTAACTGGCCTAGAGAATAATTATTGCCAGTGATTATTTTTCTCATGAAAATATTGTGTCTTAGTTCCCTAACATTAAGATCGTTATTTTTAACTTCTTTGTTCGTAACTGGCGAAAAGAAAAAAAAATTGGGATAAAAATATATTTTGTTCGTAACTGGCAAGTAAAAATAAGTTGATGTCCAAGAAAATTCTTTTCTTATGGTTAGAGAAATGTCACTCATGTTGTTCTTTCAGGAATGACATCAAATGGGGAAGAGTTCAATTTAACTTGTACTTAATTGTCATATCTTTGTGGGGAGTGCGGCTGTGAAATTGTAGGAGTTGCTTGTACCTATATATGTCCTTGATGAAGACACTAAGTTTACTTGGTTAAATCGTCCAAATAAAAGTTGGTATGTGTTCTCTAGTCTTGATAATTCTTTTGTTTTAATTCACTACGATCCCTGTTTTTCGCCTTTGCCAATTATATTGAAAAAAAGGGGGAGAATTATTTAGTGGTATCCTACTACAACATATGGCTTTTCGGAGCATTATGCAAAGGGGAGTGGATTATAATCTATAGGTTTTACCTATTATGAAAAAGAAGTAAGTATTGAATTGAATTATGAACAGTTTTAACTATTTTTCGTGTTCTTCTTTGGAAATTTCTGCACAATGTATTTTCTCCCAAGAAGTTGATCTTTCCTTGTGATGCAAGTTTGATCATGAGGAGAAAATGAACTGATATGAGAATCTTCAGAGATAGATAAATCTCTTTTAAATCTGTTAATGAGATTTTCATATGATCTTCTCGTTTTAAGGATTTCCTTATAATTCACATTAGTTTGATCATCAGAAATAATTGTGGGATTTTTCCGAATCCATTTCTGTTTGTTTTTAGAATAAATTATCTCCTTCCCTTTCTTCTAGAAAATTTTAGTAGGTTAACTACCTTCATATAAACAGAGATTGTTCCGACATGAGTGAGGTGGAACCTTTTTCCAGAAGTGATTATCAACTCTTTCATCTGAGTTTTTTGATTTGATTTTTTCAGTTTGTGGATTATTATGTCTTTCTACTGAGGAATAATCTTTCAGTTTTTTAAGACAAGACACTTCTTTCAATTCTTTTACAAGAGTATTTTGAAGAAGCACAAGTTTCTTGTCAAGTAACCGAAAATTGTATTCCTTATGATCATTTACACGGAACTGATTCAAATTTTCCTTTGAACCAGATTTCATTCGATCATTAGTGGACATAAAAGGAGGTTTTTTATTCTCTTCTAACTTGATGTAGTTAGGCATACTACCTTCATCATCATGATCTGTAAAATTCGAGCAAGGACTTTTAGTTTCTTCATTAGAAGAGATTATAACAGAATCATTAGTCAGAGTCATAGATTGGACCCCTTGATCTTGAGTAAGAGTATTATCAAGAGCTTCTACTTTGACCGAGAGATCCATATTCTCTTTGGCCAGAATATTTAGTTGTATGTCCTTTTCTTTGATATCTTGTCTAAGAAGATTAGGTTCAGTATTTAATATTAATATTTTAGAAGACAGAGATCTAATATGATTTATGAGTTTTACCAACTCATTTTCAGCATCTTCTTTGACATCAGTGTTGGGAATAATAAATGTGTTTTTAATCATCTTAACTCATGGATCATAGTCAAGGAATTAACAACATTTTTAACTTTTGAGTATTCGCAATCTTGAAATACATTAATTGAATCAGTCATTAGATTCAACTCTTATAAGTTGGATCACACCAAACACAGATTGTTAGATCTTTTCGTGTTTGCCTACTCTAATACAAACTGAAAAGACGAGGGTACCCGAATACAACACAATCTTTTTAATATCAACCTATAAGTCTGGTATCTTAAGTGATCGTCTATGAACTGAGTCGAGACAATAAAACTTAAGTCCTATACCTTGTGTGATTATCTATGGACGAGGTCGAGACAATACGACAACAAGATATTTACTTGACAATAGTTACGGTAAAAACCAATTGATTATTAGGATCAATGTCAAGTAACTCGAATTAACGTAAAAGTGTAATTTACTTTACATTATAATAAACAAATTATAATTGCTGAATAATAAAGTACATGACACAGCCGATATGAGCGTTTTTATCGTTCACTCCATGTATCGTTGATATTTTAGATATCATAAAAAAAATCCGATACACAATAAAAACTTATAATATCGGATGATATAACCGATATTGACTACCTTGATTACAAGTTAAAGCGGATGGACAGATCCAAGATCAAGTCCCCGATCAATGGCAACATGGCTAAAAAAAATTTATGCATAAATTCAATTAATGTGCGAGCAGATATTTAAAATAATAAATGGAATTTGGATCACAAATGACAAGCAAAGGTTACGGGTTGCTCTGCGCATCGGCTATACAAATTTACAAAAGTTTATGGGATGCTCCACGTATCCGGTCGGCTATACAAATTTATAAAAGTCTACAGGTTGTTCTGCACATCCGGTCGGTCGACATAACAAAGACTACGGGTTGTTGCGCACATTCGATCGACTGCACAAATATACAAAATATTACGAACTGCCCGCACATTTAGTCGACTGACATATAAAAGGTTACGGGTCGCTCCGAAGACAAATAGTTGAAGCAACCATGTGCCTTCCCAATTACGTCCGGTTGAAAAAAAGAGGAGGGGGCAGTATTCATCCTACCTCGTAAAAAACAAAGTGGGGGTGGGGTGGGGTGGGGGGAGCATTCTTCCTAAATCGTAAAATAGAAAAGTGGGAACATTCTTCCTTCCTTGTAAAAAAGAAAAAAGGAAAGGGGCGGGGGGTGGGGAAGCATTCTTCCTGCCTTGTAAAAACCTTTAGATTGCATTTCTATCCAACACCCTAAAATCAGTCGAAAGAAAGCGTGATACCCATAAAGGAAGACAACGCAACTCGTACGCGCCTAAGACGGTTGGTAGCATCGGCCAAGTTGTGATTGCGAAACCCAATCTCCCTTAAAGCATTTTCAATCACGAGGAATAACTGTGCATGGGCATAGTAACCATGCTCGGACTCATACACCATGAAAAATAAATCATTTGAAATAACCATGTTACAAATACTGCCATCAAAGTCTAAACATGTAAATGTGGACACACGAACTACGTGGGGGTCCGAATGCACACAATCAATCATTAACGTCTAAAGAGATTACGATGATGATACCCTGATGTGGATTCATTGGCTCAAAACCTTCGGGTTTATCATGGCCTCCTCCAACTACCCCGTGCGTGGCGATCATGCATGGGATACAAGTATTAAAGGAAAACAAAACATATAAGCAAATACGTGCGGAGCTAAATGAATGTAAAGTGCTGAAATGTAAATAAGACCAAGGTTTACGTGGTTCAGCACTAAGGCCTACATCCACGGGGTTTATTGTTCTACTATATTATTCACGGTTACACGAATAGTTGAATGACTTTGGGTTTACATGTTTCTCTCCACTAAGGGATTAACTTACCCTTACTATTCTCTCTCTCTCTCCTTCTCTCCTGATGTTTTTTCGATCCCCTTTCCTCTTTGTGGAGATTGGGTATTTATAAGGTTGGAACGTGGGACCCATCTCTGAAGACCGTTGGAACCTTATCTTCTTGTGTCCTTGCGTCCATCACACGGAGGTCTGCGTTTCCCCCTCGATCCCGCGGAGGCATCTTCGCTCGTTCCACAGGTTGGTCGACACGTGCACTGCTCAGAGTGTTTAATGCGGGTAGTTGAGGGGTCTGCTCGTGTCATACAAGTGTCTTCTGCCCCTGTCAGTCCGTGTCAGCTAACTTTCTCTCCACCGTTGATCTTAGACCCTCTTCTGGGGATGAGATAAAGCAACTCCTCGGGGTTTATTTGGTGCTTCGTGACGCATCATGTTTTGATGTTTCGGCTTGCATGCTTTCCACGTACCTTTCTGTATACACGTGTCCGATAGTGAGATATATGTGTACACAATTTGCCCCTTTTCTTCGGGCTTAAATGGCTAATGGGTGCCTTGAAGAAAAACTATCGTTGCACATTCTTCTCACTCCTAATAACTTCTCCTAGATACTTGGGCACGTCTTTTATTCGTGCATTAACTGCTTATGTAACGGGCACGTTTTCCTATTTCTCCCTTAATTTCCTCTTTTCTTTCGGGTATTTTAAGGATAGAGAGGAAATTTAATTTCATTCTTCCTAAACACTCTCTCAGTTCATTCTTCCTTTAAATTTCCTGTCTGCCTTTATTGAACCTGTGACCTTAAATTCTTTGTCAGTCTTCATTGCACCTGTGATCTTAAATTCTGTCAGTCTTCATTGCACCTGTGATCTTAAATTCTCTCTTCATTGCACCTGTGATCTTCCCCTGTTCGTTTCTTCTACTTGTTGTTTTTGCCGGTGAGTTTTTCTTTTCTTTATTTCACTGTTTTATGCCGTGTTGATTTGTGAATTTTCTGCTACTGTTGTTCCTTGTTTGTGATGAAGAACTTTTTCTGATGCTTGCATACTAGTTTGCCCCTGTTCTTCATCTTAAATTAAGGAAGCCATTACTTCGAGGGTGAAATATTGAGCATGTATCCTAATTTTAGGGTTGCTATGTTATCGTGGTTGTATTGCTATGGATGTGTTTTTTTGATTTTTGGTTATCGTGTGTAACTTGTTCTTGATTTTATTCTTTCCGCAGCCATGTCTGACCGTCCGCGGCCTACTTATGAGACTCCTGATTCTAGGTTGTCGAGATCTCCTCAGCATCGAGAGTCTCAAGATGATGTTCGTCGGAGTCGAGTTTCTTCTGGAGCGAAAGCCTCGTCCTCTCGGGAAGAGATTCCTTCGATAATTCCGTCTGGTTCACGAAGAGTCTTTAATCACTCAATGGTGCGTCCTCGTGAAGATACTAGGAGTACGCAGGCTCCGCCCCGCGCTGTTGCTTTTGACGTTCCTCCTTTACGTTCGTTAGTGCCCGAGCATCATCTACGGTCTTCTCCAACTTTTAAAGGGAAGAATACAAAGGGCGTAGCTCCTAGGGTTGAATCTTCAAAGAATCCCCCCGTGAAGAGAAAAGCGTCTGAAGCGTTTGTTAGTTCGTCCGGCCCCGCCGAGGAGGATGAGGCTGCTCCCTTGATACGCAGTGTCTCTGTTAGCAGGAAAAAAGTAACCTTCAAGCATATCGATCTTGAAATATTCAAGGAAAAGCATGAGCTTCAAGCCTTCGGGGTTCGTTTCTATGCCCCCGAGGATGATATTACGTATGAGCTTATCTCCAAGTACGAATTCGATGAATTTCATTTGTTAACGACGGTTGGGGCCTTCGAGGCTGGTCTGATGCTGCCTTTGTACAAATCGGGTGATTCCTTTTACTACGACGTGCTCGCTAGTCGTGAGGGTTCTTCCACCAATACTCATAGCCGTTCCGTATCCCAACTATCGGGAAATTATCTTCGCGCCCTGAAGGAATGCTATCTGTGGAGTAAGGGGGAAACGTCGATGACTTGCTACGTCCCCAATCCCTTGGAGAAGGAATGGTATACTCCTGAGAATTTCAATAACTCCTTCGGTGATTACGTCAATAGTAGGAATCGCAAGCCGTGGAGTGTAAGCCTTCAGAATCTCCCTGCTCCTCGAGGCGAGATTCGTCTGTTAAATGAGGTCAGCGATGTCAAGCTGAAGTATGTTCCTGGCACGGAGGCGTCCAGTCGTCGGAAACTCTTCCCCGCGCGAGAAAGGATCAAGCGCGATCATGACTACGAGTGGCACGCCACTGTTATTGAGATAGTTGGTCCGTGGGCTTACGGTTGGATTCCTGGTCCCCGCGGATGGCGGCCCACCGAGAATAGTAAGCCGCGCGAATCTCCTCCTGTTCGCTATGGAGATTTCTGCCCCTGGCGTCTGAACTTTGCGGGCATGAATTTTCCTTATGCCCTGGATGTCGTAGAGGGAGACGAGGAGGATGGTTCCGGTTCTATACCCCCACCGAAGAATATTTCAGCTGCTCAGGTACGCAGATTCTAGCTGCGCTTCGTTTTTATAACTTCCATCAGACGGGAAGAATAATTCCTTTTGTGGTGTCGGTTTCAGGTATTGAAGAAGAAAAAGATTAGGCCGAAGCAGTCTTCTACTACGGTGACGGGCGAGGTTGAGGCCCAAGAAGAAGTTACTAGTCCAGTGAACGAAGAGTTTGCTGAGGAAGAGATTACAGATGGGGAGGAACGTACTGGTACCTCCCCTATCAATGTCGAATAAGAGGTCTTCGCTGGTCACGCTGGTGATGAAGGAAGGAACAAAGATGTGGTGGCGGATGATATTGTCATCGGGGATGTTTCCGTCCCTGCTGGTGATGTCGCGGATACCCTTCCCACTTCTCAAGAATTTTCTTTCGATCGGATGTATTCCACGGGGGAGTTCTTTGACGAAGCCCTCGATTTTCCCGAGGACTTCTCTTTACTTTCCCCTAATGATAATTGGGATGTTCTTGGTGGTGATGGTAATGGGGATGCTACTGTAGGAGGTGTTGGTGCGGAGGAGCCTGCTGTGCATGTAGGCGCGGAGGAGCATGCCAACATTCATGCTGAGGGGGTCGAGTCAGAGAAAGGAAAATCTGTTGTTGACGCGCCCGCCGATAGTCTTCCCCAGTCGCCGATGTCTGAGGGTGAGGACGCCATCATGAGTTGGTTTAAGGAGAAGAATCTTCTGTTTGTCTCTCATCCCGCTCCTGTGGTTGTTGGGGAAAAGGAATCAACCGTGTATACCCGTCGCATGATGGAGATGTCTTCGAAGGCGCAGGTGTCTGAAGCCTGGGGAAAAAGGTTGACTGTTCCCGAAGCTACCCTCGTACCGGAGCCTCCTACTTCCGTTGCCGATATGATAGCTATTGCCGACGGGTATCAATATGGCTTTTCGCAGCAGTGTGTGCTGGAGGTAAATTTTCGTACATGCTTGTACGTGAGAATCGGACGCTTTGGTTGAATAATGTTTTTTCATCTTGATGTGTAGATGATGAGGAGCGAGCATTGCAACCACGTGCTGTATCAGTTCTTTAAAGCGAAATCTCTGAAGCTCGAGGCTAAGCTTCGTCACCGGGAAAAGGAATTATCTGCGGCTGAGGTGGAAATAGAAGAGCCGAAGAAAAGCCTTAAGGAGAAAGAAAAGCTGGGTGAAGCAGAGGCTGATCTTCGTTCAGAACTTATTGCAGTGCGCGCTGAGTTAGAGCAAACTCGTAGCCAAGTTTCCACTTTCACAGGTTTGGTTCTTTTCCCTCGCCGTATGTCGTCATTCTTTTATCTCTTAGTTGTTCTGTCTGAGTCTCCCCACCCTATGCCCAGTGGGTGGCATCCCCGAGCTGATATGGCTTCGAAACGAAAGAGCTCGGCAAAAATCTCGTATTAGAGATTTGGTTGAGAAGATTAAGAGTGAGGCTAAGAAATGGGATGCTCGGGCTGAGGTATGGCGCGCGCGGCATGTTCAGATGGTCGACATGCAAAATCTGTACAACCATGATCGTGCTTTATTTAATGGCACACTGCTGTGGACCAGTGATAATCTGCGGGAAGCCCGTGAGCGTACTTCCTTGTTGGAATCTAGGATTCAGCTATTGGAAGAAGAATTACAGACGGCGCGATCCATTCCTCTTTCAGGGGTCCGAGATAATATGCTCGGTCTTTCCAGGGAACGAGATGATGCTCGTGCTGAAGTCTACGCTCTCAGCAATGCTCTTTCCGCGTCTCGTGCCGATGTAGCTCGTCTTGCTGAGTCTGAGAGGAATCTTGAAGTGTGCATGTACAGACTCAGCAAAGGGGTCTCAGAGATAAATAAAGAGGTCGACCACCTTCGTCATATGGACTCGATGAAGCAGGTAGAATTAGATGCCTGTCAATTTACTCTCACCAATCTTCAACTAGACTATAAGAAATTATCCGCGGAATATGATCATCTTGATGAAGCGCGAGATGCGGTTGTTAATGAGTATGAAGAGGCTTCGGCTTGTGTCGAAGGTATAATCCCAATTCATCGAGTGTGATCTTGTTTTTTTTCTATGCTAACTCCGTGGTGTTGTCTTTTTCAGAGCTCGAGGGACGCCTTCGCATCACAAATGAAAAACTTGAAAAGGCTCAATCTTCCTTAGCACAGCAAGAGGAACAAACCAATCACTTCAAGAATTTAGCAGCCACCCGCGAGGAGGCCGTTGGTGCTGCTTCCAGAGAAGTGAATCGGCTATCTTCGTTATTATCCCAAGCCCAACAGCGGACAACAGTTATTAAACATAAGGCTCGTTGTCAATTGGCTGAGGAGACGAACAAGATGCTGGAGAGGATAGAACTTGGCCTAAGGAATGAACATGGTCTCGTGAAGAAATATCCTCGTCGTCCCGTTCCTGCTGCATTGCCCAGCTCCTCGGGCCCCTCTTCTGGTGGGAGCGTCCCATCAAGTCTTCGGAATAATCCTGACGACGGGACCGCCACCTAGGTAGAGATCGCAGCGTTCTGTAGGGTCCGCGGCATAATTATACTTTTTGTAACCATGTAACAAGGATGTTTTTTTGCTGATGATTCTGTAAAAGGAATGTTTTTTGATTGTGTATCCTTGACTTTGGCCGTTCACTTCTTGTAATCACCCTTTATGAAATGAATCCTCTTCTTGGTATACCTACAATGTTGTTTTAAGTGTTTGTATTTTAAGTTTGTGAAAAATCAAAACAAAAGTTGTTAAGTGTTTTTGAGTGCGATACTGAAGAAGGTACCTTCGTGATCGTCTTGAGACCTGTCACCCCGCTGGCAAATCCTGGGCCAGAGGATTCCCAGACGGTGGGGGCCGGGGCAACGTTCTAGGATATAGGGTGTAAAATATGTACGCACCCATTCCGTCGACCCGTTGCCTTAAGATTGGTTGGGTATCTCTTTCTGCTGGGTGCCTTCCCCCTGGTCCTACACTTATGGACACTGATGGGGGAGCCCTGAGAGATTGTAGATTAACTACTTTCCCCAATATTGTAGGTAGATTCCACTGACTTGATAATTTGAAAGCTTGTTTGATTGATAAGTTGAGGTCTGCAATTCCTCTTCCAGAGATAGAAACATGTGGGGCGGTTAGGCTCCTTTCTTCTTCTGGTACACTCCTAGCAGATTCAAATCTGCGTTGCTTCTATGGGAAGTATGGTTTGAGCCATTTAGCATTCCAAGGATGCCGTAGGACCTCACCTTTTAGATTACGAAGGTAGTAGGAACCATTACCCGCAATGTCGTGGATCATAAACGGTCCTCCCCATGTAGGTGCTAACTTTCCCCATTTCTTTTCTTGCTGATATCGTGGGATTGTTCTCAACACATACTGTCCCTCTACAAAATTTCGTAGCTTTACCTTTTTGTTGTACTCCCTTGCTAGTCTTCGTTGATAATTTTCCATCTTTTGCGATGCTACTTCCCTTCTTCCTTCCAAGTCGTCCAACCTTTCTAACATCATATCTGTTGTGAGGTTTTTCTCCCAGGCTTCGGTCTTCGTGGTTGGCATGAGGATTTCCGTAGGTATGACTGCTTCAGCTCCATAAGTAAGAAGAAACGGGGATTCCCCGGTAGCGGATCTTCGTGTTGTCCTGTATTCCCATAAGACATTGTGCAGTTGTTCGCACCATCTTCCCTTATGCTCGTCTAATTGTTTTTTGAGTATAAGGGCGAGGGTCTTGTTGGTAGCTTCCGCTTGTCCGTTGCTTTGAGGGTATAAGGGGGTGGACTTGTTCTTTCTTATTTTGAAGGTGTCGAAGAGCATGTCTATATTTTTTCCCTGTAATTGCTTGCCGTTATCAGATACAATTTCAGCAGGTATACCAAATCTGCAAATGATGTTCTGGAATATGAAAGTGAACACATCCGCGTCTCTGATCCTGGCCAAGGCCTTAGCCTCCACCCATTTACTGAAGTAGTCCGTGGCTACTATCAAAAATCGTCTCTTCCTTGATCCTTCGATGAAAGGCCCGACGATGTCTACTCCCCATTTTGCAAATGGCCACGGGCTATCGACAGAGTTTAACATTGTTGCCGGCGCGTGGATTTTTTTCGCGAAGCGCTGACATTCTTCGCATCGTCGGGACATCCTCGCAGCATCTTGTATCATGGTCGGCCAGTAATATCCTTGCGTTTTTGCCTTGTCAGCTAGTGATCTCATACCACTATGATTCCCTGCGTCACCATAATGGATATCATTTAGAATTCGATGCCCTTCTTTCCGGGACAAGCAGCGTAGTAATGGTCCGAGGAAGGATTTTCTATACAGGACCCCCTCCCGAAGATCGTATCTTCCCACTTTGGAGAGCATCTTTCTAGCTTGCTTCCGATCCGCAGGTAGGCTTCCTTTGTCGAGGAAGGCATGTATTGTCACCCTCCAGTCATCTTCGTTGCTGAAATCTTCGTCTTGATTTGCTTTTGACAAGATGTCTTCTTCATCAAAGTCGTTATGGATGTCTTCTCCTACCTGGTCTTCGATATATTCTTCCATCGTATCTTGATTGGTAGCGAAGGAGAATTGAGATGCAATCGAAGGCTCGTATACCCTTGCTATTTTAATACCTTCGGCATTTTTATCCCTCAGCATGGATGATATGTATGCTAGGGCATCCGCGTGCCTGAGGTCCCTTCTGCATAAGTGCCGGAACTTAATGTTCGGGATTTGTGATGCCAATGTTTGGACCAATGCCATGTAAGCTGAAAGGGTGTCATCGTACACATTATATTCGAGCCCAATTTGCCGTATGACCAGCTGTGAATCACTTGTCAGCCTTACATCGGTTACCCCCATCTCTATTATTATACGTAGGGCATGTACGACAGCTTCGTATTCAACAATGTTATTGGTATGCTCTTTGAATTCCAATCTAAGTGCCTGTATGATCCTTTCTCCAGTTGGGGTGATAATGACAATACCTATTCCTGCTCCTTCCTTATTTTTAGATCCGTCGACGAAGACTTCCCATTGTCTATGACTCGCAGGTTCGAGGATATCCATTGGATCCTTGATTGCTTCCTCGGCTTCCGGTATTCCCTTAATCTCTTCGTCGTTGTCTAGAGGGAGGTCTGCTAAGAAATCTGCCAGAACTTGGGACTTCTGAGAATGTTGAATTTCATGAATGATGTTGAATTGGTCCAGATGGGTGTTCCATTTGGCTATTCGGCCCACTTTTCCCGTGCTTTTGAGGACTGCTTCCAATGGTGCTTTGCATGGTACCCTGACGAAGTGAGTTAGGAAGTAGGTTCTCAGTTTTTGGGTAGCCCATACCAGTGCGAGGATGAGTTGTTCAATCTTAGTATAATTTCTTTCCGCGGAATTGAGTGTCTTGCTGACGTAATAGATAGGCTGTTCTATCTTTGTATTGGTTTTGACTAATACCGCGCTGACTGCATCCTCCGTTGCTGCTATGTACAGTGCCAAAACTTCATCAGGGTCTGGCTTCTGCAGGATAGGGATTGAAGCTAGATGTTCTTTGATCCTTTGGAATGCTTCCTCGCATTCGGCGGTCCATTCGAACCTGCTCCCTTTTTTAAGAATATTGAAGAAATGTTTGCACTTGTCCGAAGACCGTGCAATAAATCTGCCCAACGCTGCTATGGACCCATTGAGCTTCTGCACTTCCTTCAGATTCTTTGGTGACGGCATCTCTACTATGGCTTGAATCTTAGATGGGTCTACCTCGATGCCCCTTTTCGTCACCAGATAACCGAGGAACTTCCCCGAGGTGACACCGAAAGTACATTTCTCCGGATTTACTTTCATGTGATGCTGTCTCATTGCATTGAAGATATTCCTCAGGTCCTGGTGGTGATTTTTACGCAGCTTTCTTTTGACGAGCATGTCGTCCACGTAGACTTCTAGGGTTCCTCCAATCCATGGTTTGAAGATAGCATCGACCATCCTTTGGTATGTTGCCCCTGCGTTTCGGAGCCCGAAAGGCATTCTGGTATAGCAATAAAGGCCATGTGGTGTATAGAATGCTGTGTGTGGATGATCTTCTTCTGCCAGGGCTACTTGGTTGTAACCAGAGTATCCGTCCATAAACGACAGCTCCTCGTATCCTTCAACTGCTTCAACCAGTTGATCTATGCTCGGCAGGGGATAACTGTCCTTTGGACATGCCTTGTTGAGATTAGTAAAGTCGATGCATATTCTAACCCCTCCATTTTTCTTAGGAACAATGACCATGTTGGATATCCAGGTAGGGTACTTGACTTCCTTGATAAATCCTGCATCTAGTAGCTTCCGAAGTTCTGTTTCTACCGCCTCATGATATTCTGGAGCCACTTTTCGTATTTTCTGCCTGAACGGGGGCGTGCCCTGTTTGATGCGTAGTTCATGTTGGATTACTTTTGGGTCAATCCCCGGCATATCTCCTAACTTCCAGGCGAACACATCCGCATATTCCTTAAGTAATTTGGTTAAGGAATGTTCTCTCCCTTCGCCCATGATGGTCCCAATTTTGACCATCTTCGGGTCTTCTTCCGTTCCTATGTTGATTTCCTTTGTGGGTTCCACTGGTGTGAACATAGGCTTTGGGTTTCCGAGGACTGGGGCGCTCTTTAATTGCTATTTGGCGTGTTTCTGCTCATTGTTGATTGTTGAGGTACTTGTTTCCGAGCCTCGGACATTACCCTCTTTCGTCAAGCCTTTTCATGTAGTTTCCTTAAGGAATAGGTCTACGTCATTCTCTTTCGTGGTTTCTTGATTTCTTACTCTTCGGATTTTTCGCTGTTCTTCTTGCTCATTGTTGATATGATCCTGAGTGGCCTGGCATTCTCGCGTAGCGATTCGATCTCCCTTGATCTCCATTATTCCCTCAGGTGTTGGAAATCTGAGGTACTGGTGGTATGTTGCCGCAACTCCTTTGAGCTTGTGTACCCATTGTCGTCCAATAATGGCATTGTAGGGGGAAGGGGTATCCACCACACTGAATCGGGTATCCAGCTTCATGGGCCCTGCGTTAACCTGTAACACAATGTCTCCCAAGGGCTTCGCGGCCGCTCCATTGAATCCGTAGATGGTGTGATAAGAGGTCATCAATTGTTCATCATGGAGCTTCATCCGCTTGAATGCATCATAGAATAGGACATTCACAGAGCTTCCCCCGTCTATGAGGATCTTTTTGAGGTTACATCCAGCTATTGGTAATGTTAGGACCAAGGGATCGTTATGGTCTTCCATATCTTCTTCGATATCCTCGGCATCGAAGATGACAGGAAATTCCATCCATTTTTCATGTTCGTCCACCGTTATCCCATCGACCTTATATAACTCGCAGCGATCTTCGAATTGCTTCCGTAACCTTTTTCCAATCTGTGCTGTGAGTGAGGGTCCTGTGGCTTCGGAACACGAGATGGTGTTGATTGTTCGGTTTTCTTCCGGAAGTTGGACTGGTTTGGTTCGTTTGGATCTGTCCTCGGTAACCTCCTTCCGTATGTAATGTTTGAGCTCTCCCGCATCAATTAATTTTTGGATCATTATTTTAAGGTTCTTGCATTTTTCGGTCTGGTGTCCGTTGAAACAGTGATACTCACAGTAATCTTTAGACTTCTCGGATCTCGGGGGATGCTTTCCCTTAGACCATGGTCATTCTAAGTTTTCCCTCCCTTTGATCTCTCGTAGGATACGAGCATAGCTAGCGTTGAGTCTCGTGTAAACTTGATCTTCGAATTTTCAGTCGCCTGTTCTTCGTTCATCCCTCCGTTCCTTTCTATCTTCGTGAGGTCTCTCATCTGAGCAACCCCTTTTGGCCCCATTGGTTTGTTCTGCTGAATTGGTGCGGTGAGACCTCTGCGGATATGCCCTCGGGTTTTCCCGTTGAATTTCTTCAAGTCGAGCGTGCTTCTCGATAATTATTCGGAGATCGCCTTCTGTCTTGGGCACGCTCCCGTGAATTTCAACAAATAGGGGACTCATTCGGTCTAAGCCCCATTTATAGCAATTGATGCTTACCACTGGGTCCACGCTTCCTATGGCTTGGCAGATCCTATGCCATCTGTTTGTGTATTCCCTCGTGGTTTCCTTGTAGCCAATTGCTAGTGAAAAGAGCTTATCCATCCCGGTGTTTACAGTTTTGTTGTACATGTATGTTCTTAAGAATTTCTCTGCGAGTTGGTCGTATGAGTGTATGGAGTTTGGTGGCAGATTATCAAACCATGATAACGCCGATCCCTTCAAGCTTGACGGGAAGTATCTACAGAGTACGGCGTCGTTCTGTCCCCATCTAGCTAAGACAAGGTTGTAGTACCGAACATGTGCAGCAGGGTCGCTGGACCCATCATAGCATTCGAACGTCGGGACAGGGCATTTCAGGGGAATAGGGGTGTTGGCCAAGCGATGCGTTAGGGGCGTGGAGTTAGCTTCTCTCATGACCTCTTCTAACCTTCCCCCACCTTGTTTATTTTTCAATTGCCTGATCTCTGCCATCATCTCATCTCGCAGTTCCTCCATTGCGCGTTGGTGCTCTAAATTCTTCAGCTCATTTCCGTCTGACTCTCCATCGTCATAATCCGGGTCGGATACGCTATGTCTCCTTGTCGCGTCTTCATTAGTCGCTAGGACGACTCTACAGTCTTGGTTTGGCTCTGGTGCTTTGGAGCTTGCTTCATCAAGTTGTTGGCTGGTCTTCGTGCTTAGAGCAATCCGCTCCTTTAAATCTTGATTTTCTCTGGCCAACAGAGCTACAGCTTCTGCGTAAACCTGTTGGTTCCTCCTCAGTTCCTCGAGCTCATCCATTAGTTGGTGTGATTGGTTGGACCCCTGATGGGGAGTCCCCGCGCGTGCCGCTACAGCCGTGGCGCCGCCCTCCTCCATGGTCTGTACTAAAGGTGGCAGGGGTTCAGCTTCTGTTGCTGGTGTTTCCAAATTGGAGTGAGCGCCCCTCTGCGGTGCCAGAGCCGCCGGTATGGTTTGAATCTGGTTATTTGTTAGCGGCATTCCAAAGGTTAGCAGATGCGCGGGTTGGAATGTTCTGGATTCATCCACCCTTTCCCTTGGTTGGTTAAGTTGACTCATGGCGAAGGTATTGCTAGCCTCCGCAGCCTTCGGGACTACCGCAGCTTCCCCGTATTTTATCGTTGCTGCTCTGAGAGCCGCCACTGCAACAGAATTAGCGTTCATGGGTGAAGTGATTTCTGCGGTATCCTGCCTTCGATTGGTCATTTTAGTTTTATCTCCTTTCTGCTTGCTTCGGGTGATGATCGGGGTTGTCCTGGGTGTTTCTTTTGACAAAGCTTTGGATTTTCCTGCTTCCTGCGTCTTCTCCATCACGTGCCCTTTTGTTGATAACGAAATCTCGCGTAAACTTGCCTTCTTTACTCACAACACGTTCTCTCTGTATAAATTATTTCAAACAGAAACGGGAATATCCGCGTGAAGCGGGTTAGTTGGCGAAATACAATTTTTCAAGAGGGAATTAATACCCGCAGGCTATAAAATACGGGTTAAAGTTTTATTAAAGGCGATCCTTAGTATAAAAAAAACTACGAAAATTGTAAATCCGACGGATTAGGACAATAACCCCTGCTTGGAACAATAACTCTTATCGAAGGCAAAAGGTGGGTTTTTGAACATAATACAGTTGACGAATGATCTATACGGTCCGAGCTGATAAAATCGGAGCAATCATATGCCAAATTAGAATGAAATCACAGGACAAGATAAATCTTTTACCGGGACGAAGTCCCTGTTTCTAGCGCCAAATTATGGACACACGAACTACGTGGGGGTCCGAATGCACACAATCAATCATTAACGTCTAAAGAGATTACGATGATGATACCCTGATGTGGATTCATTGGCTCAAAACCTTCGGGTTTATCATGGCCTCCTCCAACTACCCCGTGCGTGGCGATCATGCATGGGATACAAGTATTAAAGGAAAACAAAACATATAAGCAAATACGTGCGGAGCTAAATGAATGTAAAGTGCTGAAATGTAAATAAGACCAAGGTTTACGTGGTTCAGCACTAAGGCCTACATCCACGGGGTTTGTTGTTCTACTATATTATTCACGGTTACACGAATAGTTGAATGACTTTGGGTTTACATGTTTCTCTCCACTAAGGGATTAACTTACCCTTACTATTCTCTCTCTCTCTCTCTCCTTCTCTCCTGATGTTTTTTCGATCCCCTTTCCTCTTTGTGGAGATTGGGTATTTATAAGGTTGGAACGTGGGACCCATCTCTGAAGACCGTTGGAACCTTATCTTCTCGTGTCCTTGCGTCCATCACGCGGAGGTCTGCGTTTCCCCCTCGATCCCGCGGAGGCATCTTCGCTCGTTCCACAGGTTGGTCGACACGTGCACTGCTCAGAGTGTTTAATGCGGGTAGTTGAGGGGTCTGCTCGTGTCATACAAGTGTCTTCTGCCCCTGTCAGTCCGTGTCAGCTAACTTTCTCTCCACCGTTGATCTTAGACCCTCTTCTGGGGATGAGATAAAGCAACTCCTCGGGGTTTATTTGGTGCTTCGTGACGCATCATATTTTGATGTTTCGGCTTGCATGCTTTCCACGTACCTTTCTGTATACACGTGTCCGATAGTGAGATATATGTGTACACAGTAAAAGAGGGGTAAGCGGATATACGTCCAAAAAAGAAGAGAGGGGAAGTAGACAAAAAGAAAAGAAAAAAAAAGGGGGAGCTCCTAACTCCCTTTTTTCTTCATGATTGTCCTGCTATGAGAGCGCGCCAATCGGTAATGTCTTCATCCAAATCTTACGTCATCAGAAGTACCTCCTCATACTGGATACTCGCCGAAGCTAAGTTATTATGAGCCTCATTAACCAACTTATGAACATATTGCATGATCTTTTCGGAGGCCCGTGCTTTCCGCAAGGATTTCATTATGATCATCATAAACCTTGTGCACCTTGGCATGATGAATCATCCTATGAGTTTTCAACATACCCACTTCATCCTTCAACACTAGCAAACGTGCTAATTCATCCCGCGTGTCGATTGAGGAAACGAGCGCAGATACTGCTGCCATAGTCAAAGTGTACTCGTAAAGCCGTGGGGTTGCCTGTCCAGCTACAAAAAAGCGATAGTCTGCTATTGCGCGCTCTATATCGGCCACCATTGTAACAGACTCTCTAAACAACCTACCAGCCTCAACGCGCAGTGGTACCATCGTCCAACACGCGCTGGGCACTCCTGACAATCATGTATGTCTCGTATTGTTCAAAAAATAGGTACGTGGCGCGTGTAGTAGTTTTATTAGTTTCTCTCAACTCTAGAAGCATCTGTACCTCGGCCTTTACGAGCAGTAGCCGCGCCAATTCATCTTATTTATCTAAGGGTGTGACTAGTGTGGGTACATCCACCATTGTCAAAACATAATCGTGAAGACAACATGCCATCTATTCAAAGTATTTGCAGAAGAAGAAAATATTTGGGAAGGAAATAACAACAGGATTGGCCATGAGTCACCTATTTATAGATAAATCCAGGCAATAAATGGGATGGTAACCGTACACACCCACCAATGCATGTAACGGTGTGCAACCACCCTAATAAATGGGTGTAAGGTGCCGCGAGGCGTCGGGTGTAAACAGATTAGAAATCGGTTATTCTAAATATAACAACACAATGTCATCTTCAAATATAAACTTTTCTCTCTCAGAACCTTTTTTATACAACATGTATTCGAAAGATCACCATATACTTCTTCTCCTTTAACACCAAGTTCACAACTATCTCAACCCCTCTCCCCCTCCAAATACCATTTTCTTCACCATATACCACACCAAACCCATACATATTTTGTCGTTCGTTCATTTTTGAGGTGTCCGCAAAAATCTTATGCTTGTCATAGTCCATCACAAGACCTGAGTTTGGCGATATTTTTTCATCTCCCTGATCATGTTTTTCCGGTCAAATGTTCTTCGTTTCTCGGTTGTTCGTTAATGATCCTACGTGCTTGGGCTTATATGCACATACCCAAGATTAAATTACACATCTCGAATTGAAATTTAAACGGTTAACAGAGGAATTGGAAAAAAAAAAACGTAATAAGTAAAATTTTCAAGAACAATTTTGAGATGATGAACAAGATGAAGATGTTGAAGTAGAAATTACTTAATAATTAATGCATTAGGTTTATTTAATTAGATTTTAAAATGTAATAAATTTAGTATTTTTAACTTATGTCATTTTCATGAAGTGGTAGTTTTCATTATTTGAATTTTGAATTACACAAAAAAACTTAAAAACACATGACAACATAATTATCCCATGTACAGACAAAACTAACATCCCATACGGGTTATGAGTAACTCCTTAAGAATTTGGAAATGAGTTTTGTATTCAGTTTTCTTTCCTTTCCAGCTTCACTATTCCTCTCGAGATCACACTCTAACTTAAACATTTAATCCATCCCGAAGTCGATATCGATTGACAAATCCGACTTAAAACTATAAGATTTTCAACTTGTTTTCTTATTATTACAAATCGATAGAATAATTTTGTATGATCCCGGTTGTGATGATTACATGTGAAATGCACAGGATTTCATGAATCTTAACCCAATAGCTCATACCGGCTAAACCATTTTACATCGTTCTTCATCTTCACTAAATCTAGGATCAACCATATGTTATGGAAAAAAGAAAACAAAATCTGTTGAAGGTTTGATTTTGAAATAAGTATGGGTTGGTATCTATAGGTGTTAGAGCATTTCTCGGTCGAACTCGCAAGCGTTGCTATCTCAAGATTGTTTGTCAAGTTTAGTTGCCAAAACTATAAATCTTGATTTCTAGTCTACTTATATCTAAGTCTCGGATTAGGATAGTAAGTGTAGTTGAGCCAAAGAGACTCCACGGCGTTCATCGATTGAAGACGAAGAACTATTCAAGGGAACTTGTGGAACTTCATCAACAAAGAGGTATGTTGAGACTTGAACTTATATATCACTCAAAAGTCTATCTATTCTATCTCCTATTTTGAGACAAAAGTCGTATTTCTATATAGACTTCAATTATACACATTTGCTATTTCGAGCCGAGTTTATCTCACCTATCTATTTCTCGAAATATGTGTTGGTAAGCTTTCGCTTTAGCCAAGTTCATCTTTACTCGTGACGAAAGTCATGTTGATTATTTCAATAACTTGAAAATCGCTTTGATGAAAATAGTTCGTGGATAACGACTATTTTCACATCCTCTAAGAAAGTTTCTATAATTGAAATGAGAGTTTAGAACAAGTAACCATGTTTGGATATAAACATAGTGTGTTCTCACATTTGTGTAAAAGTCCAAAACCGGGAACCTAAAGTATGCGTACCCGTACACGTACAGGCGATTGTTGGAAACTCGGGCAAGTATGCGTACCCGTACTCGTACGCATACTGGCGGAAGTTTCATGTCCGTGAATTTCTGCTGGAGTTTGGAAGTGTGAATTGTTATGCGCACATGTACTCGTACTGGCGTAACCAAACTCGGTCTGACCACTTAGGTATGCGTACCCATTTGCATACTTAAGTAGGTTACTTTCTAAAATCGGTTTGTTCATGAACTAAAACATTTATATAATAAGGAATGTGGTCTTTGCGAACCGTGGATATAATGTTCATGAATTGATCCGAGTGAATAAAAATCGATTTTACTTCGATTGTGTCTTGTATACTTCTATAAGATCTAAGCAATTAAACAACTCTCTAACTAGTTCATTTGAGTCATTTGAACTAGTTATGGTGAAGATGAATAAGGTTGATATGAAAGTGCTCATATGTCTAACCATTGGCTAACTATTGTTGAACCAACTAAGTGTACACTTTTAGGTACGGTTACTCAAACCTAAATGAAGTAACATTTCATTTATGTATAACAAGCTAAGTTTGATCTAACATTTAAAATATATTAGCTTGAATCTAATCAGGTTTTCATCTTACGGTGAATATTGAATGCTTTGTTACCAAGGTAACTTAGATTGCAAACCATGATTTGAAATCTATATAAAGGAGAACTCTAGCAACTGGGAAACCTAATCCCCAAACCTCCTGTGTGATACTAGTTGTATAAGCTAGAGTCGATTCTCCTTTAACCTTAGGTTTTTCACGAAACCCTGTAGGTTAACGACTTAAAAACTTCATTGAGTTTGTGAAGCCAGACCTAACTAGTTTCTTTGTAGTTGTGTGATCTGATCTTGTTGTTTCTATCGTGATTGAGTATAATCGTAAGATTGGCTTGAGATTTATATCTCCGATAGGCAAGATAGAAAAGTAGTCACAAACACCTTCGTCTCATCGTTTGTGATTCCATAATATCTTGTTTCGTTAATCGATTAAGATTATTGTGAGGTGATTGATAATTCTAGGCTGTTCTTCGGGAATATAAGTCTGGGTTATCGATCGGTTCATGTTCACCTTGATTTATTAAAATACGAAACAAAAACTCGTAGGTATATCCGTAGGAGACAAATTTATCTATTCAATGGACTTTTCTGTGTGATACAGATTTGTTTATCAAGTCTTCGAATTTTGGTCATAGAAACTCTTAGTTGTGGGTGAGATCATCTAAGGGAATCAAGTGCGTAGTATCCTGCTGGGATCAGAGACGTAAGGAGCACAACTGTATCTTGAATCAGTGTGAGATTTATTCGGGTTCAACTACATTCCAGACTGAAGTTAGCTTTGTAGTAGGCTAGTGTCTGTAGCGGCTTAATAGAGTGTGGTGTTCAAATCTGGACTAGGTCCTGTGGTTTTTCTGCATTTGCGGTTTCCTCGTTAACAAAACTTCTGGTGTCCGTGTTATTTCTTTTCCGCATTATATTTTGTTATATAATTGAAATATCACAGGTTGTGCATTGAATCGATCAATTGGTAAATCCAACCTTTGGTTGTTAAATGAAATTGATTTATCCTTAAACATTGGTATTTGATACAATTCAAGTTATCTCTCTTGTATTCAATCGGGCTCGCAAATTATTGTTTGTTTGATTGTGGATTGAATTGAGAGATTGAGATATAACTCTTTGATATACTTTTCTTAAGATTGAGTCTAACTGTCTAGTTGATTCTATTGTAAGTATATTGGAGTTAGTCCATACAGATTGCTAAGCGAAATATTGAGTGAGGTTGTTAGACCCCCACTTTTTCAATAGGGAATTGGCTGAGAGCAATTGCCGATAGAGTCTTGGCCGCACGGTCAAGTGAAAACTGCAAACTAAAGTTTAAATATTAAATACACTTCAAACGAATTAACGATTAAGACAATTTAACATTCAAATGCTTAATGGAAAAATTTAAATTATTTACTTTCATACTCTGGGCACACAGATTTAACATTTTAGTGAAAATCTGAAACTAAGTACGCCCTTCTGACCATCCGTACTCCGCTTACAGATTCACTTTCAGGTCCTCTCTTAACCTGTCATACAGATTCTTGTTCTGAATGTGACTAGTCATTTGCGCATAGTTCCAAGCAGGTACCACTCTTTCTAGTTGTATCTCAGGCCTCAAATCGATAACATCATGGTTAGTCTAATCCTTATAACGACGGGTTTCCTAAATTACTATGTTATGCATAATTATTCAAGTAAATGTAGTTTTATGCATTTCACAAGCACTTAAAACACGATATGACCCACAAACGATGGCGAACTTTCGCTTCAGAATTCCAAAATCTTGTTCCACATACTTTCTCAAATTCATATATCTACTGTTAAAAAACCAATATAAACGATCCAATTCGCCACTAGGGGGCTCACGGTAAGCTTTAACTAGGGTTGACCATTTGATATATTCCAACTGCAAGATAACTTCCATGAGTGTATTGATGACCGTTGATTATCAAATGTACTTGGGAACACATCCATACTTTAGATCTTCAAACAGAGGCGATTTGTGCTAAACATTTATGTCGTTTTATGAACTCGGAAGACCAAAAAAGCGAGCCATATCCAAGAATCGGAATATAGTAGTTGGTTCTGAGTAATGACCCTTATATTGACTGACCTAATAGGTATGGCATCTCGTCCATACCCAATGCATGCAGTCAAGACTACCTATCATTCCTGGAAAACCCCTAGCACGACTTTGCTTTAAAATTTCTCTAATATCTGCCTCGATGAGGTTTCGTAAATATATTGGACCAAAATGATTAATCATTTCTTCTCAAAATAACACAAGAAATTTGAATAGGAAAAAAACCGGTTTTCTTACCCAAAAAAATTTCTTCTCTAAAATTTCCACATATTTTTCCTATGATTTCAATCCTTATGAGATTTGAGTAGTCAATATTTGCCAGGGATGGCATCCGACGCTCATGAAAAGGAAACAAGTCAGCTAAAGTGTGTTTGGTGATGAAGATGGGGAAAATTGAAGTTTTGTAATTTTGGGGTTCTCTTTTTAATTAAGGTAAGGGTCATGCTTTCAATCTGTTTTTCTTTTTATTCTTTCTCATAGATAAATGTTCTTTCTGTTGTAGATCTATATATCCATCCATTTTGGTCGGTTTTCCTCAATTTGTTTCATGATTGCATGCCTCTGTTTGTTAATCTGGTCTTTATGTCTCTGTTTGTCCCTTAATTTCTTAATTCTTGAATTTTCTCTTATTTTCCTTATCAGTCGGTTCATCCCTGTGTTCATTATGGTGTTATGTTATCGTATCTTTATTTTCAACTTCTGTTGTTGAAATTCCATTGTGTTTTCTCATGGAATTGATTGATAATAGTGCTTCTGAAATTCCATTGTGGTTTAGATAGAATTGATTTGTAGAGTTGAAGTAGATCTGTTAATGTTGTTCTGTTTCATGGTTCTTGTGTTGCGTAATTAAGAATGATTATTAAAAGTAATCGGTTAAGAAATGTTAATGGTTCATGGAAACACTGTAGCTTACCGTAGCTTGCTGCCTTCTCAAGCTAATTCAATTCTTTAACAATTTAAAAAAAAAAAAAGTAACAATAACAATATGATTATAAAAAATGGAACTCTTGTAATTTTGTAAACATGAGTCATGCATGATTTAAAGTCTAGTTTAGCCGAGGTTGATGTTTTAGAATTATCAAATGATCCCCTTAAAAAGAAAGAAAAAATTAAAAACAAAATGTTTTCGTCTTTAGTTGTATTGGTTTTCTTAGTGTGTCAATTTTTTTGCGTGCTTTCTTTTTTATGAGTCCCCTTAATTTGTCTTTTTTCGGTCATGTTTAACCCCTTTCCCTCCATCCTAAACCACGTATGGATCTTGACGATGGTCCAAGGGCGCACGATAAGATTGCAAACCCAGATAAGTCCTTAATTTCCACACCTCTTATTATTCTAGTCAGTTACATTTTTATTCTAGTTTTGAATTTTTGAAGTTTCGTAATTCATTCCCTACTGAATCTAGTCTTCAACATCAATCCAAAAATCAGATTTGACTTTAAGTAAACATTATATCAATCCAAAATTCAGCATCAAATCCCAAATACATACATCATACATTAACATACTAAACAGGTTTATAGAAATCTGTCCCTTCTAATTCAACTTACCCAAAACGCTCAACCAAGCCCAAAGCCATTCTAAACCCAATATGAACATTCCAGCGTGGAATTGTCAAGGCATCAACAGTCAAACTTCAATACAACATCTACAAGATCTAGTATCATTGCATAAACCCGAGATCCAATTCATTTCAGAAACTTTAGAAAATGACCGACATATGTCAAATCTTGCTAGATCACTTCAGTTCCAAAACCTAACCTGCGTTCCCAAAGTAGGTCGTAGAGGTGGACTATGTCTTATGTGGAACAACATAAACATTCGGGTTCTTCTCCAGTCCCAAAGTTACATTCACGCCATTATTACTCCACCAGCTCCGGCATAACCATGGGTTTGCACATGCATCTACGGTCCTCCTCATCCAGATGCAAGAACATATTTTTGGCAATATTTCCCAACAATCTTCCCAAATCCCATCAACTCAACTCCTTGGCTCCTAATAGGGGATTTTAATGACATAATGGACCAATCAGAGAAAAAAGGCGGCAGACAAGTCACATATAGTCAAACTCAACCGTTCCTAACAATGATAGATCAAATGGGTTTTATCGATCTAGGATTTAGAGGAGATCCATTTACATGGACAAACAACCAATAGGGTCAAGACAACATCATGGAAATACTTGATAGAGAAATTACAATCCAACATTGGCGCACAACGAACCCTCATGTTGGAGTCACCCACCTTCCAAGGATTGCATCGGATCACGCACCCATCCTGCTACACACCAAAGAAATTGACTGGAAACAGAAAAAATATTACAAGTTTGAACATCTATGGCTGACACATCCACAGCTCAAGCAAATCGTCGAATATGCATGGACACAACAAAGCGACTCAGATTCTGCCATAAGTCTTCAACTCAGGTTAATCACAACTGGACAAACACTAATGGACTGGAACAAGGACACTTTTGGACATCTTCCAAATTTAATTCGCAATTCAATAACACAAATTAAGATGGACCGACATCAATGTGCCATTCATATCGGAGAAGAACTAAATTTTTGGATAAATCGCGAGAAGGAGCTGCGCAATCATCACCTAACTTTACTTCAATGACATGCAACATACTGGAAGCAAAGGTCCATAATTCAATGGCTCCAATCAGGAGACAATAATACAACCTTCTTTCATACCAAGGTAACCATACACCGAAGCCGCAACAACATAAAGCAACTACAAGATCATCAAAACAACTGGGTCATCGATAAAGATCAAGTGATCTAGATCATCCTCGATCATTTCACCACTCAATATTCAACCCCAAACACAACTTCGGACGAAGAAATCTTTGAAGAAATAGGTCCACGATTGACATCTTCACAATATGACTAGCTCTCGACAGCCGTAACAGTAAAGGAAATCAAGCAAGCGTTGTTCTCCATTAACTCTGATAGTGCTCCTGGTCCAGATGGATACATCGGGAAGTTTTTTAAAGTTTTCTGGGACACCACCCATATTCAATTAATTGCAATGGTTCGAAGTTTTTTCGATAATTTAAACATCCACCCTCTCATGAATCATACAAACATTACACTAATTCCGAAAGTTGACAACCCAACAAAACCATCCCAATTCAGACCTATAAGCCTCTGCAATGTCAGCTACAAAATCATCTCAAAAATCCTAGTCAACCGTCTACACCCTCTCCTTCCATTCTTAATAAGTCCATATCAAAGTGCCTTCGTCCCTAAGATATCCATACATGGTAACATCACAATTGCCAATGAGCTATTTCATCACATCAAAATATCAAAAACCACTAAAACCCCCAAAATAGCTCTCAAACTTGACATCCAAAAAGCTTATGATATCCTGGACTGGGGATTCATCAAAAAAGCTTTTACAAAACTAGGTTTTCCATCAATATTTGTGGAATATATCATGCTATGTATCAAATCGGTAACTTACTCAATCAACATCAATGGTACACCGTATGGATCCATTACTCCTACCAGAGGCATTAGACAATGTGATCCCTTATCTTCCTACATATTCATTATATGTGCGTAAATTCTATCAACAAATCTTGCCAAAATGGAGGCAAAAAAACTGGTTCAGGGAATCCGGATATCGAAAAAGGCACCTCACATCCTACACCTAATGTATGCATATGATTTGCTCATCACATACATAGCTACCCATGAAAGTAACGACCACCTTCAGAGAATTCTTCAATCATACGGCTCTTCAGCTGGTCAAATTATCAACGCAGCAAAATCAACCATCAGTCACCGCCCAAGGCTACAACAACATCACATAGATACTATTCACCATTTCTTCGGCATGCCAACCACATCAATCCCGCCTATATACTTAGGAGTTCAATTCAAACACGGGAAGACCTTACGTCACATCTTCGAACCACTACTCCAGCGATTGGCACGCAAAGCTCAAGGATGGATCACAAAATTCCTTACCCCTGCAGGAAGACTACTCCTAATAAACACCTCCTTAATACCAACCTCAAATCACCTCATGAAAACACAACTTTTCCCAACCCATGTTCACAAACAAATTGATCGAATCACTAGGAATTTTTTTCTGGGGTCACGATTCTTCGGTCTGAAAACTTCACCCATTTGGATGGAACAAGCTAAACAAACCAATAGCGGAGGGAGGCTTGGGCATCAGGAAGGGTAGTCATCACAATAAAGATCTTTTCATGAAAAAAAATTGGAACATTCAAGACCATTCACATTACATTTGCTCAAGCCTCTTTAATGAGAAATACCTCCACCATCATCATATATTGCAAGGTACAATTACAATACCCAGTACTGCAATCCCTCAATAGAAACAAATGGCATCTCTCATACCTACTGTCAAAAATCATATATTTCACCAAATAGGAAATGGTTTTGTTAGAGCATTGCTCGGTCGAACTCGCATGCATTTTTATCTCAAGCATGTTTGTCAAGTTTAATTGTCAAAACTATATTTTGTTAGTTTCTAGACTACTTATAGCTAAGTCTCGGTTAGGAAAGGTTAGTGTAGTTGAGCTCCAGACTCCATGGCGATTATCTTGCGAAGACGAAGAACTACTCAAGGAACCAGTGGAACTTCATCCGACCAAAAAGGTATGTGAGACTTGAACTTATCTATCACTCAAATGTCTACTCTATCTCCTACTCTTGAGACAAAGTCGTATAAGTATGATAGTTTTCATACATACACATTTGATATTTCGAGCCGAGTTTACTCGTCTATCTTTTATCTCGAAATACGTGTTGGTAAAGCTTTCGCTTTAGCCGTTGTTCATCTTTATCACGTGACGCAAGTCATGAAGATGTTTCGATCTTGAAAATAGCTTTGATGATGATGGTCGTGAATAACGATTATTATAATATTATAGAAGAATGTTTCAATGATTGAAATGTAGAGTTGAGAATACGTAACCAACTGAGGATATAAGCATATATAGTATGTTCGCACATTAGTGTATAAATCCATGTGCTGGAAACCAAGTGTGTGCATTCGTGCATATGTATTGGCGAAGGAGACAGGTTGGGTACGCGTACCCGTACTGGCGGAAGTTTTCTAACCGAAAATTTCTTCTGAGTTTTGTGAACTTTGCAAACTGGAAAACCGTCACCTTAGGTATGCATACCCATACGCGTACCCTCGGAAGTTTTCGAACCGAAATTTCTGCTGGTTTTACAAACCCAATTCCGGTAAAGCTAGAGTACACGTACCCGTACGCGCACCCAAGCTGGTTACATCTCGAATCGGTAGCTCATGAACTAAAAACAATAAATCAATAAGGAATGCAATCTTTGCAAACCGTGGCTATATTGTTCATGATTAATTCAAGTGAATCAAACCGATTTTGTTTCAATTGTGTCTATTATAAAGATCTAAGCAATTGAAAAACTCTTGAACTAGTTATTTTGAAGTCATTGGAACTAGTTATTGAATAAGATGAATATGGTTGATATGAGAGTTACTCATGTGGCTAACCATTGGTGAACCATTTGTGAACCAACCAAAAGTACACGTTTAGGTACGGTTACTCAAACCTAAATGAAATACATTTCATTTGTGTGTGACAAGCTAAGTTTCGATCTAACGGTTGAAAGATATTAGCTTGGGAAAAATCAGGTTGATCATCTAACGGTGAATATTGAATGCTTTGTTACTAAGCTAACTTAGATTGCGAACCCTGATTTGAAAACTATATAAGGAGGACTCTAGCATCTGTGCAAAACTAATCCCCACACCTCCTGTGTGCTACTAGTTAGTTTCGCTAGAGTCGTTTCTCCTTTAACCGTAGGTTTCTTCTCGAGACCCTGTCGGTCAAACGACTAAAAGACTTCATTGGGATTGTGAAGCCATATGATACTACTTCTCTTATAGTTTGCGATATGATCTTGCCATTTTCTATCGTACGAGTTCAATTGTAAGATTGGATTGAGATTTATCTCCGATAGGGCAAGATAAAAAGAAATTACAAACATCTTCGTCTCATCGTTTGTGATTTCGCAACATCTAGTTTCGCTACCATACGATTTAGATTGTTGTGAGTTGATTGATAACTCTAGGCTGTTCTTCGGGAATATAAGACCGGATTATCAATTGGTTCTTGTTCACCTTGATTTTATCAAAAGAGGGAACAAACTTTATTAGGTTTATCTGTGGGAGATAGATTTATCTATCTGGTAGACTTGTTTGTGTGATACATATTTGTCTATTCAAGTCTTCGACTTTGGGTCGTAGCAATTCTCAGTTGTGGGTAAGATCATCTAAGGGAATCAAGTACGTCGTATCCTGCTGGGATCAGTGACGTAAGGAGCGCAACTGTACCTTGGATCAGTGTGATATTGATTAGGGTTCAACTACAGTACAGACCAAAGTTAGTTTGTAGTAGGCTAGTGTTTATAGAGGCTTAATACAGTGTGTGTTCAATCTGGACTAGGTCCCGGGGTTTTTATGCATTTGCAGTTTCCTCGTTAACAAAATTCTGTTGTCTGTGTTATTTCAATTTCCACATTATATCGTTTATCTTTATAATTGAAATAATACAAGTTGTGCATTGAAGATCATCAATTAGAATATCCAACCTTTGGTTGTTTATTTAAATTGATTGATCCTTGGATATTGGTCTTTGGTACCATCCAAGTTATTCCTTGTATTTGATAAAGACTCGCTGATTGTTATTAGCTTGAGTAAAGATCAAATCAAGAGAAGAGATATTAACTCCTTGATATACTTTTACTAAGATTTAATCTGACTGTCTAGGTGATTCTCTTAAAAGTAAATCGGAGTTTTTCCATACAGATTACTAAGCGAAATATTGGATGGTGTTGTTGGACCCCAGCTTTTTCAATTGGTATCAGAGCAGGCAAACACGTTTAAGACCTCAAAAGTCTGTGTTTGTAGCGATCTGACTCCATGGAAAGCGGAACTATCTCTGATAAACGCATTTACAGAAATAAAAAATATGTTTCTATCAGTTCTATCAAAGAGAAAGATCCCTCAATCTCTATTGTAAACGAACCTGGTGCTCACATGAAACAGACTAACACTGACTGGTGTTTTCTTGATGGATCTGACTCTTTTCAAGAGAAAAAAACTAGAGAGAGTAAATTGATTATAAACGTTGTTAGAATTCAAGCTTAAAGATTCAAACAGTTGAAAAAACAAGTCAACAATCTACTAGGTATGGTAAAAGACAGTGGCTCGAATGAAAAGGCTTCTTATAAAGAAAAACCTGAAGTGCGATCATCTCGTATCTTACTTGAGGAAAAACTTAAAAGGGATGCTTTAGAAATTGAACACCTTTTGAGTAAACTCTCCATTCAAGGTTGTTCAGAAAAGTATGCCATACCATCTACTTCTAATCAAACTGAAAGAGCTCCAGTTTCAGAAGTAATTTAAGATTCCCACCTTACTCAATCTGATAAGCAGGAGATTATCACATCAGTTGAAGGAAAAATTTCTCCAAGCGATGTTAAGTCGGCAATCTCTAATCACCTCTGTGATCAGAAAATATGTCTTCTTGGTAATTCAAAAGGACATATAGTGCATAAGAGTAAATCCAAGTTGAAGAAAAAATCCTTTGTTAAACTTCAACACACCTTAGATTTGATTCTTAAATGTGTAACTGACATTCGTATGACTAAACCAATCGGTTTCAGTACACACCCTGTGTTCCCTACCAGGAAAGTCAGTATAGTGAGTTTCTCAAAAGCACAGAAGCATTGCATACCTCTTGACAAATATCCTTCAAGAAAAACTCACTTTCCTTCTTCGGTCAGAAATGGAGATAATGCTAAACCTGATGTGAATCATTTATCAAGTGAAGATTGCAGATATGAACAGATAGATGAAGATCTAAAATTGATTATTGAGGGATATAAGGAAATAATCAACAAATTATGAATGTGATTTGTAGATAGTGGTAAAAAGTGGTTCGATTCTCGAACTTGTGAAGGATAACTTTAGACTTAAATTCAAAACTAAATAGAAAACTCACTAATAATTATAACAAACACTGACAAAGTTGGTATCAATATTAAAAGAACACTGAGGCTAAGATTCTACTATTTTCCAAGTTCAAAGTGATTTGGTCCAAATATTTATATTCATGCAATTTTCTCGTTTAATTTGATTCTAAAATATTGCAACTAATAGATTTTCAAAAGTAATAATTGTAAATACCAAGTATGAAGCATCAAGAGTCTATAAACTTAGCATACTCCATCAAAATATATCACAATCACTCAAATAAAAATCATATTCAATAATAGTTCAAGGAAAATAATCATAATAATAATTGCAATAAATTAAATAAAATAGATTGTACCGCTTTTGTTGCAAAAATAGCTTCCTCTATCGCCTCAGCAATGGGGTTTAGCTCCTCATATTAATCATGATCTCAAAATAATTGTTTATGGCTCAAAAGATGATTAAAAAGATGAAAAGTGATAATACAGACGATGCGCAACAGTTTGTTGATGTTGCAGAATCACTGTTACAGGGAGAAATAGTAGCTAAAGACCTAATGCAACCGCTGTGATGAACGACACATAGGTACTATTGTCAAGTTTGCTGCGACAGTTGCTTGTGCGTCAATGTTCTTCGTGTTCTTGGTGCAGCAGTAGCAGAAAACAATTTTCAACTCGTGATTTCGACTCTCTATTCTCCTCTAACATTCTCCTAAGGTTGCGTACCTCTTATATGACTTATCCCCTCTCCTTTTATAGGCCACAGCTCATTAAATCTCCCCCAAAATCTTGGTTTATCTCCACAGCAAGTTTTAGAGTTTTCTTTCTGCCAAACTCTCTTCACGCGTATTTGACCTCTCCCAATACTTCCAAACTTTTTATTAGATAACTACGAATATTGGGGAAGCTTTTCTAGCTTTTAATCTCCCTGAATTTTCGAAAAATACTCCAACAACAACCCGTGACCACAACACCTCTGTTTCCTTCTCCCAGTCGATCTAACCCAATTCATTCGATCTAATCACATATACCGACCCTGTTATGTTCTAGGAAGTCCAACCCAACAAAAATCCGATATTGAATCTCCTTAAATCTTCCCAAGAATGCGAACCCTAATCAGCAAGCATGCTGGTTTGTTTTACCGCCAAATTTGAAATTTGAATTTGTGAAGAAAGGGGGGGCGCCCCCTATCCAGAGTATGGGTGCCTTTAGCAGCAGCCTTAAGGGGTGTCCTGGGGGTGCCCCTTATCCAAACCGGGGGACCGAATAGCAAGTGTCCTCCGGGTGCTTTCCGACAACTTTTCGAGCCAATTTTTTCCAAAAATGTTTATTGGCCAAAAATACCTACAAATAAATAAAACACCATAATAAGTACAAAAATGAGCCCTAACAATATATAGAATCGAGACAAATCGGACACAAAAATGTGTCTATCAAATACCCCCAAACCTATTATTTTCTAATCCTCGAGAAAAAATAAAATAGAAATAAAATCCTAACTCACTGTCGCAGGCATCGTCGATTGCATTTAGCTATGCAATAAGCCTTTAAACCCCTAGGTGTCTCTAGTGGCGGAGTGTTGTCTCCCGAGGGCTTACCAGAGGTATACCCACAAAAACTTTATACTCCAGGCCCTAGCTATCCACAGAACCTTGGAAGGCACTAAAGAATCTCCTTGGTTGGCATACTTATTGACTACAGGAGGAAGTACCCTGATGCGAAATTCCAATTGTTGTACACGAGTTCGCACTCAAGCATACTAAAATTCATATAAAGTGACAGAGCTCTACTCAGATAGTCGCATCCAAACTCATAATCAAACAAATCACATGGATAGATTAAGAAGATGGATATAAAAAAACATAGATGGTTTTGATGTTGACTAGGGTGAACGGTGTTTCTCATATCTATCTGAAGGCCACTTCCATAATGAACCTATCCTAATGGATTGAGATACCGGTCTGACTAATATCAACACACTGGCATATACAAGGGTACCAGTGGTCGATAATCCTAACTCTAGGTCAACACAACTGGCATATACAAGGGTTCCACTGGCCGACTTTATTGAATTTATTCCAGTTGGTCTGATGGTCTGGTCTCAATTTTTTTTTCTTTTTTTTCTTTTTTGGCTATCTCAATCACTCTATTTCACCCTAGCAATGTTAACAACTTGAATCGCGAGCCCCACCTAATCACTTAGAGAAACATATTTTAAAAAGAAAATAAAATAAAAATAGAAGTGAAAAGGACTCAATGAGATATGGCGAAACTACCATGTTATTTCTAACACCTGAGCTCTGTGCTTTTATGAATAGACTCTTTAGATGTTTCCATCTAATCAGATTGGTCCCTCAACTCCTACAACCAAAATGATTCCATCCACTTAGATTGGGTAGTGCCATCCTTAATAAGGATAAATTTCTAGGCTCTGGAGTTTATTTATTGCAATGAAAAGGTAACAAAAAGTTCTACCCCACCCCCAAACTTAAATCTAACATTGTCATCAATGTTTCTAATTAAAGAACAATACCAAAAATATAAGTAACATGCGGAAATAGTAAAGAGAGAAGTCGGAAAGATAGTACTTGGGTGAAGTGTAACCAAAAACCTACAAAAATAATATACAACATACAAAATCGCCTCGATGGTCAATCAAGGTAAACAGGGTCCTCCAGAGGGACCTCCTCAACATCACCTGTAGGAAAATGCTCTAAAAAAAGGCTTCAATCGCTGACCATTAACCGTCGAAGAACTACTACCATCTGGTGTCTCAATCTCAACAGCGCCATTAAATGCGAGTATTATTTACCCAATTTCAGACAGTAAGTGGGTCAGCCCTGTTCAGGTTGTCCCCAAGAAATCAGGTATCACTGTAGTCCAAAATGATAATAATGAATTAATCCCAACCCGAGTGACCTCGGGATGGCGTGTGTGTATTGACTATAGGAAATTGAACAAGGTCACAAGGAAGGATCACTTTCCTCTTCCTTTTATCGACCAAATGCTAGAACGATTAGCTGGACATAGTCACGATTAGCTGGAAACAGTAGGACTTATACCCTTAATGTCTCAATCTCAACAGCGCCATGAGAAAAAACAGTAGGGTTCAGTCGACGTTGCATCTCCCTAGAAGGTTTGGAGTCTTCCTCCAAATGAATCTGATGCATACACACAGTAGGACTTATACCCTTAATGTCTGTTATAGTCCACCTTAAAGCTTCCTTATTGTCTTGAAATACTTTTACTAGCCTACTTTCCTGATCACTATCCAAATCGGAAGCTACAATCACAGGTAAAGTATCAGATGGGCATAAAAACACATAATTTAGAGTATCAGGTAGTGGTTTAAGGTCCAACTTTGGGGACTCTTCTAAAGAAGAAATTAGGGTATTCTCAGAAACTGGTAACGGTTCGAACCTAGCTTTCCATCTATCAGTGTCTAACACAGGGGTAGAATCTAATAGAGCATTCACTTGTTCAATAGTGCTATCGTCATCAAAATCTAAACCAAAATGGGATAGACAACTTTCTAATGGGTCTTCAAATTAAATGTTTGGTAATGACTTCTGAACTAAGGCTTCTATCATGTTCACCTCTTCAACACATGTGTCATCTAGCTCATAAGGTAGCTTACTGACATTAAAAATGTTCATCTCTATAGTCATATTACCAAAAGATAAATTCATCACACCATTTCGACAGTTAATGATCGCATTCGACGTAGCTAAAAATGGGCGACCTAAAATCACAGGTATCTGGTTCTCTGGGTCAGGGACAGGTTGAGTATCTAGGACCACGAAATCCACTGGATAGATAAACTTGTCGACCTCAATAACACCTCGAGGAATTTTAACAGACCTATCAGCTAACTGCAGTGTTATCTGAGTAGGTTTCATTTCACCAAGTCCTAGCTGTAAGTACACATGGTACGGAAGTAGGTTCACACTGGCTCCTAAGTCAAGTAAAACTTTTTCTACCCGGTGTTTACCTATTGTACAAGCAATGGTAGGGGAACATGGGTCTTTGTACTTTGGAGTTGTAGTGTTTTGAATAATTGAACTTACGTGACTAGCTAAAAAGGCTTTCTTATGGACGCTAAGTTTTCGCTTTCGCGTACACATATCCTTAAGGAACTTGGCATAAGCAGGAATTTGCCTAATTGCATCTAATAAAGGAAGGTTTACGGTAACTTGCTTAAAAACCTCCATATGTCATTAAAGTTCGATTCCTTCTTTGTTGGTACTAATAGCTGAGGAAATGGGGCTATAGGCACAGAATCAGACCTCTCAGGAACTGAGTTGGCATCATCAGAAATTTTATCAGTTTCCTTAGCTAGTGGTCCTGAGGGGTGAACTACAGTATGTTCACTATCGGTCATGGTTACCTGATTGTCTACTATTCTACCACTCCTAAGGGTTCTAATAGCATTCAATTGATTCGATGGTTTTGTACCTACTTCATGAACTCCTCTAGGATTGGGATTAGTCTGACTAGGAAACCTACCATTATTTCTCTCACTTAAGGTCTTAGCTATTTGGCCCACTTGAAGTTCTAACTTAGCAAGGCTCTGAGCATTAGTTTGAAAATTCTGCTTGGTTTCCTGTTGAAAACTAACATGGCTCTGTGCTAACATTTCCTGAGTTTTTGCTAACATCTTAATAGATTCCTCTAAGCTAGTCATTTTATTTTCTGGTCCTGATGTATTCCTAGTGTAGCCAAAACCTAGGGGAGCATTAGAATTATTAGACTGACCCTGACTCTGGCCCTTAGACCATGAAAAGTTCGGATGGTTTCTCCAACCAGGATTATAGGTTTCTGAATATGGGTCAAACTTCTGACGATTATCAAACCTAGTGTTATTATATAGAGCATTGGCTTTCTCTTCATTATTCTGGCCTTCCCAAAAAGGCTCCAATCTACCACTAGTGTTACCCACTTCTAAAGCTTTTAACCTTTTCACTATAGCAGCAATTTTGGCCTATGATTCATAGCCTCCTTCTACCCTATTAACGTTTCCTCTGCCGAGAAGAATTGTTTTATGGGGTCCCCTACTACTTTCCCATTGTTGGGTCTTTTCGGAGACTTCATGCAAATATGTCATCGCGTCATCAACTGTTTGGTTCTCAAATCCACCAGTACACATAGATTGTACTGTGGTTGTAGTGGGATAATCTAAACCCTCATAAAGGATCTGAACTAACCTAACCTTCTCTAAACCATGATGAGGACATTGGGCTAATAAATCATTGAACCTTTCCAAATACCTACACAAAATTTCTCCCTCCTGTTGAGAAAGGGTGCAGATTTGCGTCCTAATAGACGACGTTTTGTGCCTAGGGAAAAACTTGTTCAAAAAGGCAGATGTAAGTTGTTCATACGTTTCGATTGACCCGGAAGCCAAATTATATAGCCACGATTTATCTTTTTCTTTCAGGGAAAAAGGGAATAACCTAAGTTTCAAAGCATCGTCATCTAGGTTTCTAATCTTGAGGGTACTACAAATTTCCTCAAAGTCCCTAACATGGAAATAGGGGTTTTCATTTTCTTTCCCTAAAAAGATTGGGAGCAGCTGTAAGGTCCCAAGTTTAAGTTCATAAGTTGCTTCCGTCTCAGCTAACCTGATACATGAGGGACGAGTAGTCCAAGTTGGATTCAACAAAGCTTTCAAAGTTGCCATTTCTGGCGTTATCGGAGCAACACGGATTCTCTCCTCAGTCAAAGGACGTTCAAAGACAGACTCTTCAAAAGTCGTACTCTCTAGATTAAGGTAATCGAGACGCTTAGAACTACTAGGTTTCTCTTTAACAAATCTACCTAGTGTGTCTCTTTTACGTTCAGGCATATAATAGAATTTTCTAAACTGGAAGGGTAAGCAAACACAGATCAAGGCCGACTCAACCAAATCAAACCTATTTATTTCTAGCAAACAAAAAGCATGATGGTAAGATATAAAAAGTAATCACAACAGTTCTTCGTCTCAGACTCTTGTGATTCCGTAATAACTTCTTTTATTAATCAGTTAGGTTACTGTTAGACACATTTTTGTGTCTAAGTTGTCCTCAATTTTCTGCATTATTGGTACTCAATTTCGTACTTATTTTGGTGTTTTGTGTGTTTGTAGGTATTTTTGGAAATAAACATTTTTTGGAAAAATCGGCTCGAAAAGCTGTCTAAAGCACCCGGAGGACATGTGTTATTTGGACTCCCACATTTGGATAAGGGGTACTCAATTACTAAGGGCCACCTTATTTACTATTCACACCCCCAGGGCGTCAACTGCTATTTTCACCCCCATCTCTTTTAGGGGGAGGTCGTCCCCTTAGTTTCCAGTTTGGCGGGAAATTGTGTTCATCAATGGCAGAAGTTAGGGTTCACGTTTTGTGCAGGGTAGAAAGAGACTCAATGGCCGAGATTGATTGGGAGGACTTGATTGAGCATAACAAGCGTGGTAAGGTTGCTGGAATTGATCAGAATTGGCTGAATCATCATGTTGAGTGAAACAGGGAGTTACGGGTTTTGCTTAAGAAAACCCGAGAGTTGCTGTTTTCGATTTTGAAGATTTCTGGAGTGATTCAATCACTCAAGTGGATTGGGCCGGACCTGTTAGTCCAAGACAGGCGAGGTACGTTCACCAGATTCGGTAAATAAAGGATGATTCACTATTTTTTGGACTAAACAGAGCACAAGATATACTCGAGTTTCTGTTGGATGAGTATGTGGAGATTATGTGTCTGGAGTGTGTAGCAATCCCCCTTGCATGAGTTTGTATCAATCCTGGAGAGTTTTACGTACGATTGGGAATGTCCCAGCAAAAATCAGACGCGTGCAGGAGAAGAAAATAGAAAAAAATATTCCCGAGAATATTATTTTCACTGACGAGTAAAAGGAGATTATTGTGAGTTATTACACATGATTTTCTTCACCTGTTGAGTATAAATAGCCTCTTGGAGTATCATAGAGGAGGGATGGAGCATTAGGGGAAAGAACAGAATGGAGAGAAATCAAGTTTGAGAAACCTGCTGCTGCTGCTGCTGCTGCCATCGATGAACAAGAAGAACATAAGACGCATGTAGACAGTCGTTCATGCTACAGTGACAGTGACACATTAGTTGTATCATTCTTTGTAACAGGCATAATTTTTACAAACCCGGTTTTTCACCATTTCTCCCCTTTTCATCATTTGTAAACCATTTTTGAGCATAAATAAATTCTTTGAGAAGATTTTTAACATGATGAGCTAGACCCCATCACTGGGACGATGGAGGAAGTTGTTTTTTCACCCATCTGGTATGTAAATTAATTCTTTTATAACTTTGTGCATAAAATTTAATTGTTTTATGATTTCAATTAATTATTTGTTATTTTGTCTGATGTCGCATGCTTAGTTTTGATTACTTTTGATGCGTCATGCTCACAACTTACAACTAATGTTTTATGAAATCTACTTTGGGAAAGAATGGAGTTAATATTTCTTTTATTTTGAGCTATAATTGCCTATGATTAATTTCTGGACCACTTGAATATGAAAAACAGTGAAATCCTGAGTCCCGATAAATTATTCATCCTGTGACATATTTTGTATATATTTTCTTATTTTTTGTGTTTTCATATTTAAGCCTATAATCAATCTCAACAAAGTCCGATTGAACGACAACTCTATTTACCACTATCTAAAATACGATCAATTTTTGGCGCCGCCGACGCGGATTTGTTTATAGATTTTTTTTTTAGGCTTTATTTTATTTGTTCTTTTTACGCGTTTTGGTATTTTTGTGTGCTTTCTGATTTGGAGCTAAGCTAAAGGAAAAGAGGAAGTGCTGAAAAGAAAGGAAAAGCCCAAAAAGGAAAGAAAAGAGAAATCAAAAAGGAGTGAAGAAGAAGATTTTGTAAATAATTTTATTTTTATTTTTTTTAGAAACTGTAATTAAGGTTTTTATTTTTGTAATATTTTATTTTTGGATATTTTTTTTCTTCTTTTCTTTTGGACATTGAACATTGTACTTTATTTTTAAAACCTTACGGAAGGGTAGTTTTAAATAAGCTGTTTGCAGAGAAGGACGGCGATTACGATATCGCCTCGGCCCCTCGGGTTCGTACACTGACATTGGAGTCGGTGGCCCGAGTCGACTTCAACGGTTCATCCCCCGTATGGAACGGGAGGTAAGAATTCTAAATACCCGCGAATCCCCTGTCAGCGGGTTTACTGGATGATTTCGTATGCATATATGTTGAGGACCTGAAATCAGATTTAATTTTCTAGTAAAGGGCAAGGCCTGGCCAAATCAAGATAAGGACTCGGATTTCATCACCATTTCATTCTTGCCCGCCTTAGGAACACGTAACCTACGCGAACCTAAGCCTTAAAATTTAGACTAGAACGAGACCATTAGGGTAACGAGCTTATTAGGAAAGTCGTTCGAAAACTATTGGTTACTCTTTTGAGCATACTTTGAAGTTCATGATGGTTTCTATGAGTTGAATACGCCTCCTTGTAACGCCGGTGAGGCCTTGGGTATCAAAGCTCCACTAAGCTTCCCTCGTCTCTATTCAACTTACTTTAACTCGGATTGATTCCAGAGAGGTTTGCTCAGATTGAAACGAATTCCTTTTCGAAAGAATAGAATCTAGTCTAGAAACAATCTAATTGGAGCCATCATGCTTTTTGTTTGCTAGATAAAATAGGCTTGTTGTGGTCGAGTCAGCCTTGTTTGTGCTTGTTTAGAATTCCCTTGCAGTTAGGATGTCGAACTGGTATAGCCAATACAATGATTATCCAACTGAACAACATGGACATTACTCTTTTTATGATCATAGTGTGAATAGTGGTTGGGCACGCTAACCTTTTCAAGGTTTTGGGTCATACCATGGTGAGCCCAATTACTATCCACACGCATATCAGTCATACGGGCAAGAAGATTATAATACTAGTTCTTCGTCTTTAGAGGATACAATCAAACTATTGAAAAGTAGTCCTTTTTTATAATCCTTCAGTTCCTATTCCTTCTCTAGAAGAGTCTCTCAGGAATTTAGCTGAGTCATCACGTAAGTTAGCTGAATCGACATACAAATTCGATGAGGTGAACAACGTAGTTATGGACGAAAGAACTGCAGCAACGACTGAATTTCTTTGGAAGATATCCTCAATAGGTTAAGTAAAAACTTAGATCCAACACTTAGGGAGCTATCTTTAGAAGAGACCCTTGAGAGGATAGTTGAGTCGACGCGTAGACTTGAGTTAGAGACGAACGAAAGTATTGCTCGAAATGACTTGGATTTCCAATATAGTGTATCCAATAATACTCTTGAAAATGAGGATAGTTATTTGCATAATCAAGATATTGAGGTTAGAATTGGTGGCACTCCTTGTGTAGATGAGGTTCAACCATTTCCATGTTATGATAATGATGAGTATAATGTGGACAATGTTGATGAAGAATCTGCAGTATTTAGGCATGGTGATCAGGAATTTGTTACTCCTATTGAGCTTTATAATGATAATGATATTTCTGGTTCAAATCCCGATAATTTTAATTATTATCCACCTATTCAAAAGGACAGGGATTTGACTAGAGATAATACCGTTTTAGAAAAAGTTGTACTTCCTTTTGATTACGAAGCCAATGATGGTTTAGAGGAACTAGTTTTTCCTGAGAATATTATTTTCGAGTTTAGAAATTTAGAAACTCTACTCTTAGAAGAAGATAAACTCGTAAAAATGAGTGAGGATGCACCTGATTACAACTTAGAAGAATCAATTGACCATTTTCAGGAATCTGATGACCTAGAAATTAGGGAAGTTATGACTAGTCTTTCTAGAGACACAGAAAACTCTAAGTTTGGGGGTGGTTATCATTTTCCATGTGCTTCAACTCTTAGAAAGTTCCCTCGTGTAGGACTTGACATTTGTGCCTCAACTATCTTACAAGATTATCTTCATACACATTTTCCCGAACCTAATGATGTCCAGAAAGAAGCTCAGTTGTTAGAAACCCATCCTTTGATTGATGTGGTTCACCCAGGCTATGATACCAAGATTGACTTTGTTTTCCCACCAAATATTTTTCAACCAATTGTGGGAACGTATAAGTTTCAGATGTGTCAATTATTAAGGTTTGAGACTAAACCTAATTACTTTAGGATATTAGGGTCGACACATTTGCTTAAGAATGACCATTATTATGGTCAACTATGTGAGTCAAATATGATTGACTTAGAGGATCCCCAATTATTCAGGTTGTTGTTATGTGCTTCCAAGTTCTTAGTTGAGTTTTTCCAGACTCTAATACCTGAACCGGATCTTAGATTTGAGGAATTCCATCACATGAAAATATTTTATCTAAACCCTTTCATAGAGCTTGAACCTGAACCACATCTAGATGTAGTTGTCTTAAACATGAAACTAGATAAAGGTGTGCTTTATTTTTCAATTTTTTGTTGCAGATTCCTTTTACTTGTGATATCCCTTTTTGGTTTTGGTGATCCGCAGTTATTACGGCTATTACTTTTTGATTTTATAAAGTGACTGATCCTTTCTTAGTCTGGCTGAAGACTTTAAACTTAGCACTTCTTGGGAGCTAACCCATTTTCATGCGACACCGTAATATTCTTCCTTACCTCTTTTCTCTCAAGTGGTAGTAGTTTCTCCTTGTTCATGTTTTTAATTTTATCTTTAGAAAATTGAGGACAATGTTAGATTTAAGTTTGGGGGTAAGGGAGAAACTTTTAGCGTCACATAGTATCCGATTAGCTAAGTTTACATACTGTTTCTCGCCGAAAAGATAGAAATTGGAATTGCTGGGGATCACATTCTATTGAGACATTAGAGAAAAAGACATTGAGATCTTTGAAATTTAGGATAGAACTTGTTCCTTTTAGAGGGTAACCATGATGGACCTAACCATCCATGATGGAAAGGCAAGTAGGTCAGAAGGAAATGCTAGAAAGACAAAGCAACCTCACAATGTAGGATTACGACTCTCTCTTAGTAGAAACTTATCATCATCAACAAGCGGAGCGACATCAAAAATCTTTGAAGAAAGTTGAAGACGTTGAAGGTCCAGAAGCAACAATAGAAAAAAATAATTCAAAAATCAAAGTTTAAGACTTAGTCACAAGAAGTTATAAGAGCAAATGATATAAGTTGTTGAAGTTCATGATACTAAGACATTACAAGATCCAAGTTCTAAAATCCTTCTCTCATGGCCTTGTAAATTTATTTTTGAAAAAAAAAAATGAAAAAAATAAATACATATATTTTGCAGTTAGCTTTTTATTCAATAAGGCCACGGGGAAGTAGAAATCTATAAAGAAGTTTCAAGCAAGAAATTGGAGAGAAGAGTTAATTGTTAAGGTTCTACAAGGTTCGAGAATTTATCATCAACAATTGAAGCCGAAGAAGACGTTGTTCCTACTGAGCACTATGAGAGAGTCGAAGAGAGATGCATATTGGTTGCTTTGTTAGTCCTCTTTCCATCTGGAAAAAAATCTTTCTAGCACTGGTTCAACTCATCATACGTAATTAGTCCAGCTGTGTAGCAGATGTCCCTCTCATCTTTATCTCTCTCCTAATCTTATCCAGCTGTAAAGCGGATGCATCTTACAATGTTTATCTAGCTGTGTAGCGGATATCTCTTTATCTAGCAGTGTTGCGGATGTGTCTCCTCTGTTCTTTGTTCAGCTTTAGAGCTGACACCTTTAATTTCTCTGGCAATTCTAGTTACTTGGAGATAGGTTGAGAATTTGTATGTCCTCATAGCTCTTTGGATACTTGTGACCAGTTAGAAGTCAAGGTTTTTTGGGTACACCTCTGGTAAACCCTCCCGAGTTTATAACTCGGTCACTAGGGCCACCTAGTTTTCTAGATTAGATTTGCTCGAGGACTAGCAAATAATACGTTTGGGGGTATTTGTTAGACACATTTTTGTGTCTAAGTTGTCCTCAATTTTCTGCATTGTTGGTACTCAATTACGTACTTATTTTGGTGTCTTGTGTGTTTGTAGGTATTTTTGGAAATAAATATTTTTTGGAAAATCGGCTCGAAAAGTTGTCTAAAGCACCCGGAGGACATGTGTTATTTGGACTCTCATATTTGGATAAGGGGTACTCAATTACTAAGGGGAACCTCTTTCGATAAGGTCCACCTTATTTACGATTCACACCCCATGGCGTCAACTGCTATTTGCACCCCCATCTCTGTTAGGGGGGAGGTCGCCCCCTTCATTTGAATTTCCAGTTTGGCGGGAAACCGTGTTCATCAATGGTAGAAGTTAGGGTTCGTGTTTTGGGCATGGTAGAAAGAGACTCGATGGTCGAGATTGATTGGGAGGACTTGATTGAGCATAACAAGCGTGGTAAGGTTGCTGGAATTGATCAGAATTGGCTGAATCATCATGTTGAGTGAAACGGGGAGTTACGGGTTTTGCTTAAGAAAACCCGAGAGTTGTTGTTTTCGATTTTAGAGATTTCTGGAGTGATTCAATCACTCAAGGTGGATTGGGACGGACCTGTTAGTCCAAGACAGGCGAGGTACGTTCACCAGATTCGGTAATAAGGGATGATTCACTATTTTTTGGAGTAAACAGAGCACAAGATATACTCGAGTTTCTGTTGGATGAGTATGTGGAGATTATGTGTCTGAAGTGTGTAGCAATCCCCCTTGCACGAGTTTGTATCAATCCTGGAGAGTTTGACGTATGATTTGGAATGTGCCAGCGACAATCAGACGCGTGCAGGAGAAGAAAATGGAAATAAAATATTCCCGAGAATATTTTCTTCGCTGCCGAGTAAAAGGAGATTACTGTGAGTTATTACACATGATTTTCTTCACCTGTTTAGTATAAATAGCCTCTTGGAGTATCATAGAGGGGGGATGGAGCGTTAGGGGGAAGAACAGAATGGAGAGAAATCAAGTTTGAGAAACCTGCTGCTGCTGCTACCATTGATGAACAAGAAGAACATAAGACGCTTGTAGACAGTCGTTCATGCTACAATGACAGTGACACATTAGTTGTATCGTTCTTTGTAACAGTTAGTTTGTAACAGATATATTTGTTACAAACCCGGTTTTTTTATCATTTCTCCCCTTTTCATCATTTGTAAACCATTTTTGAGCATAATAAATTCTTTGAGAGGGTTTTCAACATGATGAGCTAGACCCCATCACTGGGACGATGGAGGAAGATGTTTTTCACCCATTTGGTAATTAAATTAATTCTTTTATAACTTTGTGCATAAAATTTAATTGTTTTATGATTTCAATTAATTATTTGTTATTTTGTCTGATGTCGCATGCTTAGTTTTGATTACTTTTGATGCGTCATGCTCACAACTTACAACTAATGTTTTATAAAATCTACTTTAGCAAAGAATAGAGTTAATATTTCTTTTATTTTGAGCTATAATTGCCTAGGATTAATTTCTGAACCACTTGAATATGAAAAACAGTGAAATCCTGTGTCCCAGTAAATTCTTCATCCTGTGACATATTTTGTATATATTTTCTTATTTTAGTATTTTCATATTTAAGCCTAGAATCAATTTCAACAAAGTCCGAGTGAACGACAACTCTATTTACCACTATCTAAAATACGATCAGTTACTGTGAGGTGACTAATATTCTAGGATGCTCTTCGGGAGACATAAGACCGGATTATTAGTTGTGTTTCCTATTCACTTTGATCTCTATGAAAAGACATAAACCAAAAAGGAATAGACTTATCTATGGGAGACAAATTTTCTTATAATTCTTCGAAATTGGGTCATAGCAACTTCTAGGCTGTAAAGGACGTCAGCTAGGGGAATAAAGTGCGTAGGGTGTTGCGAGATTCAAGAGGCGTAAGAAACACGACTATACCTTAATCGGCGTGATACTTGGTTAGGGCTCAACTACATTCCAGCCCGAAGTTAACTTGTAGTAGGCTAGAGTTTGTAGCGGCTTAATGCAGTGTGGTGTTCAAGTCTGAACTAGGTCCCCGGGGTTTTTATGCATTTGCGGTTTCCTCATTGACAAAATTTCTGATGTCTGTGTTATTTCTTTTCCATATCACAGGTTGTGCGTTATTTCTTTTATGCATTATATTTTCTTTATATAATTGAAATATCACAGGTTGTGCGTTGATCAATCACAGTTGATTAATCCGAACTTGTTTGTTGGATAGAACTTGATTGACACTCGGATATTGGTCTTTGGCACCGTCTGAGTTTTTCTCACACCAATCAGGTTCACGGACTCATATATGTTCGATTACTGATTGTGTTGAGAAAGAGAAAAAGCTCTTTGATATATTTCATTGATTTAGTTTCGTTAAGTTGTTACTCTCGGAATTATATTGGAGATTAGTCCATACAGATAGCCAAACGAAAAAGTTGGGTGTAGTTCTTTTACCCTCGTGTTTTCACTAATGACTTTATATGGGTATCAATTAATCTTGTGCTCTCAGTATAGGATTCTCCCTTCTTATCTGACTCCTATGCAAGAGACGAGAATAAAACCCATGGGAATCTTTAGTTGACTAGCTAAGATTCTATGTATGCTTTTAAAAAATCTAATCATACAAATTGATATGTTAAACTTAAAATTTCTGACATGAATTTTTAAAGATTTCATATTCTTGAGACATATGCTTTTTTCGATTAACATATCTTCCTCTTTCACTCCCTTTCAAGTAATGGAATTGAAAACATTTTCCTTGTACAAACTTTAAGGAATGATAAAATTGATATTTCACCCTTCTAGTTTGAATAATTCTAGTTCGGGAATGGAATCCTTAATCTTAAGAATTCTATTGGTTTCGGAACTCCACATGGTTTTTCAGTCTTCCTTTTCTAGTCTCACACTATTTTTGGAGCTCTTCCAAAAAGGTGCTTATGAAGTGTTATATATATGTGTGTGCTCGTGTAAACATAAACTCATATTTGGAAGAATTATGGAGCCTTCAAGCACGATCTCTTCTAGTGAGACTTGTACTCATATGATTATTGATAATCTCACAACTATGAAGGAAAAAGACAAGTCCCACCCTAAGGAAAAAGATTCACTCTTTAAAAGAAAAAAGAAGAATATGAATAAGCCGAGGGCAAATTGCTCTAACCAACAAAAGTTTGCAGTTATCTGTGAAAGAATTTAAGAAGACCAAGATGGAAGTGCGGGGATTTAAAGACATTCTGCAGAAATCACTCGAGATTCAAGAAGCACTTTTCAATTAACAACTTAATAGGTTTGAAAGAGTTAATAATCTTATTCATAATGTTCCAAAGTCGGTCGATGACAACGAGTTCGAGAAAGATGAAGAATTCTTTAAGGATATTTTTACTAGGTAACTCCTTATAAGGATTTATTCATATTGTTTAAGTAGGATAACTAAAGTTTGAGGTAACAATATAAGCTTGCATGTTTAAAGTTTATTTATTAAATTTTATTTTGGAAGATGACTCACAATGCCTAATCTTATGAATTATATATATGTATTGCTTATTTTGTGAGATTTGTTTTTTACTATCATATTTCTGGTGATTAGAACAGATATCTCATATGTTATCATAGGTTAAACTCCTAAATCTTTGTGTTCGTCACTGGCTAAAAGAGGAGTAAACTATGTTGAGAATTGCAATATTGATCTTCCCACAATTATATTGCATGGGACTCCGTAAGATGGTCTCTAGTAATTGGCTTTTCACCTTGAATGCGTAACTTCCAAGGAATAAGTTCGAGAACTTTAATTTCTACGTTTGTACATGGCTAGAGAAGATACAATATGTTGAGTCATATCAGATAAATTGTCCTCTTTTTTCGTAACTGGCCTAGAGAATAATTATTTCCGGTGATTATTTTTCTCATGAAAATATTGTGTCTTAGTTCCCCTAATATTAAGATCGTTATTTTTAACTTCTTTGTTCGTAACTGGCGAAAAGAAAAAAAATTGGGATAAAAATCTACTTTGTTTGTAACTGGTGAGTAAAAATAAGTTAATGTCCAAGAAAACTCTTTTCTTATGGTTAGAGAAATGTCACTCATGTTGTTCTTTCAGGAATGACATCAAATGGGGAAGAGTTCAATTTGACTTGCGCTTAATTGTCATATCTTTGTGGGGAGTGCGGCTGTGAAATTGTAGGAGTTGCTTGTACCTGTATATGTCCTTGATGAGGAAACTAATTTTACTTGGTGAAATCGTCCAAATAAAAGTTGGTATGTGTTCTCTATTCTAGATAATTATTTTGTTTTAATCCATTACGATCCCTGTTTTTCGCCTTTGCCAACTATATTGACAAAAAGGGGGAGAATTATTTAGTGGTATCCTACTACAACATATGGCTTTTCGGAGCATTATGCAAAAGGGAGTGGATTATAATCTATAGGTTTTACCTATTATGAAAAAGAAGTAAGTATTGAATTGAATTATGAACAGTTTTAACTATTGTTCATGTTCCTCTTTGGAAATTTCTGCACAATGTATTTTCTCCCAAGAAGTTGATCTTTCCTTGTGATGCAAGTTTGATCAGGAGGAGAAAATGAACTGATATGAGAATCTTCAGAGATAGATAAATCTCTTTTAAATATGTTAATGAGATTTTCATATGATCTTCTCGTTTTAAGGATTTCCTTATAATTCACATCAGTTTGATCATCAGAAATAATTGTGGGATTTTTCCGAATCCATTTCTGATTGTTTTTAGAATAAATTATCTCCTTTCCTTTCTTCTAGAAAATTTTAGTAGGTTAACTACCTTCATATAAACAGAGATTGTTCCGACATGAGTGAGGTGGAACCTTTTTCCATAAGTGATTATCAACTCTTTCATCTGAGTTTTTTGAGTTGATTTTTTCAGTTTGTGGACTATTATGTCTTTCTACTGAGGAATAATCTTTCAGTTTTTTAAGACAAGACACTTCTTTCAATTCTTTTACAAGAGTATTTTGAAGAAGCACAAGTTACTTGTCAAGTGACCGAAAATTGTATTCCTTATGATCATTTACACGGAACTGATTCAAATTTTCCTTTGGACTATATTTCATTCGATCATTAGTGGACATAAAAGGAGGTTTTTTATTCTCTTCTAACTTGATGTAGTTAGGCATACTACCTTCATCATCATGATCTGTAAAATTCGAGCAAGGACTTTTGGTTTCTTCATTAGAAGAGATTATAACAGAATCATTAGTCAGAGTCATAGATTGAACCCCTTGATCTTGAGTAAGAGTATTATCAAGAGCTTCTACTTTGACCGAGAGATCCATATTCTCTTTGGCCAGAATATTTAGTTGTATTTCTTTTTCTTTGATATCTTGTATAAGAAGGTTAGATTCAGTATTTAATATTAATATTTTAGAAGACAGAGATCTAATAGGCTTTATGAGTTTTACCAACTCATTTTCAGCATATTCTTTGACATCAGTGTTGGGAATAATAAATGTGTTTTTAATCATCTTAACTCATGGATCATAGTCAAGGAATTAACAACATTTTCAACTTTTGAGTATTTGCAATCTTGAAATACATTAATTGAATCAGTTATTAAATTCAACTCTTATAAGTTGGATCACACCAAACACAGATTGTTAGATCTTTTCGTGTTTGCCTGCTCTAATACAAACTGAAAAGACGAGGGTACCCGAATACAACACAATCTTTTTAATATCAACCTATAAGTCTGGTATCTTAAGTGATCGTCTATGGACTGAGTCGAGACAATACAACTTAAGTCCTATACCTTGTGTGATTATCTATGGACGAGGTCGAGACAATACGACAACAAGATATTTACTTGACAATAGTTACGGTAAAAACCAATTGATTATTAGAATCAATGTCAAGTAACTCGGATTAACGTAAAAGTGTAATTTACTTTACATTATAATAAACAAATTATAATTTCTGAATAATAAAGTACATGACACAGCAAGACTTTTTTTAAAAGAGGAAACCACAAATGCAGAAAAACCCTAGACCTAGTCCAATTTTGAATACTCTCAGAATTAAGCCGTTATACAAAATATAATACCAACTTCGTATAGTTGATACCAAGTAGACTACCCCTAGCTACTTAGTTTCCTCAGTATCCATGCGCCTTCAACTTCTAGAGTCACGCACGTGAATTGCTACTCATTTGGTTCGTATTCCAAACAACAAAGGAATGAATCTGTTTAGTAACCACTCTAATCAATCTTTGGTAAAAGATATGTATGAGTTGTTGACAAAAGCTCTTCCCTTTAAATTAATAAACTCCTTTATCTGGTTAGATCAACCTAAAACTTGATCATCGTGTTAGAGCACTCCTCGGTCGAACTCGCATGCATTGCTATCTCAAGCATGTTTGTCAATGTTAGTGATCAAAACTATAAGACTTGATTTCCAGTCTACTATAGCCAAGTCTCGGACTAGGATAGAAAGTGTAGTTGAGCTCAAGAACTCCATGGAGATCATCATACAAGATGAATAACTACTCAAGGAACTGGTAGAACTTCATCGACTAAAAGGTATGTGGAGACTTGAACTTATCTATCACTCAAAAGTCTATCTACTATATCTCCTATCTTGAGATAAAAGTCGTTTTACTATATAGACTTTGATTATACACATTTGCTATTTCGAGCAAAGTTTATCTCGCTTATCCATTTCTCGAAATATGTGTTGGTAAGCTTTCGATTTGGCCAAGTTCATATTTACCTAGTGAAGAAAGTCATATTATGTTTCAGTTACTTGAAAATGGCTTTGACGAAAAATAGTTTGTGAACAACAACTATATAACGTCCTCTAAGAATGTTTCAGTAATTAAAATGAGAGTTATATAACCATTGTTGGATATAAGAATTGTTTGGTAACACATATATGTATAAGTCCTTATTCCTTGAACCAAATATGCGTATTTTGTTGATCAGAAAAACCGGAACATAGTCCGTGAACCCAGTCCGTGTACCCAGTCCGCGAACTGTCAGAGGTTCTCGTTCCGAGAAAATCTGCTGGAGTTTGTAAACCATTTACAAACTTATTCCGGGTACTTAAGTCCGAGTACCTAGTCCGCGTACTTAGGTTGGTTATTTTCTAAAAACGACTATTCGTGAAATTATACTTATATAAACTAAGGAATGCAAGTTTGTAAACCGTGGCTATAAAGTTCATGGATCGATTCGAGTGAATCAAATCGTTTTTACTTCGATTGTGTCTTGTATACTTCTATAAGATCTAAGCAATTGAACAACTCTCTAACTAGTTCTTTTGAGTCATTTGAAATAGTTATGGTAAAGAAGAATATGGTTGATATGGAAGTGCTCATATGGATAACCATTAGGTTAACTACTGTTGAACCAACGAATGTACATGTTTGGGTACGGTTACACAAACCTAAAATCGTGCATTTCATTTGTGTGTAACAAGCTAAGTTTTCGATCTAACGGTTGAAAGATATTAGCTTGAATCTAATCAGGTTTTCATCTAACGGTGAATACTGAATGGTTTGTTATTAAGCTAACATTGATTGCAAACCCTGATTTGAAAGACTAGATAAGGGAGAACTCTAGCAACTGGGAAATTTAATCCCCACACCTCCTGTGTGATACTAGTTACATAAGCTAGAGTCGATTGTCCTTTAACCTTGGGTTTCTTCTCGAGACCCTGTAGGTTAACGACTTGAAGACTTCATTGGGATTGTGAAGCCAGATCGATACTACTTTCTTGTGGTTGTGTGATATAATCTTGTTATTTCTATCGTATTGAGTACAATCGTAACGATTGGCTTGAGATTGATATCTCTGATGGGCAAGATATAAAAATAATCAAAAACATCTTCGTCTTATCGTTTGTGATTCCACAATATCTTTTTTCGCCGCGTCGATTAATATTATTGTGAGGTGATTGATAATACTGAGTTGTTCTTCGGGAATATAAGTCTGGTTTATCAATTGGTTCTTGTTCATCTTGATTATCAAAAGACGGAACAAAACTCGTAGGTATTTCTGTGGGAGACAGATTTATCTATTACCGTAGAATTTTCTGTGTGATACTGATTTGTTTATTAAAGTCTTCGACTTTGGTTCGTAGCAACTCTTAGTTGTAGGTGAGATCGGATAAGGGAATCAAGTGCGTAGTATCCTGCTGGGATCAGAGACGTAGGAGCGCAACTCTTGGATCAGTGTGAGATTGCTTGGGGTTCAACTGCAGTCCAGACCGAAGTTAGTTTGTAATAGGCTAGTGTCTGTAGCGGCTTAATACAGTGTGTGTTCAATTTGGACTAGGTCCCGAGGTTTTTCTACATTTGCGTTTTCCTCGTTAACAAAACTTATGGTGTCTGTGTTATTTCTTTCCGCATTATGTTTTGTTATATAATTGAAATATCACAGGTTGTGCGTTTGAATCAATCAATTAGAATATACAACCTTTAGTTGTTGATTTATATTAATTGATACTTGAACATTGGTCTTTGGTACCATTCAAGTGATTTCTCTTGTATTCAATTAGACTCGCAGATTTCTATTTGCTTGAGTAAGAATTGAATCGAGAAAGAGATATATAACTCCTTGATATACTTTATTGAGATTGAGTCTAGTTGATTCTCTTGAAAGTATATTGGAGTTAGTCCATACAGATTGCTAATCTAAATATTGGGTGTGGTTGTTGTACCACCGCTTTTTCAATTGGTATCAGAGCAGGAAAACATGTTTAAAGACCTTACAAGTCTGTGTTTGTAGCGATCTGACTTTGTGGACACGAATTATATCTCCATAAACATAACACCAGTCTTCGATGGCTCAAACTACATATGGTGGAAAATTTGTTATGCGTGTTTTTCTTCAAACTCGTGATTTTCAAACATGGGGACGTGTTATTAATGGCTATGAACCTCTGGTTAATATAGAAGGTGATGTACCTATACCAAAGGATATTTGTAGATATAGTCCAGAAGAAGTTCTTGCTGCAAAGAAAAATTCTGACGGCTTAAATTCTATCATACATGACATTACCCCAGATCTTCAGCCATGTGACTATGTGCACAAAGTCTACCAATGAGAAAGAAGCTAGACTTCAAAACCTAAGTTCTGATTGGGAAAACCTTCATATGGCAGATGAAGAAACATTTGATTAGTTTAATCATAAAGTGTCTGAAATTGTTAATGCATCGTTTGCATTTGGTAAGACTATTCCTGAAAAGGACATTGTGATGAAAATTCACAGATCGATGCCATATAGATACGATTCTAAGAAGCATGCCATCATTGAAGGAAATAATCTTGCAACGCTTTCCAGAATACTCTGGTTGGGAAGCTAAAGATCTTTGATCATGAGCATACGTCCAAGTTTAGTAAGGATGTTTCTTTCAAATCACTAAAGAACACTAAATTACTTGATAAAAGTAAAAGTGTTTATATCTCTGAAGATGGTCTTGCCGAGGATGATTCATCAGATGAAGATGTTGACAAGTCAGTCTCGTTGATCACAAGACAGTTTAGGGATCTTCTTTTGAAGAGAAGTAAACGGTTTTCCAGAGATAAATCCAAGTCATCAGATAAACTTCAAAATCGTGTTCCTCCTAAAAATAGGGATATTTATGAAACTGATGATGAAGATATGCCTCAGTGCTTTAGGTGTAAGGTTTTGGTCATTTTGCAAATGAGTTTCCAAATCGAAAGAAATATATTGGGAATAAAGGTCTTGCTGTAACTCTTGATGAAATGTCTGATAATTATGATTCTAATGAAGACGAAAAATCAAGTGTTGCACTTCTTTGTGAAAATATTGATTTTGATAATTGTAACAATACACACATCAATTTTGATATTCTTTCAGAAGAAAACTCAACCAATCCGGAAGATAAAATTGACCCATTCTTTGGAAATTATGTGTATGATGTTTCATGTTCCACTATGTGTCTAGCTGCTTGCATATCTCAAATGCCTGAATTATATTCAAGATTGACGTGCTCATATTGTTCACTCAAGGGTCATGAACTATCAAAGTGTTACAAGTACAAACACAAATTGAGACATGTCAACAAACTTCAACGAAGAGAAAATCGATTAGCAAACAAGATTAAAATCGCTCAGAAGACCACTGAGGTATGTAAGATTTTATCTTCGTCTAAGAAGTTAGTTCTCAAGGACAAAACAAGACCATTAGAGAAGAAAGTATAGTCAAATCGTTTTGATAGACAGAGGTCTGTGGATTCCTCTCAAGAGGAACATGGTGGACAAATTGTTGTTCACCGCAACACAACTTGATTGTGTTGATTTGAAGATATTGTCTCATGTGCCTGATCAAAAGAGACAAGGTTATGTACCTCTCAGGCTTTGGGAAAAGTTTGTTTTCTTCTTTTCTTAGTTTTTTCTCTTTGGAATTCTCTATCTAAAGGAAGGTTATTCTCGACAATTCTACTCTCTCTAGGGTTCAGAATTGTACGTGCATGAACCTGTTAAAAAGGTTGCATAACCCTACATTCCTTTTTTCCTTCCCTGAAACCTTTTTTTATCTTGAGACTACTTGTTGAGTTTAAATTGTGATTTCCTCTCACAAACCCACACGTTTATGGTTACTCCAAGCATCAATTGGGAAATCCAACCTTTGGTTGTTGATTGAAATTGATTGATCCTTGAACATTGGTCTTTGGTACCGGTCAAGTGATTTCTCTTGTATTCAATTAGACTCGCAGATTTCTATTTGCTTGAGTAAGAATTGAATCGAGAAAGAGAGATATAACTTATTGATATACTTCATTGAGATTGAGTCTAGTTTATTCTCTTGAAAGTATATTGGAGTTAGTTCATACAGATTGCTAATCAAAATATTGGGTGTGATTGTTGTACCCCCGCTTTTTCACATTAAAATAACTAATTTCTAGATTCGCAATCAATCAATATAGAACTCAAAGAGTAACTATAAAACGATGCCGATCTTACACAACTAGACAATGAAGTCTATCAAGAATAAAAACGATTCTAGTGGATCCCAGCCGATCAAGGTTTGTGCACTAAATTCACAAGATACAAAAACTAATAAGAAAATCTTCTTCGTCTTCAAAACTTTGATTGTCTTCTTAGTAACCTACACAACACAAACTTTAATCCTCTTGATCAATCACACACAGAACGGAGTCTATTAACGATGGATTATCACAATATGTCTTTAGATATAACAACAGTTCTAAAGATGTCGTCGATACTTTGATCTAGTCTGAGTGAATCTTATATCAAAAGAGAAGATTCTCAAGAATAAACAAACTAGGTGCAATCAAAGTTTCAACAATCGTTAGTCAATCAAATCAAATCGAAAACTAATAATACTGCAATTATCTAGTTTCCCACCAACGGTACTCGTAGAGCTTCTTGATCCCGCATAAGTTGTTAAACCAGCGGTCGTAAGAGATTTCACCTAATTAGGATACTATCTCTCCGATTAGACGGCTCCACCAGAAACAACAAGAATGAAGTTTGCCTGGCTCTTAGGATAGTTTGCAAGAAATGCAAACTCAAGTATCTATAGATTAAGATTGTTTGGACAATAATTCCAAAACCGAAAATATTCTCAAGATATGCATTAAAGTACCTATTTTCGGTTTTCCTATTTCCAATTAAATACCAAACCATATTTCCGAAATCTCTCTTACAAAACTTCTATTATTAGTGTATCACATTAACTAATAGTATTTTCCAGAGATCATGCTTTAATTGCTGGTAATTAAAACATTATTATGAAAATCATAATTAAATGCTTTTCAATATTTCGGTTTGGGATCACCTTGAGTATCAAGGAATATCTTTGAACAATAAATGATAAGAGTCATGTACATATTCAAATAATATCGACATCTAGAAGTTTCTCTCAGCAAACCCTAATTCCAAGATCACACAAAACATAAAGAGATATGTGAATATTGGAAACTCGGTTTTGCTCCTTGGAATTGGTTATACCATGACTCAGAATTTAAGTTGTGACTGGTTATACCATGCTTCCTAAAATAGGTTGTGACCGGTTACACCATGCTTCCCAAAGTAGCGTGTGATTGATTACACCTTACTTCCCAAATTAGCTTGTGATCGGTTACACCTTGCTTCCCAGAGTAGCTTGTGACCAATTACAATTAACTTCCCAATGTAGCTTGTGACATGTTACACTTGCTTCACAAAGTAGCTTGTGATCGATTACAAAATGCTACACATTATAGGCTATGACCGGTTATACCTCAATTATCAACATAAGTTAAGATAGGTTCTACCTTGTCATCTTGCATTGGTCATCCAGAAGATATTCAATAAAGAACCAGACCAATCATGATTTACTTTTCAATTATACATACATATACTTCCTTAAACCAATGTAATAATTCATAGTTTTCCAGGATGAAAGCACACATATATCTTACACATAATCAAGTACCTAAATACAAAGATTATGTTGATGTCGTATTTACGAAGTTCAAAAGATAAGCGTTATACTTCGTAATTCAATAAATTCCCTGACAGTTTGATCATAATGATATGTCCAAGTCTAATCACTAGAGTATTATATATATACAGCTCCGCATGTTATGTTTCCAATATAATACGACTTTAAATATACGTTAGGAATTGAAACAAGTCAAGTAAGTGTTACTAACCTCAAGTAGAAGGATGATGTCTTCGTTGCAGTCTTTACTTCTTCTCATTTTCCATGTCTTCGGAGTAATAATTGTACGTCTCAACATTCATAGACTTTCTAGTATAAACTAAACGAAGTTGACTCTAGTATTTAATTAAGCGGCTCTATATGAGTTTTAATATTAAAATATGACAACCAAACTTGACATACCAACGTTTGGCGGGTTCAACCGAGCTATGCTCTAACATCATCCAAATGGGTAGAAGCAATACCTCTGAAAGATAAAGGGGGGAAGACTATAGCCGCGTTCATCAAAGAACACATCATATGTAGATTCAGTGAACTAATGATAATTAGAGAAAACAACGCCAGGTCATTCATCAATAAAGATGTAATGGAACTGCTAAAGCAATACAACATGAGACTGCACAGGTCGACTCCTTATTTTCCCAAGGGAATGGGCAGGCGGAGGCCACCAATAAGACCCTCCTCTGTATCCTTAGTACAACGGTGCACTACCATCATAAAGGATGGCATGAGCAGTTACCTTTGGCGCTATGGGCATACAGGATTTCGAAGCATATCTCAACGTGAGTGTCACCCTATTCTTTGGTCTATGGAGAAGACGCTCTCCTAACGACGAAGATAGCAATCCCATCGGCAAGAATGGCGATGGCAAGCCATACTATGCCAGATGAAGTAAGTCATTTTGCTCACCTATATACAATAGAGGAAAGAAGAGTTCACGTGGAATGATTTGCATACGCCTATTGAGAGCGCGCGGCTAACTTCTACAACCAGAGTGTTAAAGAAATAATTTTTAAGGCTGATGAGTTAGTTTTGAAAATTGCCCAACATGTGCAAAGAAATGCCAGCGCGGGGGAGTTTGCAGCAAATTGGGAAGGATCATTTAGAGTCCGAAAAGCCTCTGAAAGTGGTTATTACATGCAAAGCACTGAATATCATGTATCGGTATCGTATCGGTCGGGTACGATACACCTATACAAAACATAATATCGGTGATGCATCATCAAGACTAAATTTTTTTAAATATTTATAAATGTTTCGGGTTAAAAAAATTGTGTCGTATGATGCATTAATTCTCACGATCAAAATCATAATACAAATTCAATCTTATTCAACTATTTATCCCATATTTACTACATCTACTTCAGATGACCATGTCGTTTCTACTAACCTGAGTTAATGATGTAGAAGATAAAAACGTCGACAATAATGAATTCTCATTGAATAAATCTTCATTGAAAGAGAATGAGCAATAAGGAATCACGGTTGTTTCAAGGATAAGAAACTCATTAAAAAAATGAAATAGTTGGAAATTTCTTTACAGAATGGAATGAGTTTTCAAGGGTACAAAAGAAGGAGATTAATAGGAGGAAGGGATTTGTTTACATATTTTGAGATTTATATAATTTAATCTACCAAATTACCCTTGTCGATATTATCAGTGTTTCGGTGAACCCAATATATCGGTTTGTACCAGCCGATATGAGCATTTTTATCGTTCACTCCATGTATCGTTGATATTTTAGATATCATAAAAAAAAATCCGATACACAATAAAAACCTATAATATCGGATGATACAACCAATATTGACTACCTTGATTACAAGTTAAAGCGGATGGACAGATCCAAGATCAAGTCCCCGATCTATGACAACATGGCTAAAAAAAAAATTTATGCATAAATTCAATTAATGTGCGAGCAGATATTTCAAATAATAAATGGAATTTGGGTCACAAATGACAAGCAAAGGTTACGGGTTGCTCTGCGCATCGGCTATACAAATTTACAAAAGTTTATGGGATGCTCCACGTATCCGGTCGGCTATACAAATTTACAAAAGTCTACAGGTTGCTCTGCACATCCGGTCGGTTGACATAACAAAAACTACGGGTTGTTGCGCACATTCGATCGACTATACAAATATACAAAATATTAAACTGCCCGCACATTTAGTCGACTGACATATAAAAGGTTACGGGTCGCTCCGCAGACAAATAGTTGAAGCAACCATGTGCCTTCCCAATTACGTCGGGTTGAAAAAAAGAGGAGGGGGGAGTATTCATCCTACCTCGTAAAAAACAAAGTGGGGGTGGGGTGGGGGGAGCATTCTTCCTAAATCGTAAAATAGAAAAGTAGGAACATTCTTCCTGCCTTGTAAAAAAGAAAAAAGGAAAGGGGTGGGGGTGGGGAAGCATTCTTCCTGCCTTGTAAAAACTTTTAGATTGCATTTCTATCCAACACCCTAAAATCAGTCGAAAGAAAGCGTGATACCCACAAAGGAAGACAACGCAACTCGTACGCGCCTAAGACGGTTGGTAGCATCGGCCAAGTTGTGATTGCGAAACCCAATCTCCCTTAAAGCATTTTCAATCACGAGGAATAACTGTGCATGGGCATAGTAACCATGCTCGGACTCATACACCATGCAAAATAAATCATTTGAAATAACCATGTTACAGATACTGCCATCAAAGTCTAAACATGTAAAAGAGGGGTAAGCGGATATACGTCCAAAAAAGAAGAGAGGGGAAGTAGACAAAAAGAAAAGAAGAAGCGGGCCTCCTCATACTGGATACTCGCCGAAGCTAAGTTATTATGAGCCTCATTAACCAACTTATGAACATCTTGCATGATCTTTTCGGAGGCCCGTGCTTTCCGCAAGGATTTCATTATGATCATCATAAACCTTGTGCACCTTGGCATGATGAATCATCCTATGAGTTTTCAACATACCCACTTCATCCTTCAACACTAGCAAACGTGCTAATTCATCCCGCTAGTCGATTGAGGACACGAGCGCAGATACTGCTGCCATAGTCAAAGTGTACTCGTAAAGCCGTGGGGTTGCCTGTCCGGCTACAAAAAAGCGATAGTCTGCTATTGCGCGCTCTATATCAGCCACCATTGTAACAGACTCTCTAAATAGCCTACTAGCCTCAACGCGCAGTGGTAGCATCGTCCAACACGCGCTGGGCACTCCTGACAATCATGTATGTCTCGTATTGTTCAAAGAACAGGTACCTGGTGCGTGTAGTAGTTTTATTAGTTTCTCTCAACTCTAGAAGCATCTGTACCTCGGCCTTTACGGGCAGTAGCCGCGCCAATTCATCTTATTTATCTAAGGGTGTGACTAGTGTGGGTACAGCCACCATTGTCAAAACATAATTGTGTGTACATATCTCACCATCAAACACGTGTATATAGGAAGATACGTGGAAAGCATGCAAGCCAACACATCAAAACATGATGTACCGCAGAACACCAAATAACTCCCGAAGAGTTACTTTATCCCATCCCCAAAAGGAGCTAAGATCAACGGTGAAGAGAAAGTTAGCTGACACGGATGTGACAGGGGCAGAAGACACTTGCCTGACACGAGCAGGCGCCTCAACTACCCGCATTAAACACTCTGAGCAGTATACGTGTCGATCAACCCGTGGAAGGAACGAGGATGGTTCTGCGTGATCAAGTGATGAACGAAAACCTCCGCGGGACGGACACGAAACACAAGAAGATAAGGTTTCAACGGTCCTCAGAGATGGGTCCCAGACTCTAACCCTATAAATACCCCCTCTCCACCAAGAGTGAGGGGGATCGGAAAAATCAGGGAGAGAAGGAGAGAGAATAATTGTGAGTGTAAGTCTTTTACAATAGATTGACATATGTAAACTCCAAATTCATTCGACTATCCTTGTAACTCTCAAATACATAGTGAAACAACAAACCCCGTGGACGTAGGCCTTTGTGCTGAACCACGTAAACCCCAGTCTCATTTACATTTCATCACTTTACGTTCGTCTAAAACTCCATGAATCTCTATTTTTATGTTTGGTCTTCTTTATTTTTACTCAGGTCCCGTGATCAAACGCCTCGCACGGTGTTATTAGATGAGGCTGTGATAAACCTGAGGGTTTTGAGCCAAGGAATCGGCACAAATGTATCATCAGTATGAGTCTGTCTATATTACGAACTTTGGTTGTGAACACGTAGATGCCTTCGTGATTTAAGTGTTTACAATTTGGCGCTAGAAACAGGGACTTCGTCCCGGTAAAAGATTTATCTTATCCTGTGATTTCATAATTAAATTAGCGTAAGATTGCTCTGCTTCATTATCTCTGACAGTATTTATCTTTTATTAACTTTACCATGTTCAAAAACGCACCCGTTGTCTTCGGTACTACCGACAGTATCGTCGTTTACTGGTTAAAAGATTTATTACTTAGATCCACGGATCGACATTTTTCTAGATCTCGTACGGACCTATCTTTCCGTTGGGTTTTCGTAAGTTTTCAAAGGATTTACGTGCAGTTTTAAAAGGGATTTTCTCGCGTTTCCTCGTACTTTCATTGAATCCGCACTTTTAATAAGAATTTAATCCATATACTTTAACTCATGTTTTAATCAAATGAGCTTCCCTAAGAGTTCTATGTGGCCCTCGGGCAGTTTCTCCCTGTCTTGGAATTAGGAATTTTCGCAAACTAACCCGATCCGCACGGACATTTCTATTTCTCGTTGTTTGAAATTCCCTTGTGCAGAAAGATGCAAGAAGTAGGAAATCCAGAGCCACGTCGAAGGAAGCACCTAGGACAACCCCGGTCATCACCCGGAGCAAGCAGAAAGGAGACAAAGCCAAAATGACCAGTCAGAGACAGGACACTGCGGAAATCACTTCGCCTATGAATGCTAACTCCGTTGCAGCCGCGGCCCTCAGAGCAGCGGCAACAAAATATAAAACGACAGCGGCAGTCCCGAAGACTACGGAAGCCATGAAAACTCTTGCTACAAATCAATTTCACCAACCAAAAGAAAGGGTGGATGAATCCAGAACGTACCAACCCGCGCATCCGCCAACCTTCGGAATGCCATCAACCAACGAGCAAAATCAAACTGTGCCGGTGGCTCTAACACCGCGGATGGGCACTCCGCCCGATCTGGAAATGCCAACAATCGAAGCTGAACCTCCCCCGCCTTTAGTGCAAACCATAGAAGAAGAAGGCACGATGCCCGTAATAGCACGAGCTGGGACTCCCAATCAAGGGTCGAACCAATCAGACCGATTGATGGCCGAACTTGAAGAATTGAAGAAAAGCCAAAAGGTTTACGCGGATGCTGTGGCTTTGTTGGCCAGAGAAAACCAGGATTTAAAAGACCGGATTTCCTTAAGCACAAAGACGAGCCAACAACTCGATGAAGCAAATTCAAAGGCACCCGAACCAAACCGAGACCGAAGAGTCATCGTAGCATCTAATGGAAACGCGGCCAGGGGAAGTAGCGCATCCTACCCTGATTATAACGATGGAGAGTCAAGCTATCACGAGCAGAGGAACGTAGGGTACCACCGCGCGATGGAAGAGCTGCGTGATGAAATGATGGCAGAGATCAGGCAATTAAAAAGTAGACAAAGCGGGGAAGGTTAGAAGAGGTCATGAGAGAGGCTAACTCCACGCCCTTAACTCATCGCCTGGCCAACACCCCTATTCCACTCAAATGCCCTGTCCCGATATTCGAATGCTATGACGGATCCAGCGATCCCGCTGCACACATTCGGTATTATAACCGTGTCCTGGCTAGATGGAGCCAGAACGACGCAGTACTCTGTAGATACTTCCCATCGAGTCTGAAGGGATCGGCATTGTCTTGGTTTGATAATCTGCCGCCAAACTCCATCCACTCCTACGACCAACTCGCAGAAAAGTTCTTAAGAACTTACATGTACAACAAGGCTGTTAATACTGGAATGGATAAGCTCTTTTCACTGGCAATCGGCTATAAGGAAACCACGAGGGAATACACCAACAGATGGCACAAGGTCTGCCAAGCCATAGGAAGTGTGGACCCGGTGGTAAGTATCAACTGCTACAAGTGGGGATTAGACCGAATGAGTCCACTCTTTGTTGAGATTCATGGAAGCGTGCCTAAGACAGAGGGGGATCTTCGAATAATTATTGAAAAACACGCTCGTCTTGAAGAAATCCAGCGTGAAAACCCGAGGGCGTACCCACAGAGAACTCACCGTACAAATTCCGCAGAACAAACCACTGGAACCAAAAGGAATTGCTCGTGGAACGACCTCACGAAGATAGGAAAGAACGAAGGGACGAAAGGCGAAAAGACGATCGGAAGTTCGAAGATCAAGTTTACACAAAGCTCAATGCTAGCTATGCTCGGATCCTGCGAGAGATCAAAGGAAGGGAAAATCTGGAATGGCCATGGTCTAAGGGAAAACAACCCCCAAGAACCGAGAAATCCAAAGATTACTGTGAATACCACTGTTTCAACGGACACCAGACCGAAAAATGTAAAAACCTCAAAATAATGATCCAGAAATTGATTGATGCGGCGAGCTCAAACATTACATACGAAAGGATGTCGCAGAGGATAGATCTAAACGAACCAAGCCAGTCCAACTTCCAGAAGGGAACCGCACAATCAACACCATCTCGTGTTCTGAAACCGCAGGGCCCTCACTTACAGCACAGATAGGAAAGAGGTTACGGAAGCAGTTCGAGGACCGATGCGAATTGTATAAGATCGATGGGATAGAGGTGGACGAACATGAAGAGTGGATGGACTCACCTATTATCTTCGATGCTGAAGATATCGACGAAGATATGGAAGACTATAACGACCCCTTGGTCCTCACACTACCCGTGGCTGGATGTAACCTTAAAAAGATCCTCATAGACGGGGGAAGCTCAGTGAACGTTCTATTCTACGATGCATTCAAACGAATGAAGCTCCATGAAGAACAGCTAATGACCTCTTATTACACCATCTACGGATTTAATGGAGCACCCACGAAGCCATTGGGAGACATCGTGTTGCAGGTTGACCCCGGACCCATGAAAGTAGAAACACGGTTCAGCGTAGTGGACGCCCCGTCCCCCTACAATGCCGTCATTGGAAAAAAATGGTTACATAAACTCAAGGGAGTGGCGGCAACGTACTACCAATATCTCAGATTCCCTACACCTGAGGGAGTAATGGAAATCAAGGGAGATCGGGTCTCTGCAAGAGAGTGCCATGCCACTCAGGATCGCATCAACAACGAACAAGAAAAGCAACACAAAACCCGAAGACTTAAAAATAAAGAAGCTGCGAAAGAGAAGGCCATAGACCAGTTCCTCAAGGAAACTACAGGAAGGGATTTGACCAAAGATGATAATGTCCGGAACACAGAGACAAGTACTTCAGCAGCCAACGAGGGACAGAAACATACCAAGTATCAATTAAAGAATGTCCCAGTCCTCGGGGTTCCGAAGCCGGTTTTCACGCCATTAGAGCCCGTAAAAGAAATCAACATAGGAACGGAGGAAAACCCGAAGATGATCAAAGTAGGGACCATAATGGACGAAAAGAGAGAAGATTCTCTGACCAAGTTACTTAAAGAATACGCAGATGTATTCGCCTGGAAATTAGGAGATATGCCTGGGATTGACCCAAAAATAATCCAACACGAGCTGCGCATCAAACCAGGCACGCCACCTTTCAGACAGAAAATAAGAAAAGTTGCGCCGGAATATCATAAGGCAGTGGAAAGAGAACTTCGAAAACTACTAGACGCAGGTTTCATCAAGGAGGTCAAGTACCCTACGTGGATCTCCAATATGGTCGTCGTTCCTAAGAAAAATGGGGGGGTTAGGATATGCATCGATTTCACTAACCTCAACAAAGCATGTCCAAAGGATAGCTATCCATTGCCAAGCATAGATCAGCTGGTAGAAGCAGTAGAAGGATATGAAGAACTGTCATTCATGGATGGACATTCTGGCTACAACCAAGTGGCCCTGACAGAAGAGGATCAGCCACACACAGCGTTCTACACACCATATGGTATTTATTGCTACACTAGAATGCCTTTCGGACTTCGAAACGCAGGGGCAACATACCAAAGAATGGTCGATGCTATCTTCAGGCCATGGATCGGAAGTACCTTAGAAGTCTACGTTGATGATATGCTCGTCAAAATCAAGCTGCGAAAAGATCACCACAAGGATCTGAGAGACATCTTCGAAGCAATGAGGAAACACTGCATGAAAGTAAATCCAGAGAAATGTACTTTCGGTGTCACCTCGGGGAAATTCCTCAGGTATTTGGTAACAAAAAGGGGCATCGAGGTAGACCCAGTGAAGATTCAGGCCATAGTATAAATGCCATCCCCAAAGAATTTAAAAGAAGTTTAGAAGCTCAATGGGTCCATAGCAGCCTTGGGCAGATTTATTGCCCGATCTTCGGACAAATGCATACATTTCTTCAATATTCTCAAAAAAGGGAGCAAGTTTGAATGGACCGCAGAATGCGAAGAAGCCTTCCAAAATATAAGGAAGGAGCAAGTTTGGCATTATACATAGCAGCAACCGAAGACGCAGTCAGCGCAGTGTTGGTCAAAACCAATACGAAGATAGAACAACCTATCTATTACGTCAGTAAGACCCTCAATTCTGCGGAAAGGAACTACACAAAGATCGAACAGCTTATCCTATCATTGGTATGGGCTACTCAAAAGCTGAGAACCTACTTCCTAACTCACTTCGTCCGGGTCCCATGCAAAGCACCACTGGAAGCAGTCCTCAAAAGCGCGGGAAAAGTGAACGGTGATCCATGCGTTTTTCGAAAAGGGAAGTTTACCCGCGGACCATAAACAGGCTATGAAAATACTCTCCAAAGCAGAAAGATATGATCTTCGGGATGGGGTCCTGTACAAGAAATCCTTCCTCGGACCGTTACTACGTTGCTTATCTCGAAAAGAGGGGCACCGAATTCTAAATGACATCCATTATGGGGACGCAGGGAATCATAGCGGTATGAGATCACTAGCCGACAAAGCCAAAACGCAAGGATATTACTGGCCCACGATGATACAGGATGCCGCAAGAATGTCCCGACGATGCGAAGAATGTCAGCGTTTCGCCAAAAAGATACACGCGCCAGCAACAATGTTAAATTCTGTAGATAGCCCGTGGCCATTCGCAAAATGGGGCATAGATATCGTCGGGGCTTTCATTGAAGGATCAGGGAAAAGGCGATTTTTGATAGTAGCCACGGACTACTTCAGTAAATGGGTGGAAGGTAAAGCCTTAGCCAGGATCAGAGACGTGGATGTGTTTACTTTCATATTCCAGAACATCATCTGCAGGTTCGGCATACCAGCAGAAATCGTATCCGATAATGGTAAGAAATTACAAGGGAAAAACATAGACATGCTCTTCGATGCTTTCAAAATAAGGAAGAACAAATCCACCCCTATATACCCTCAAATAAACAGACAAGCGAAAGCCACCAACAAGACCCTCGCCCTTATCCTCAAAAAACAATTAGACGAACATAAGGGGCGGTAGTGTGAACAGTTACACAATGTGTTATGGGCATACAGGACAACGCGAAGATCTGCCACTGGGGAATCCCCGTTTCTCCTCACTTATGGAGCTGAAGCAGTCATCCCTACAGAGATACTCATGCCAACCACAAAGACCGAAGCGTGGGAGAAAAATATCACAACAGACATGATGTTAGAGAGATTCGACGACCTAGAATAAAGAAGGGAAGCAGCATTGCAGAAGATGGAAAATTACCAACGAAGACTTGCAAGGGAGTACAACAAAAAGGTAAAGCTTCGGAATTTTGTAGAGGGGCAGTATGTGTTGAGAACAATGCCACAGTATCAACGAGAGAAGAGATGGGGAAAGTTAGCACCTACGTGGGGAGGACCTTTTATAATACACGATATTGCGGGAAGCGGTTCCTACTACCTTCGTAATCTGAAAGGCGAGGTCCTCCGGCATCCTTGGAATGCTAAGTGGCTCAAACCATACTTCCCATAGGGGAAACGCAGCCTTGCAACTGCGTGAAGGGTACCAGAAGAAGAAGGGAGCGTGACCACTCTACATGTTTCTATCTCTGGACGAGGAATTGCAGGCCTCAACCTATCAATCAAACAAGCTTTCTATATATCAAGTAACTAAACCTATCGACAATATTTGGGAAAGTAGTTAATCTACAATCTCTCAGGGCTCCCCCGTCAGTGTCCATAAGTGTAAGACCAGGGGGAAGGCACCCAGCAGAAAGAGATACCCAACCAATCTTAAGGCAACGGGTCGACGGAATGGGTGTATGTAAATATTTTAACCCCATATCCTAGAACGTTGCCTCGGCCCCCACCGTCTGGGAATCCTATGGCCAAGGATTCGCCAGCGGGGTGACAGGTCTCAAGACGATCACGAAGGTACCTCCCTTCAGTATCGCACCCAAACACTTAAAACACTTTGATTTGTAATGTCTTTCCTTACAATGCTTAAAATAAAAACAAACCAACATTGCAGGTATATCAAGAAAAAGATCCATTTCATAAAGGATGATTACAAAAGCGGAAGACCAATTCAAGGAAGAATACACATCAAAAAATATTATTTTTACATGATCCTAGCAAAATATAATGGAAGGATAGCGATGCCACGGTCTCAACAAAAAGCTGCGGTCTCTACCTAGATGATGATGCCCCATCAGCAGGATTGTTCCAAAGACTTGAAGGGACGCTCCCACCAGATGAGGGTCCCGAGGAGCCAGGAAAGGCAGCAGGTACTGGACGATGCGGATAGTTCTTCACGAGGCCATGCTCGGTCTTCAGGCCAAGCTCTATCTTCTCCAACATCTTGTTTGTCTCCTCAGCCAATTGACACCGAGCCTTGTGCATAATAACTGTCGTCCGCTGCTGGGCTTGGGATAACAACGAAGATAGACGATTCACTTCTTTAGAAGCAGCGCCAACGGCCTCCTCGCGGGATGCCGCCAAACTCTTGAAGTGATTACTCTGTTCTTCATGTCGCGCTAAGGAAGATTGAGCCTTTTCAAACTTTTCATTTGCAACACGGAGTTGTCCCTCGAGCTCTGAAAAGACAACACCAGGGAGTTAGCACAGAAAAGACACAGTCACACTCGATGAAATAGGGTTATACCTTCGACACAAGCCGAAGCCTCTTCATACTCATTAACAACCGCATCTCGCGCTTCATCAAGATGGTCATATTCCGCTGATAGTTTCTTATAATCTAGTTGAAGGTTGGTGAGAGTAAATTGACAGGCATCTAGTTCTACCTGCTTCATCGAATCCATGTGACGAAGATGGTTGACTTCGTTGTTTATCTCTGATACCCCTTTGCTAAGTCTATACATACACACTTCAAGATTTCTCTCAGACTCAGCATGGCGAGCTACTTCAGCACGGGACGCGGCAAGGGCCTTGCTTAGAGCCCCAACTTCGGCACGGGCATCGTCCCTTTCCCTGGCTAGACACAGCATGCTATCCTTAACTCCTGGAAAAGGGAGGGATCGAGCCTTTCGTAATTCCTCTTCCAGAAGTTGTATCTTAGACTCCAACAACGAAGCACGCTCACGGGATTCCCGCAGATTCTCACGTGTCCACAGCAGTGTACCATTGAACAAAGCACGGTCGTGATTATACAGATTCTGCATATCAACTATCTGAACATGCCTTGCGCGCCATACCTCAGCCCGAGCGTCCCACTTTTTGGCTTCGCTCTTAATTTTCTCGACCAACTCTTTGATACGAGATTTCTGCGTGCCCTTTCGTTTCGAAGCCATATCAGCTCGGGGACGCCACCCACTGGAGATAGGGTGGGGAGACTCAGACAGAACAACTAAGTAATAGAGGAATTACGACACATGGCGAGAGAAAAGAGGAAAAAGAACCAAACCTGTGAAAGCTGAAACTTGGCCGCGAGTCTGCTCTAATTCGGCGCGAACGGCAGCAAGCTCTGAACGAAGACCAGCCTCCGCTTCACCCAGCCTTTCTTTCTCTTTAAGGCTTTTCTTCAGCTCTTCTATTTCCACCTCAGCCGCAGATAATTCCTTTTCTCTGTGACGAAGCTTAGCCTCCAGCTTCAAAGATTTTGCTTTAAAGAACTGATACACACGTGGTTACAATGCTCACTCCTCATCATCTACACATTAAGACAACAAACATTATTTCACCGAAGGATTCGATCATCACGAAGAGATATGTACGAAGACTTACCTCCAAGACACGCTGCTGAGGAAAACCATATTGGTACCCATCGGCTATGGCCATCATATCCGCAACAGAAGTAGGAGGCTCCGATACAAGGGTAGTTTCGGGAACACTCAAGTTTTTCCCCCAGGCCTCAGATACCCGCGCCTTGGAAGATAGTTCCATCATACGACGGGTGTACGCATCGGAATCCTTTTCACCAGTAACCACCGGAGCAGGATGAGGGACGAACAACAGACTCTTTTTCTTGAGCCAATCCATTATGGCGTCTTCACCCTCAGATGTCGGCGAATAAGGGAAATCCGCGGAAGGCGAGTCAATCACCGACTTCCCTTCTTCGATATGGCCCCTTCAGCACAAGTTTCGGCATCGACATGCGCACCATGATCATCCGCGCCCCCGTCTCGAACAGCAACGTCTTCCTTACCAGCACCCCCGAGCACATCCCAATCATCATTGGGGGAAAGTAGAGAGAAGTCTTCAGGAAAATCGAGAGCATCATCGAAGAATTCCCTGCGGAATAAACCCGGTCAAAAGAAAACTCTTGAGAAAGGGTGGGGAGAGTCTCCGCAGCATCACCAGCAGGGACAGAAATATCACCAATAACACCGCCGTCACTACCGCGGCATTGTTTTCTTCCCTCATCACCATCACAACCCGCACGAACCTCCTCCTCGGCATTGAGAGGGGAAGTATCAGTACGTTCTTCCCCATCCGTAATCTCCTCATCCTCGGCAAACTCTTCGTTTACCGGACTGGTAACTTCTTCATGAACCTCAGCCTCACCCATCACAATGGTAGAAGACTGCTTCGGCCTGATCTTTTTCTTCTTCGACACCTGAAAACCAACACATTCCACAAAAAGAGTTATTTTTCCCTGAACAGTTGGACTTTTAAAGGAGGAGAAGCGCTAGAATCCGCGTACCTTGACAGTAGGAACACCCTTCGATGGAAGTATAGCACCAGAACCTTCCTCCTCGTCTCCTTCAACAACGTCGAGGGCATAAGGAAAGTTCATGCCTTCGAAGTTTAAACGCCAGGGACAGAAATCTCCATAACGAGCAGGAGGAGATTCACGTGGCCTGCTACTCGCAGAAGGACGCCAACCGCGCGGACCAGGAATCCAACCGTACGCCCAAGGACCAACAATTTCAATAACAGTAGCGTGCCACTCATAATCATGGTCACGCTTGATCCTCTCACGTGCTGGAAAAAGTTTCCGCTGACTAGACCCCTCGGTGCCTGGAACATACTTCAGTTTGGCATCGCTAACCTCACTTAACAGACGAATTTCGCCCCGAGGAGCAGCGAGATTCCGGAGGCTAACACTCCACGGTTTACGATTCCTACTATTAACGTAATCACCGAAGGAATTGTTGAAGTTTTCCGGAGTATACCATTCCCTCTCCACGGGATTTGGAACGTAACACGTCATCATCGTCTCCCCCTTACTCCGCAGATAACACTCCCTTAGTGCACGGAGATAATTCCCCGATAATTGCGACACAGAACGACTGTGAGTATTGGTGGAAGATCCTTCACGACCAGCAAGCACATCGTAATAAAAGGAGTCACCAGACTTGTACAACGGCAGCATAAGACCAGCCTCGAAGGCTCCAACCGTAGTCAACAAGTGAAACTCATCAAACTGATACTTTGAGATGAGCTCATAAGTAATATCATCCTCAGGGGCATAGAAACGAACATCGAAGGCTTGAAGCTCATGCTTTTCCTTGAAAACTTCGAGATCAATATGTTTAAACGTTACTTTTTTCTTGCTGACCGAAACGCTGCGTATCGACGGGGCAGCCTCATCCTCCTCCGCGGGATCGGATGAACCAATGAAAGCCTCGGAAGCTTTTCTCTTTAAAGAAGGATTTTTAGAAGATTCAGCCCTCGGGACACCACCCTTTGTATTCTTCCCTTTGAAAGAAATTATAGGAGGGGGCGGCAGAGGATGCTGCTCGGATACTACAGAACGCAGAGGAGGAACATCAAAAGCGACAGCACGAGGAGGTGCCTGCGTACTCCTAACTTCATCACGAGGACGAGACACCGCACGATCGACAGCACTTCGAGACCCGGAAGGATTTTTCGAAGGACCCTCTTCCCTAGGAGAAGAGGCCTTCGCCCCAGAAGAAGAAACTCTAATACCACGAAGATCATTGTGAGACTCTCTGCGCGGAGGGGATCTCGATAGACCAGCACCCGGAGTTGATAAGGAAGCCGCGGACGGTCAGACATGGCTGCGAAAAGATAAACCATAAACAAGTTAGAAACAAACACAAGGACATCACCAAAAATCAAAAAACATAAATAACAATCCACCTCAGAAAGCACAGAAACCCTAAAACTAGCATACATGCTCGAAATTCCCTAAAACCCTAACCTCAAAAACCTAATCAATACAAGTAAAACAATGGCCTCCTTGATTTGAGACGAAGAACAGGGGCAAACTAGCATGCAAGCATTAAAAAAGGTTCTTCATCACAAACAAGGGACGACAGCAGCAGAAATAGGAAGCTACGATGATCAACAGCAGAAAATTCACAAATCAACACAGCGTAAAACAGTGGAAACAAAGAAAAGAAAACTTACCAGCAGAAACAGCAGCAGAAAGGACAAATCAGAAATAAAGAAGAAGCAAGCGTAATGAATGCTAAGGCAGAGAGAATTTAAGGGCTGAAGAACAAGGAATGAAGACTGACAGAGAATGAAATAAATTTGTAGGGAGAATGAAATTAATTCTCTTTCTCTCCTTAATATACCCGAAAGAAAGAGAAGGAAATTAATGGAGGAATGGGAAGCGTGCCCATTAAATGAGCAGTTAAATGCACGAATAAGAGACGTGCCCAAGTATCTAGGAGAAGTTATTAGGAGAGATGGAAAAATATGCAACGACTGTTTTCTTCAATGCACCCACTAAACATTCAAGCCCGAAGAAAAGGGGCAAATTGTGTGTACATATCTCACCATCAAACACGTGTATATAGGAAGATACGTGGAAAGCATGCAAGCCAACACATCAAAACATGATGTACCGCGGAACACCAAATAACTCCCGAAGAGTTACTTTATCCCATCCCCAAAAGGAGCTAAGATCAACGGTGAAGAGAAAGTTAGCTGACACGGATGTGACAGGGGCAGAAGACACTTGTCTGACACGAGCAGGCGCCTCAACTACCCGCATTAAACACTCTGAGCAGTATACGTGTCGATCAACCCGTGGAACGAACGAGGATGGTCTCTGCGTGATCAAGTGATGAACGAAGACCTCCGCGGGACGGACACGAAACACAAGAAGATAAGGTTTCAACGGTCCTCAGAGATGGGTCCCAGACTCTAACCCTATAAATACCCCCTCTCCACCAAGAGTGAGGGGATCGGAAAAATCAGGAGAGAGAGGAGAGAGAGATAATTGTGAGTGTAAGTCTTTTACAATAGATAGACATATGTAAACTCCAAAGTCATTCGACTATCCTTGTAACTCTCAAATACATAGTGAAACAACAAACCCCGTGGACATAGGCCTTTGTGCTGAACCACGTAAACCCCAGTCTCATTTACATTTCAGCACTTTACGTTCGTCTAAAACCCCATGAATCTCTATTTCTATGTTTGGTCTTCTTTATTTTTACTCAGGTCCCGTGCTCAAACGCCTCGCACGGTGTTATTAGATGAGGCTGTGATAAACCTGAGGGTTTTGAGCCAAGGAATCGGCACAAATGTATCATCAGTATGAGTCTGTCTAGATTACGAACTTTGGTTGTGAACACGTAGATGCCTTCGTGATTTAAGTGTTTACAATAATCGTGAAGACAACATGCCATCTATTCAAAGTACTTGCAGAAGAAGAAAATATTTGGGAAGGAAATACGGAAAATGGGTCATTTGTCCAAATATTTTTAAATCAAGGTTTAAATGGACGAGTAAAAAATAGTTTTGGTAAAATGGCCAAAAAAAATAGTAAGGATGAAACTGGTTTCATCCTAGCTTAAATTTAAAAAATAGCAAGGATGAAACTGGATACATCCTGTGTAAATTAAAAATAAGAAAAAATATTTGAAAATGGGCACGATGAAACTGGTTACATCCTACCTATTTTTACATTTTTGTCCATTTAAACAGTATCAAAATCTAATTGTCCATTTCACCCAGGAATTGTTGATTTTGGTCTTTTTAACCAATTTTATGAAGGAAATAACAACAGGATTGGCCATGAGTCACCTATTTATAGATAAATCCGGGCAATAAATGGGATGGTAACCGTACACACCCGCCAATGCATGTAACGATGTACAACCACCCTAATAAATGGGTGTAAGGCGCCGCGAGGCGTCGGGTGTAAAATCCCGAGTAGCAGCGAGGCGCGGCGAAGCCCGGCATAGACCAATAATTCGCACAAAGGTTTTTATATAAATGGTGGAGGAATACTGTATAACAATAATTATCAAAATAACCAATAAATGTTATGTTTTTGACATAACTGATAATTAGCTTAGACTTTCTATATTAGCTTGTAAATCTTAATGAAAAAGATTTGCAAAGGATTTGGAAAGACTTTTTTTCCTTTATTATTGTTAGAGTAATTAACAAAAACAACTAGGAATGATCTTCTTCTTAACATATATAATTAGCTTAGCGTTTTAAAATATTAATGTACCACTTGATCAAAAAGATTTTCCAAAGATATCGACAATATTTTTTTTTCCTTTTTTGGTACAAAATGCCATTTTGGTGCCCAACAAACTTCCGCCTTGGCCTGAGCACCTAGAAAGGCGACGCCTAGGTGCCATTTTTAAAAGTGGCATCTCTATACCCACTGCGTGATGCCCAAGCTCAAATTAAGGCCACTTTGGCGTCTAGGCGACGCCTTTGACAAACATAGAATAAATGTATGGGGAGAATCCCAAAGCTGTACAATTTAAAAATAAGGATATATCCACAAAATAAAGTACCAAGAAACCAAAGATGAGTTTCTCTCATATCCAAACCTCGCAGATCCATCGGCGACTTATCGACAATTGGGCCATGGGAGCGCCAAAAGTTGGCCGAGTGGAGAAGTGCAAGAGACTCGAGGGTCCTCCTTGGGACTTGGAATCATAAAACGAGAAAAAGAGAACCTATAGTAGAATTCAAGATGACTATTGGGTTATCTGACAATTAACCCAATAGTCGGAGGACTAATGTTGATACTTCAAAATATTACCCCTTAATAGGATTAGGTAGTTCCCTAAAGAAAGGGTAAGCCCATTAGGGAAATGGGGACTTGGGGCTAAGGCCCATGTCCAATAGGGTATATCCATGGAATAGAAAGGATATGGAAGGGATTATTGAGAAGTTAGGGGTTATATTAGGAGGAATGACAATAATAGTAAATAAGAGGGTTTCGGTGACATGTGGCATGATGTCACATAAAGAAGGAACTTTGGAAAAATCCCATAAAAGTAGGAATGTAGTACAATGAAAAACAGACACCCTCTCTTACTATTCTAGGAAAAGGTGTAGTCATTGTTGTGACTTGAACGTGCAGAATCAATATTATCTTTACCTTTCAACACCTGTAATCACTGATGATGTGATTATCGTCTCCTTATACTTATCCCATAATTTGAGATTAGGGTTTCGAGGCTATAAACAGATTAGAAATCGGTTATTCTAACTATAACAACAGAATGTGAACTTCAAATATAAACTTTTCTCTCTCAGAGCCTTTTTTATACAACATGTATTCGAAAGATCACCATATACTTCTTCTCCTTTAACACCAAGTTCAAAACTATCTCAACCCCTCTCCTCCTCCAAATACCATTTTCTTCGCCATATACCACACCAAACCCATACATATTTTGTCGTTCGTTCATTTTTGAGGTGTCCGCAAAAATCTTATGCTTGTCATAGTTCATCACAAGACCTGAGTTTGAAGATATTTTTTCATCTCCCTGATCATGTTTTTCCGGTCAAATGTTCTTCTTTTCTCGGTTGTTCGTTAATGATCCTACGGGCTTGTGCTTATATGCACATACCCAAGATTAAATTACACATCTCGAATTGAAATTTAAACGGTTAACATAGGAATTGGAAAGAAAAAAAACATAATAAGTAAAATTTTCAAGAACAATTTTGAGATGATGAACAAGATGAAGATGTTGAAGTAGAAATTACTTAATAATTAATGCATTAGGTTTATTTAATTAGATTTTAAAATGTAATAAATTTAGTATTTTTAACTTATGTCATTTTCAATGAAGTGGTAGTTTTCATTATTTAAATTTTGAATTACATAAAAAAACTTAAAAACACATAATAACATAATTATCCCATGTACAGACAAAACTAACATCCCATACGGTTATGAGAAACTCCTTAAGAATTTGGAAATGAGTTTTGTATTCAATTTTCTTTCCTTTCCTTTCCAGCTTCACTATTCCTCTCGAGATCACACTCTAACTTAAACATTTAATCCATCCCGAAGTCGATATCGGTTAACAAATCCGACTTAAAACTATAAGATTTTCAACTTGTTTTCTTATTATTACAAATCGATAGAATAATTTTGTATGATCCTGGATGTGATGATTACATGTGAAATGCATAGGATTTCATGAATCTTAACCCAATAGCTCATACCGGCTAAACCATTTTACATCGTTCTTCGTCTTCACTAAATCTAGGATCAACCATATGTTATGGAAAAAAGAAAACAAAATATGTTGAAGGTGTGATTTTGAAATAAGTATGGGTTGGTATCTATAGGTGTTAGAGCATTTCTCGGTCGAACTCGCAAGTGTTGCTATCTCAAGATTTTTTGTCAAGTTTAGTTGCCAAAACTATAAATCTTGATTTCTAGTCTACTTATATCTAAGTCTCTGATTAGGATAGTAAGTGTAGTTGAGCCTTAGACTCCACGACGTTCATCGATTGAAGACGAAGAACTATTCAAGGGAACTTGTGGAACTTCATCAACAAAGAGGTATGTGGAGACTTGAACTTATATATCACTCAAAAGTCTATCTATTCTATCTCCTATTTTGAGACAAAAGTCGTATTGCTATATAGACTTCAATTATACACATTTGCTATTTCGAGCCGAGTTTATCTCGCCTATCTATTTCTCGAAATATGTGTTAGTAAGCTTTCGCTTTATCCAAGTTCATCTTTACTCGTGACGAAAGTCATGTTGATTATTTCAATAACTTGAAAATCGCTTTGATGAAAATAGTTCATGGATAACGACTATTTTCACATCCTCTAAGAAAGTTTCTATGATTGAAATGAGAGTTTAGAACAAGTAACCATGTTTGGATATAAACATAGTGTGTTCTCACATTTGTGTAAAAGTCCAAAACCGGGAACCTAAAGTATGCGTACCCGTACACGTACATGCGGTTGTTGGAAACTCGGGCAAGTATGCGTACCCGTACCCGTACGCATACTGGCGGAAGTTTCATGTACGTGAATTTCTGCTGGAGTTTGGAAGTGGAATTGTTATGTGCACCTGTACGCCTATTGGCGTAACCAAACTTGGTCTGACCACTTAGGTATGCGTACCCATTTGCATACTTAAGTAGGTTACTTTCTAAAATCGGTTTGTTCATGAACTAAAACATTTATATAATAAGGAATGTGGTCTTTGCAAACCGTGGCTATAACATTCATGAATTGATTCGAGTGAATCAAAATCGATTTTACTTCGATTGTGTCTTGTATACTTCTATAAGATCTAAGCAATTAAACAACTATATAACTAGTTCATTTGAGTCATTTGGACTAGTTATGGTGAAGATGAATAAGGTTGATATGAAAGTGCTCATATGTCTAACCATTGGTTAACTATTGTTGAACCAACCAAGTGTACACTTTTAGGTACGGTTACTCAAACCTAAATGAAGTAACATTTCATTTGTGTATAACAAGCTAAGTTCGATCTAACATTTAAAATATATTAGCTTGAATCTAATCAGGTTTTCATCTTACGGTGAATATTGAATGCTTTGTTACCAAGGTAACTTAGATTGCAACCATGATTTGAAATCTATATAAAGGAGAACTCTAGCAACTGGGAAACCTAATCCCCACACCTCCTGTGTGATACTAGTTGTATAAGCTAGAGTCGATTCTCCTTTAACCTTAGGTTTTTCACGAAACCCTATAGGTTAACGACTTAAAAACTTCATTGAGTTTGTGAAACCAGACCCAACTATTTTCTCTGTAGTTGTGTGATCTGATCTTGCTGTTTTTATCGTGATTGAGTATAATCGTAAGATTGGCTTGAGATTTATATCTCTGATAGGCAAAATATAAAAGTAGTCACAAACACCTTCGTCTCATCGTTTGTGATTTCATAATATCTTGTTTCGTTAATCGATTAAGATTATTGTGAGGTGATTGATAATTCTAGGCTGTTCTTCGGGAATATAAGTCCGGGTAATCGATCGATTCCTGTTCACCTTTATTTATTAAAAGACGGAACAAAAACTCGTAGGTATATACGTAGGAGACAGATTTATCTATTCAATGGACTTTTCTGTGTGATACAGATTTGTTTATCAAGTCTTCGAATTTTGGTCGTAGAAACTCTTAGTTGTGGGCGAGATCATCTAAGGGAATCAAGTGCGTAGTATCCTACTGGGATCAGAGACGTAAGGAGCACGATTGTACCTTGAATCAGTGTGAAATTGATTAGGGTTCAACTACATTCTAGACCGAAGTTAGATTTGTAGTAGGCTAGTGTCTGTAGCGGCTTAATACAGTATGGTGTTCAAATCTGGACTAGGTCCCGTGGTTTTTCTGCATTTGCGGTTTCCTCGTTAACAAAACTTCTGGTGTCTGTGTTGTTTCTTTTCCGCATTATATTTTGTTATATAATTGAAATATCAAAGGTTGTGCATTGAATCGATCAATTGGTAAATCCAATCTTTGGTTGTTGAATGAAATTGATTTATCCTTAAACATTGGTCTTTGATACCATTCAAGTTATATCTCTTATATTCAATCGGGCTCGCAAATTATTGTTTGTTTGATTGTGGATTGAATTGAGAGATTGAGATATAACTCTTTGATATACTTTTCTTAAGATTGAGTCTAACTGTCTAGTTGATTCTATTGTAAGTATATTGGAGTTAGTCCATATAGATTGCTAAGCGAAATATTGAGTGAGGTTGTTAGACCCCCACTTTTTCAATGAGGAATTGGCTGAGAGAAATTGCCGATAGAGTCTTGGCCGCACGGTCAAGTGAAAACTGCAAACTAAAGTTTAAATATTAAATACACTTCAAACGAATTAACGATTAAGACAATTTAATATTCAAATGCTTAATGGAAAAATTAAAACTATTTATTTTCATACTCTGGGCACACAAATTTAACATTCAAGTGAAAATATGAAACTAAGTACGCCCTTCTGACCATCCGTACTCCGCTTACAGATTCACTTTCAGGTCCTCTCTTAACCTGTCATACAGATTCTTGTTATGAATGTGACTAGTCATCTGCGCATAGTTCCAAGCAGGTACCACTCTTTCTAGTTGGATCTCAGGCCTCAAATCGATAACATCATGGTTAGTTTAATCCTTATTACGACGGGTTTCCTAAATTACCATGTTATGCATAATTATTCAAGTAAATGTTGTTTTATGCATTTCACAAGCACTTAAAACACGATATGACCCACAAACGATGGAGAACTTTCGCTTCAGAATTCCAAAATCTTGTTCCACATACTTCCTCAAATTCATATATCTACTGTTAAAAAACCAATATAAACGATCCAATTCGCCACTAGGGGGCTCACGGTAAGCTTTAACTAAGGTTGACCATTTGATATATTCCAACTGCAAGATAACTTCCATGAGTGTATTGATGACCGTTTATTATCAAATGTACTTGGGAACACATCCATGCTTTAGATCTTCAAACAGAGGCGATTTGTACTAAACATTTATGTCGTTTTATGAACTCCGAAGACCAAAAAAGCAAGCCATATCCAATAATTGGAATATAGTAGTTAGTTCTGAGTAATGACCCTTATATTGACCGACCTAATATGTATGGCATCTCGTCCATACCCAATGCATGCAGTCAAGACTACCTATCATTCCTGGAAAACCCCTAGCACGACTTTGCTTTAATATTTCTCTAATATCTGCCTCGGTGGGGTTTCGTAAATAGATTGGACCAAAATGATTAATCATTGCTTCGCAAAACAACACAAGAAATTTGAATGAAGTTGGTTTTCCCGTACGAAGGTACTCATCATTAGACTCCACTGGACGCCCATAACCTAAGATCCTTAGGGCCGAAGTATCCTTTAGTGCATGAGTATGACCTTTAATATTTAGTGCATCGAACTGATAATTGAATTGAGGTTCTACCTTAGAAAACTCATTAATAATCTTTAGCACTGAGTGATGGGACATGCAGAATCGATGTTGGAAATCTTGGTCAGAGTACACACAATATGGAAGAATATAATCATGTATCAGCTTCTCGTGGAACTGATCTCCCATTTGATGCGTATATCTTGTGAATACTTCCTTTGGATCTAGAGTTCCAGATATCTTCCATGAATATAAAAACAATATAGTGTTGCTTAGTTCTCTATCTTCATCTGACTCATCATCCAGTTTCAACAACATCTAAATAAACATCTGTTGTTGTGATCCAAATCGATCCATATGAATATGTATATTGTTAATCACAAGAACCCATTGATAATGAAATTAAAAATAAGTAAACTGACATTAAAGATAGAAAAAATAGGTAGATAACATATGGGACAAACATATAGAATGAAATTTGGGAATAATAACCATTCGAAAAATACTTGTTAACGACAAAGTCCCCACCGTCAGGCATAGACTCAACCGCCAACGGTCAACTCTCTACACCGGTGGTACTGTCTCAACTTCTCCATTAAGACTTGGTAACTCATGCTTCACCAAAATAAATAAATAAATACACCAGTTTTCTTGAAGTCCGACGAACTGAATGAAAACTCGCTTTCCCACGGGAGTATAGGAAAAAAACCGGTTTTCTTATCCAAAAAATTTTCTTCTCTAAAATCTCCACATCTTTTTCCTATGATTTCAATCCTTATGAGATCTGAGTAGTAAATATTTGCCGGGGATGGCATCCGGCACTCATGAAAAGGAAACAAGTCAGGTAAAGTGTGTTTGGTGATGAAGATGGGGGAAAATTGAAGTTTTGTAATTTTGGGGTTCTCTTTTTAATTAAGGTAAGGGTCATGCATTCAATCTTTTTTTCTTTTTACTCTTTCTCATAGATAAATTTTCTTTCCGTTGTAGATCTATATATCCATCCATTTTGGTCGGTTTTCCTCAATTTGTTTCATGATTGCATGCCTCTGTTTGTTAATCTGATCTTTATGTTTCTGTTTGTCCCTTAATTTCTTAATTCTTGAATTTGCTCTTATTTTCCTTATCAGTCGGTTCATCCCTGTGTTCATTATGGTGTTATGTTGTCGTATCTTTATTTTCAACTTCTGTTGTTGAAATTTCATTGTGTTTTCTCATGGAATTGATTGATAATAGTGCTTCTGAAATTCCATTGTGGTTTAGATAGAATTGATTTGTAGAGTTGAAGTAGATCTGTTAATGTTGTTTTGTTTCATGGTTCTTGTGTTGCGTAATTAAGAATGATTATTAAAATAATCGGTTAAGAAATGTTAATGGTTCATGGCAACACTGTAGCTTGCTGCCTTCTCAAGCTAATTCAATTCTTTAACAATTTTTAAAAAAAAAAAATAACAATAACAATATGATTATAAAAAATGGAATTCTTGTAATTTTGTAACCATGAGTCATGCATGATTTGAAGTCTAGTTTAGCCGAGGTTGATGTTTTAGAATTATCAAATGATCCCCTTAAAAAGAAACAAAAAATTTTAAAAAAATGTTATCGTCTTTAGTTGTATTGGTTTTCTTAGTGTGTCAATTTGTTTGCGTGCTTTCTTTTTTATGAGTCCCCTTAAGTTGTCCTTTTTCGGTCATGTTTAACCCCTTTCCCTCCATCCTAAACCACGTATGGATCTTGACGATGGTCCAAGGGCGCACGATAAGATTGCAAACCCAGGTAAGTCCTTAATTTCCAAACCTCTTATTTTTTAGTCAGTTACATTTTTATTCTAGTTTTGAATTTTTGAAGTTTCGTAATTCATTCACTACTAAGTCCAGTCTTCAACATCAATCCAAAAATCAGATTTAACTTTAAGTAAATATTATATCAATCCAAAAATATGCATCAAATCCCAAATACATACATCAGACATTAACATACTAAACAGGTTTATAGAAATCTGTCCCTTCTAATTCAACTCACCCAAAATGCTCAACCAAGCCCAAATCCATTCTAAACCCAATATGAAAATTCCAGCGCGGAATTGTCAAGGCATCAATAGTCAAACTTCAATACAACATCTACAAGATCTAGTATCATTGCACAAACCCGAGATCCAATTCATTTCAGAAACTTTAGCAAATGACCGACATATGTCAAATCTTGCTAAATCACTTCAGTTCCAAAACCTAACCTCCGTTCCCAAAGTAGGTCGTAGAGGTGGACTATGTCTTATGTGGAACAACATAAACATTCGGGTTCTTCTCCAGTCCCAAAGTTACATTCACGCCATTATTACTCCACCAGCTCCGGCATAACCATGGCTTTGCACATACATCTACGGTCCTCCTCATCCAGATGCAAGAACAGATTTTTGGCAAGATTTCCCAACAATCTTCCCAAATCCCATCTACTCAACTCCTTGGCTCCTAATAGGGGATTTTAATGACATAATGGACCAATCAGAGAAAAAAGACGGCAGACAAGTCACATATAGTCAAACTCAACCGTTCCTAACAATGATAGATCAAATGGGTTTTATCGATCTAGGATTTAGAGGAGATCAATTTACATGGACAAACAACCAATAGGGTCAAGACATCATGGAAAGACTTGATAGAGCAATTACAACCCAACATTGGCGCACAACGAACCCTCATGTTGGAGTCACCCACCTTCCAAGGATTGCATCGGATCACGCACCCATCCTGCTACACACCAAAGCAATTGACTGGCAATGGAAAAAAATTACAAGTTTGAACATCTATGGCTAACACATCCACAGCTCAAGAAAATCGTCGAATATGCATGGACACAACAAAGCGACTCAGATTCTGACATAGATCTTCAACTCAGGTTAATCACAACGGGACAAACACTAATGGACTGGAACAAGGACACTTTTGGACATCTTCCAAATTTAATTCGCAATTCAACAACACAAATTAAGATGGCCCAGCATCAATGTGCCATTCACATCGGAGAAGAACTAAATTTTTGGATAAATCGAGAGAAGGAGCTGCGCAATCATCACCTAACTTTACTTCAATGACATGCAACATACTGGAAGCAAAGGTCCAGCATTCAATGGCTCCAATCAGGAGACAATAATACAACCTTCTTTCATACCAAGGCAACCATACACCGAAGCCGCAACAACATAAAGCAACTACAAGATCATCAAAACAACTGGGTCAGTGATAAAGATCAAGTGATCCAGATCATCCTCGATCATTTCACCACTCAATATTCATCCCCAAACACAACTTTGGACGAAGAAATCTTTGAAGAAATAGGTCCGTGATTGACATCTTCACAATGTGACCAGCTCTCGACAGCCGTAACAGTAAAGGAAATCAAGCAAGCATTGTTCTCCATTAACTCTGATAGTGCTCCTGGTCCAGATGGATACATCGGTAAGTTTTTTAAAGTTTTCTGGGACACCACCCATATTAAATTAATTGCAATGGTTCGAAGTTTTTTCGATAATTTAAACATCCACCCTCTCATGAATCATACAAACATTACACTAATTCCGAAAGTTGACAACCCAACAAAACCATCCCAATTCAGACCTATAAGCCTCTGCAATGTCAGCTACAAAATCATCTCAAAAATCCTAGTCAACCATCTACGCCCTCTCCTTCCATTCTTAATAAGTCCATATCAAAGTGCCTTCGTCCCTAAGAGATCCATACATGGTAACATCACAATTTCCAATGAGCTATTTCATCACATCAAAACATCAAAATCCACTAAAAACCCCCAAAATAGCTCTCAAACTCGACATCCAAAAATCTTATGATATCCTGGACTGGGGATTCATCAAAAAAGCTTTTACAAAACTAGGTTTTCCATCAATATTTGTGGAATATATCATGCTATGTATCAAATCGGTAACTTACTCAATCAACATCAATGGTACACCGTATGGATTCATTACTCCTACCAGAGGCATTAGACAAGGTGATCCCTTATCTTCCTACATATTCATTATATGTGCGGAAATTCTATCAACAAATCTTGCCAAACTGGAGGCAAAAAAACTGGTTCAGGGAATCCGGATATCGAAAAAGGCACCTCCCATCCTACACCTAATGTATGCATATGATTTTCTCATCACATACATAGATACCCAGGAAAGTAACGACCACCTTCAGAGAATTCTTCAATCATACGGCTCTTCAGCTGGTCAAATTATCAACGCAGCAAAATCAACCATCAGTCACCGCCCAAGGCTACAACAACATCACATAGATACTATTCACCATTTCTTCGGCATGCCAACCACACCAATCCCGCATATATACTTAGGAGTTCAATTCAAACACGGGAGGACCTTACGTCACATCTTCGAACCACTACTCCAGCGATTGGCACGCAAAGCTCAAGGATGGATCACAAAATGCCTTACCCCTGCAGAAAGACTACTCCTAATAAACACCTCCTTAACACCAAACTCAAATCATCTCATGAAAACACAACTTTTCCCAACCCATGTTCACAAACAAATTGATCGAATCACTAGGAATTTTTTTCTGGGGTCACGATTCTTCGCTCAGAAAACTTCACCCATTTGGATGGAACAAGCTAAACAAACCAATAGCGGAGGGAGGCTTGGGCATCAGGAAGGGTAGTCATCACGATAAAGATCTTTTCATGAAAAAAAAAATTGGAACATTCAAGACCAGTCACATTCCATTTGCTCAAGCCTCTTTAATGAGAAATACCTCCACCATCATCCTATATTGCAAGGTACAATTTCAATACCCAGTACTGCAAGCCCTCAATGGCAACAAATGACATCTTTCATACCTACTGTCAAAAATCATATATTTCACCAAATAGGAAATGGTTTTGTTAGAGAATTGCTTGGTCGAAATCGCATGCATTTCTATCTCAAGCATGTTTGTCAAGTTTAATTGTCAAAACTATGTCTTAGTTTCTAGACTACTTATAGCTAAGTCTCGGTTAGGACAGGTTAGTGTAGTTGACCTCCAGACTCCATGGCGATTATCTTGCGAAGACGAAGAAATACTCAAGGAACTAGTGGAACTTCATCCGACCAAAAAGGTATGTGAGACTTGAACTTATCTATCACTCAAATGTCTACTCTATCTCCTACTCTTGAGACAAAGTCGTATAAGTATGATAGTTTTCATACATACACATTTGATATTTCGAGACGAGTTTACCCGTCTATCTTTTATCTCGAAATACGTGTTGGTAAAGCTTTCGCTTTAGCCGTTGTTCATCTTTATCCCGTGACGCAAGTCATGAAGACGTTTCGATCTTGAAAATAGCTTTGATGATGATAGTCGTGAATAACGATTATTATAACATTATAGAAGAATATTTCAATGATTGAAATGTAGAGTTGAGAATACGTAACCAACTGAGGATATAAGCATATATAGTATATTCGCACATTAGTGTATAAATCCATGTGCCGGAAACCAAGTGTGTGCATTCGTGCATACGTATTGGCGAAGGAGACAGGTTGGGTGCGCGTACCCGTACTGGCGGAAGTTTTCTAACCGAAAATTTCTGCTGAGGTTTGTGAACTTTGCAAACTGGAAAACCGTCACCTTAGGTATGCATACCCATACGCGTACCCTCGGAAGTTTTCGAACCGAAAATTTCTGCTGGTTTTACAAACCCAATTCCGGTAAAGCTAGAGTACACGTACCCGTACGCGCACCCAAGCTGGTTATATCTCGAATCGGTAGCTCATGAACTAAAAACAATAAATAAATAAGGAATGCAGTCTTTGCAAACCGTGTCTATATTGTTCATGATTAATTCAAGTGAGTTAAACCGATTTTGTTTCAATTGTGTCTATTATAAAGATCTAAGCAATTGAACAACTCTTGAACTAGTTCTTTTGAAGTCATTGGAACTAGTTATTGAAGAAGATGAATATGGTTGATATGAGAGTTACTCATGTGGCTAACCATTGGTGAACCATTTGTGAACCAACCAAAAGTACACGTTTAGGTACGGTTACTCAAACCTAAATGAAATACATTTCATTTGTGTGTGACAAGCTAAGTTTCGATCTAACGGTTGAAAGATATTAGCTTGGGAAAAATCAGGTTGATCATCTAATGGTGAATATTGAATGCTTTGTTACTAAGCTAACTTAGATTGCGAACCCTGATTTGAAAACTATATAAGGAAGACTCTAGCATCTGTGAAAAACTAATCCCCACACCTCCTGTGTGCTACTAGTTAGTTTTGCTAGAGTCGTTTCTCCTTTAACCTTAGGTTTCTTCTCGAGACCCTGTCGTTTAAACGACTAAAAGACTTCATTGGGATTGTGAAGCCATATGATACTACTTCTCTTGTAGTTTGCGATCTGATCTTGTCATTTTCTATCGTACGAGTTCAATTGTAAGATTGGATTGAGATTTATCTCCGATAGGTCAAGATAAAAAGAAATTACAAACATCTTCGTCTCATCGTTTGTGATTCTGTAACATCTAGTTTCACTATCATACGATTTAGATTGTTGTGAGGTGATTGATAACTCTAGGTTGTTCTTCGGGAATATAAGACCGGATTATCAATTGATTCTTGTTCACCTTGATTTTATCAAAAGAGGGAACAAACTTTATTAGGTTTATCTTTGGGAGACAGATTTATCTATCTGGTAGACTTGTTTGTGTGATACAGATTTGTCTATTCAAGTCTTCGACTTTGGTTCGTAACAACTCTTAGTTGTGGGTAAGATCAGCTAAGGGAATCAAGTACGTCGTATCCTGCTGGTATCAGAGATGTAAGGAGCGCAACTGTACCTTGGATCAGTGTGATATTGATTAGGGTTCAAGTACAGTCCAGACCGAAGTTAGTTTGTAGTAAGCTAGTGTCTGTAGAGGCTTAATACAGTGTGTGTTTAATCTGGACTAGGTCCCGGGGTTTTTATGCATTTGCAGTTTCCTCGTTAACAAAGTTCTGGTGTCTGTGTTATTTCAATTTCCACATTATATCGTTTATCTTTATAATTGAAATAATACAAGTTGTGCGTTGAAAATCATCAATTAGAATATCCAACCTTTGGTTGTTGATTTAAATTGATTGATCCTTGGATATTGGTCTTTGGTACCATCCAAGTTATTCCTTGTATTTGATAAAGACTCGCTGATTGTTATTAGCTTGAGTAAAGATCAAATCAAGAGAAGAGATATTAACTCCTTGATATACTTTTACTAAAATTGAGTCTGACTGTCTATGTGATTCTCTTAAAAGTAAATCGGAGTTTGTCCATACAGATTGCTAAGCGAAATATTGGATGGTGTTGTTGGACCCCCGCTTTTTCAATTGGTATCAGAGCAGGCAAACACGTTTAAGACCTCAAAAGTCCGTGTTTGTAGCGATCTGACTCCATGGAAAGCAGAACTATCTCTGATAAACGCATTTACAGAAATAAAAATATGTTTCTATCAGTTCTATCAACCAGAAAGATCTCTCAATCTCTATTATAGACGAACCTGGTGCTCACATGAAACAGACTAACACTGACTGGTGTTTTCCTGATGAATCTGACTCTTTTCAAGAGAAAACAACTAGAGAGAGTAAATTGATTATAAACGTTGTTAGAATTCAATCTGAAAGATTCAAACAGTTGAAAAAACAAGTCAACAATCTCCTAGGTACGGTAAAAGACAATGGCTCGAATGAAAAGGCTTCTTATAAAGAAAAACCTGAAGTACGATCATCTCGTATCTTACTTGAGGGAAAACTTAAAAGGGATGCTTTAGAAATTGAACACCTTTTGAGTAAACTCTCCATTCAAGGTTTTTCATAAAAGTATGCCATACCATATACTTCTAATCAAACTGAAAGAGCTCCAGTTTCAGAAGTAATTTCAGATTCCCACCTTGCTCAATCTGATAAGAAGGAGATTATCACATCAATTGAAGGAAAAATTTCTCCAAGCGATGTTAAGTCAGCAATCTCTAATCACCTCTGTGATCAGAAAATATGTCTTCTTGGTAATTCAAAAGGACATATAGTGCATAAGAGGAAATCCAAGTTGAAGAAAAAATCCTTTGTTAAACTTCACAAACCTTAGATTTGATTCTTAAAGGTGTAACTGACATTCGTATGACTAAACCAATCGGTTTCAGTACATAGCCTGTGTTCCCTACCAGGAAAGTCAGTATAGTGAGTTCCTCAAATGCACAGAAGCATTGCATACCTCTTGACAAATATCCTTCAAGAAAAACTCACGTTCCTTCTTCGGTCAGAAATGGAGATAATGCTAAACCTGATGTGATTCATTTATCAAGTGAAGATTGCAGATATGAACAGATAGATGAAGATCTAAAATTGATTATTGAGGGATATAAGGAAATAATCAACAAATTATCAATGTGATTTGTAGATAGTGGTAAAAAGTGATTCGATTCTCGAACTTGTGAAGGATAACTTTAGACTTAAATTCAAAACTAAACAGAAAACTCACTAATAATTATAACAAACACTGACAAAGTTGGTTTCAATATTAAAAGAACACTGAGGCTAAGATCCTACTATTTTCCAAGTTCAAAGTGATTTGGTCCAAATATTTATATTCATGCAATTTTCTCGTTTAATTTGATTCTAAAATATTGAAACTAATAGATTTTCAAAAGTAATAATTGTAAATACCAAGTATGAAGCATCAAGAGTCTATAAACTAAGCATACTCCATCAAAATAGATCACAATCACTCAAATAAAAATCATATTCAATAATAGTTCAAGGAAAATAATCATAATAATAATTGCAATAAATTAAATAAAATAGATTGTACCGCTTCTGTTGGAAAAATAGCTTCCTCTATCGCCTCAGCAATGGGGTTTAGCTCCTCATATTAATCATGATCTCAAAATAATTGTTTATGGCTCAAAAGATGATTAAAAAGATGAAAAGTGATAATACAGACGATTCGCAACAGTTTATTGGTGTTGCAGAATCACTGTTACAGGGAGAAATAGTAGCTAAAGACCTAATGCAACCGTTGTGATGAACGACACATAGGTACTGCTGTGAAACAACGATAGTTTGCTGCGACAGTTGATTGTGCGTCAATGTTCTTCGTGTTCTTGGTGCAGCAGCAGCAGAAAACAATTTTCAACTCGTGATTTCGACTCTCTATTCTCCTCTAAACTTCTCCTAAGGTTGCGTACCTCTTATATGACTTATCCCCTCTCCTTTTATAGGCCACAGCTCGATTAAATCTCCCCCAAAATCTTGGTTTATCTCCACAGCAAGTTTCAGAGTTTTCTTTCTGCCAAACTCTCTTCACGCGTATTTGACCTCTCCCAATACTTCCAAACTCTTCATTAGATAACTACGAATGTTGGGGAAGCTTTTCTAGCCTTTAATCTCACTGAATTGTCGAAAAATACTCCAACAGCAACCCGTGACCACAACACCTCTGTTTCCTTCTCCTAGTCGATCTAACCCAATTTATTTGATCTAATCACATATACCGACCCTGTTATGTTCTAGGAAGTCCAACCCAACAAAAATCCGAGATTGAATCTCCTTAAATCTTCCCAAGAATGCGAACCCTAATCTGCATGCATGCTGGTTTGTTTTACCGCCAAATTTGAAATTTGAATTTGTGAAGAAAGGGGGGGCGCACCCTATCTAGAGTAGGGGTGCCTTTAGCAGCTGCCTTAAGGGGTGTCCTGGGGGTGCCCCTTATCCAAACCGGGGGTCCGAATAGCAAGTGTCCTCCGGGTGCTTTCCGACAACTTTTCGAGCCAATTTTTTACAAAAATGTTTATTGGCCAAAAATACCTACAAATAAATAAAACACCATAATAAGTACAAAAATGAGTCCTAACAATATATAGAATCGAGACAAATCGGACACAAAAATGTGTCTATCAAATACCCCCAAACCTATTATTTGCTAGTCCTCGAGCAAAAATAAAATAGAAATAAAATCCTAACTCACTGTGGCAGGCATCGTCGATTGCATTTAGCGTATGAAATAAGCCTTTAAACCCCTAGGTGTCTCTAGTGGCGGAGTGTTGTCTCCGGAGGGCTTACCAGAGGTATACCCACAAAACCTTTATATTCCAGACCCTAGCTATCTATACAGAACCTTGGAAGGAACTAAAGAATCTCCTTGGTTGGCATACTTATTGACTACAGGAGGAAGTACCCTGATGCGAAATTCCAATTGTTGTACACGAGTTCGCACTCAAGCATACTAAATTCATACAAAGTGACAGAGCTCTACTCAGATAGTCGCATCCAAACTCATAATCAAACAAATCACATGGATAGATTAAGAAGATGGATATATAGAAAAACATAGATGGTTTTGATGTTGACTAAGGTGAACGGTGTTTCTCATATCTGTCTGAAGGCCACTGCCATAATGAACCTATCTTAATGGATTGAGATATCGGTCTGACTAATATCAACACACTGGCATATACAAGGGTACCAGTGGTCGATAATCCTAACTCTAGGTCAACACAACTGGCATATACAAGGGTTCCAGTGGTCGACTTTATTGAATTTATTCCAGTTGGTCTGATGGTCTGGTCTCAATTTCTCTCTCTTTTTTTTTTTATTTTTGCTATCTCAATCACTCTATTTCACCCTAACAATGGTAACAACTTGAATCGTGAGCCCCACCTAATCACTTAGAGAAACATATTTTAAAAAGAAAATAAAATAAAAATAGAAGTGAAAAGGACTCAATGAGATATGGCGAAACTACCATGTTATTTCTAACACCTGAGCTCTGTGCTTTTATGAATAGACTCTTTAGATGTTTCCATCTAATCAGATTGGTCCCTCAACTCCTACAACCAAAATGCTTCCATCCACTTAGATTGGGTAGTGCCATCCTTAATAAGGATAAATTTCTAGGCTCTGGAGTTTATTTATTGCAACGAAAAGGTAACAAAAAGTTCTACCCCACCCCCAAACTTAAATCTAACATTGTACTCAATGTTTCTAATTAAAGAACAGTACCAAAAATATAAGTAACATGAGGAAATAGTAAAGAGAGAAGTCGGAAAGATAGTACCTGGGTGAAGTGTAACCAAAAACCTACAAAAATAATATACAACATACAAAATCGCCTCGATGGTCAATCAAGGTAAACAGGGTCCTCCAGAGGGACCTCCTCAACATCACCTGTAGGAAAAGGCTCTAAAAGGGGCTTCAATCGCTGACCGTTAACCTTCGAAGAAATATTACCATCTGGTGTCTCAATCTCAATAGCGCCATGAGAAAAAACAGTACGGACCACAAAAGGACCGGTCCATCAAGAGCGCAACTTCCTGGGGAATAGATGCAACCGAGTGTCATATAGAAGAATTTTTTGACCTGGAGAAAATGACTTTCGTAAAATATTCCTATCATGCACAAGTTTCATTTTTTTCTTACACTCCTTAGCACTATCGTATGCATCTCTACGAATCTCGTCCAACTCATTGAGCTAGAGCTTTCTTTGAGATCTTGCCTTGTCAAGTGAAAAGTTTAAGTTCTTAATAGCCCAATAGGCTCGATGCTCTAACTCAACAGGCAGGTGACATGCCTTTCCAAATACTAAACGATAAGGTGACATTCCAATGGTTGTCTTAAACGCAGTACGGTAATCCCATAAGGCATCAGTAAGCCTCGACGACCAGTCTTTCCTATTTGGATTAACTGTTTTCTCTAGAATACGTTTAATTTCCCTATTGGAAACCTCTACCTGACCACTAGTATGAGGGTGATATGGGGTTTCTATTTTATGGGTAATACCGTATTGTTTCATTAAAAGAGAAAACGATCTATTAAAAAAGTGTGAACCTCCATCACTAATTATAGCTCGCGGCGTAGCAAAACGTTAAGTATATTCTCTTTCAAAAACTGGACTACGACCCTGTGGTCATTTGTTTTACACAGAACCGCCTCAACCCACTTAGACACATAGTCTACAGCGACAAGTATGTAAAGATAACCAAACGAAATAGGAAATGGACCCATAAAATCAATGCCCCACACATCAAAGACCTCAATCACTAAAATAGGGTTCAAAGGAATCATATTTCTACGGGAAATGGTTCCTAACTTCTGGCAACACTCACAAGAAACACAATGACTATGGGAATCTTTAAACAACAAAGGCCAGTAAAATCCACACTGCAAAATCTTAGCAGCAGTCTTCTTAGCACTAAAATGACCCCCACATGCATGTTCATGACAAAAGGAGATAATACTAGACTGGTCACTGTCAGATACACATATCCTAATAATCTGGTTCGGACAATACTTAAACAGATAAGGATCGTCCCAAAAGAAATGCTTAACCTCGGCTAAAAACCTAGAACGATCTTGCTTACCCCAATGTTGAGGCATTCGACCAGTAACAAGATAATTCACTATATTTGCATACCAAGGTGATTGGGAAATAGAGAACAATTGTTCATCAGGAAAACTATCCCTTATAGGAAGGGAATTATTAGGGGAACTAACAACTAGCCTAGACAAGTGGTCTGCTACCACATTCTCTGCACCCTTTTTGTCTCTAATGTCTGGACAAAATTCTTGTAACAAAAGGACCATCTAATCAATCTAGGTTTGGTATCCTTCTTAGACAGAAGGTATTTCAAAGCAGCATGATCAGTATAGATTACGATCTTAGAACCTAATAAATAGGATCTAAACTTATCCAAGGCAAACACGATGGCTAGCAATTTCTTTTCGGTAGTTGTATAGTTCATTTGGGCATCATTCAGAGTTTTGCTAGCATAGTAAATCACATGGAGTAATTTTTTTTCTCGCTAACCTAGCACAACGCATATAGCATAATCTGAAGCATCACACATAATTTCAAAGGGTAGGTTCCAGTTAGGTGCCTGGACTATCGTGGAAGTAGTGAGTAAAGTCTTAAGCTTATCAAAAGCCTTTAAGCAAGCATCATCAAACACAAACTTAACATCTTTTGCAAGAAAATTGCAAAGAGGTCTAGAAATCAAGCTAAAATCCTTAATGAATCGACGGTAAAAACCTGCATATCCTAAGAATGACCTAATATCTTTTACGGTTTTTGGGACCTGTAGAGTCTTAATAAGGTCAATTTTTACTTTGTCTACCTCTATACCCTTTGAAGAAACGATGTGCCCTAAGACAATTCCTGATTCAACCATGAAATGGCATTTTTCCCAATTAAGCACTAAATTCTTTTCCTTACACCTAGTCAACACTAATGTCAAATGATGCAAGCACTCATCAAAATGAACCAAATACTGAAAAATCATCCATAAAGACACCTCTAAAAACCGTTCTACCATACAGAAAATATGCTCATCATACAACGCTGAAAAGTCGCAGGGGCATTACATAACCCGAAAGGCATGCGTCTATACGCAAAGGTACCAAAGGGACAGGTAAAAGTGGTTTTCTCTTGGTCTTCTGGGGCAATAACGATCTGATTATAACCAGTAGCCATCTAAGAAGCAATAGTGACTATGTCCAGCTAATCGCTCTAGCATTTGGTCGATAAAAGGAAGGGAAAGTGATCCTTCCTTGTGACCTTGTTCAATTTCCTATAGTCAATACACACACGCCATCCGTGGTCACTCGGGTTGGGATTAATTCATTATTATCATTCTGGACTACAGTGATACCTGATTTCTTGGGGACAACCTGAACAGGGCTGACCCACTTACTGTCTGAAATTGGGTAAATAATACCCATCTAACAACTTAAGCACCTCTTTTCGAACTACCTCTTTCATGTTAGGGTTCAGTCGACGTTGCATCTCCCTAGAAGGTTTGGAGTCTTCCTCTAAATGAATCTGATGCATACACACAGTAGGACTTATACCCTTAATGTCTGCTATAGTCCACCCTAAAGCTTCCTTATTGTCTTGAAGTACTTTACTAGCCTACTTTCCTGATCACTATCCAAATCGGAAGCTACAATCACAGGTAAAGTCTCAGATGGGCCTAAAAACACATACTTTAGAGTATCGGGTAGTGGTTTAAGGTCCAACTTTGGGGGCTCTTCTAAAGAAGGAATTAGGGTAGTCTCAGAAACTGGTAACGGTTCGAACCTAGCTTTCCATCTATCAGTGTCTAACACAGGGGTAGAATCTAAGAGCATTCACTTGTTCAATAGTGTATCGTCATCAAAATCTAAACCAAAATGGGATAGACAACTTTCTAATGGGTCAAATAAAATGTTTGGTAATGACTTTTGAACTAAGGCTTTTATCATGTTCACCTGTTCAACACATGTGTCATCTAGATCATAAGGTATCTTACTGACATTAAAAATGTTCATCTCTATAGTCATATTACCAAAAGATAAATTCATCACACCATTTCGACAGTTAATGATCGCATTCGACGTAGCTAAAAACGGGCGACCTAAAATCACAGGTATCTGGTTCTCTGGGTCAGGGACAGGTTGAGTATATATGACCACGAAATACACTGGATAGATAAACTTGTCGACCTCAATAAGGACATCCTCAATAACACCTCGAGGAATTTTAACAGACCTATCAGCTAACTGCAGTGTTATCTGAGTAGGTTTCATTTTACCAAGTCCTAGCTGTAAGTACACATGGTACGGAAGTAGGTTCACACTGGCTCCTAAGTCAAGTAAAGCTTTTTCTACCCGGTGTTTACCTATTGTACAAGCAATGGTAGGGGAACCTGGGTCTTTGTACTTTGGAGTTGTAGTGTTTTGAATAATTGAACTTACATGACTAGCTAAAAAGGCTTTCTTATGGACGCTAAGTTTTCGCTTTCGCGTACACATATCCTTAAGGAACTTGGCATAAGAAGGAATTTGCGTAATTGCATCTAATAAAGGAAGGTTTATGGTAACTTGGTTAAAAACCTCCAATATGTCATCAAAGTTCGATTCCTTCTTTGTTGGTTCTAATAGCTGAGGAAATAGGGATATAGGCACAGAATCATACCTCTCAGAAACTGAGTTGGCATCATCAGAAATTTTATCAGTTTCCTTAGCTAGTGGTCCTGAGGGGTGAACTACAGTATGTTCACTATCGGGCATGGTTACCTGATTGTCTACTATTCTACCACACCTAAGGGTTCTAATAGCATTCAATTGATTCGATGGTTTTGTACCTACTTCATGAACTCCTCTAGGATTGGGATTAGTCTGACTAGGGAACCTACCATTATTTCTCTCACTTAAGGTCTTAGCTATTTGGCCGACTTGAAGTTCTAACTTAGCAAGGCTCTGAGCATTAGTTTGAAAATTCTGCTTGGTTTCCTGTTGAAAACTAACATGGCTCTGTGCTAACATTTCCTGAGTTTTTTCTAACATCTTAATAGATTCCTCTAAGCTAGTCATTTTATTTTCTAGGCCTGATGTATTCCAAGTGTATCCAAAACCTGGGGGAGCATTAGAATTCTTAGACTGACCCTGACTCTGTCCCTTAGACCATGAAAAGTTCGGATGGTTTCTCCAACCAGGATTATAGGTTTCTGAATATGGGTCAAACTTCTGACGATTATCAAACCTAGTGTTATTATATAGAGCATTGGCTTGCTCTTCATTATTCTGGCCTTCCCAAAAAGGCTCCAATCTACTACTAGTGTTACCCACTTCTGAAGCTTCTAACCTTTTCGCTATAGCACCAATTTTGGCCTCTGATTCATAGCCTCCTTCTACCCTATTAACGTTTCCTCTGCCGAGAAGAATTGTTTTCTGGGGTTCCCTACTACTTTCCCATTGTTGGGTCTTTTCGGCGACTTCGTGCAAATATGTCATCACGTCATCAATTGTTTGGTTCTCAAATCCACCAGTACACATAGATTCTACTGTGGTTGTAGTGGGATAATCTAAACCCTCATAAAGGATCTGAACTAACCTAACCTTCTCTAAACCATGATGAGGACATTGGGCTAATAAATCATTGAACCTTTCCAAATACCTATACAAAGTTTCTCCCTCCTGTTGAGAAAACGTGCAGATTTGCGTCCTAATAGACGACGTTTTGTGCCTAGAGAATTTTTTTTTAAAAAGGAAGATGTAAGTTGTTCATACGTTGCGATTGACCCGGAAGCCAAACTATATATCCACGATTTAACTTTATCTTTCAAGGAAAAGGGGAATAACCTAAGTTTCAAAGCATCATCATCTAGGTTTCTAATCCTGAGGGTACTACAAATTTCCTCAAAGTCCCTAACATGGAAATAAGGGTTTTCATTTTCTTTCCCTAAAAATATTTGGAGCAGCTGTAAGGTCCCAGGTTTAAGTTCATAAGTTGCGTCCGTCTCAGCTAACCTGATACATGAGGGACGAGTAGTCCAAGTTGGATTCAACAAAGCTTTCAAAGTTGCCATTTCTGGCGCTATCGGAGCAACAGGGATTCTCTCCTCAGTCAAAGGACGTTCAAAAACAGACTCTTCAAAAGTCGTACTCTCTATATTAAGGTAATCGAGATGCTTAGAACTACTATTTTTCTCTTTAACAAATCTACCTAGTGCGTCTCTTTTACGTTCAGGCATATAATAGAATTTTCTAAATTGGAAGGGTAAGCAAACACAGATCAAGGCCGACTCAATCAAATCAAACCTATTGATTTCTAGCAAACAAAAAGCATGATGGCTCCACTTAGATTGTTTCTAGACCAGCTTCTAATCCTTCGAACGAGAATTCGTTACAATTTAAGCAAACCCCTCTGGAATCAATCCGAGTTAAAGTAAGTTGAATAGAGGCGAGGGAAGCTCGGTGGAGCTTTGATACCCAAGGCCTCACCGGTATTACAAGGCGGCGCAGTCACGCATTCAACTTACAGAAACCGTCAAAAACTTCGAAGTATGCTTAAAAGAGTAACCAATATTTTTCGAATGACTTTCCTGTTAAGCTCGTTACCCTATCGGTCTCGTTCTATTCAAAATTTTAGGCTTAGGTTCGCGTTTGGTGTCGTTTTCCTAAGGCGGGCAAGAAGAGAACGGTGATGAAATCTGAACCCTTATCTTGTATGGCAAGTCCTTGCCCTTTACTAGGAAATTAAAGCAGACGTTTTCAAGTCCTCAACATATATGCATACGAAGGAAGACAGTAACTCGCTGACAGGGGATTCGCGAGTGTTCGACAAACTTACCTCCCGTACCAGACGGGGGATGAACCTTTGTAGTCGACTCGGGCCACTGACTCCGATGTCAAGTGTACGAACCCAAGGTGCAGAGACAATATCGTAATTTTCGTCCTTCTCTGCAAACAGTTTATATTTAAAGTACCCTTCCGTAGGGTAATAAAAAATAATGTCCCAAAGTCCAAAAGTCCAAAAGTCCAAAAAGAAAAGAAAAATTACAAAAATAATAAACCCTAATACAGTTTTTTTTTTCTAAAAGAAAATAAACAAACCCTAAACTAAAATTGTCTTCTTTTCTGTTCTTTTTGCTTTAATCTTTAGCTCCAAGTCTTTATGAAATCACCAAACTCTTTGGCTCAATTTTCTTTATGATCCAGAACCTGTAGACACAAGATAAATACCCAAAAACATAAAAAAGAACAAAAATAATAACAAAAAAAATAAAATAATAAAAATAAATAAAAATAAAATAAATCTAAAACCCTAAAAACAAGTCCGCGTCGGCGGCGCCAAAAATTGATGTGATTTGTAGATAGTGGTAAAAAGTGATTCGATTCTCGAACTTGTGAAGGATAACTTTAGACTTAAATTCAAAACTAAATAGAAAACTCACTAATAATTGTAACAAACACTGACAAAGTTGGTATCAATATTAAAAGAACACTGAGGCTAAGATTCCACTATTTTCCAAGTTCAAAGTGATTTGGTCCAAATATTTATATTCATGCAATTTTCTCGTTTAATTTGATTCTAAAATATTGCAACTAATAGATTTTCAAAAGTAATAATTGTAAATACCAAATATGAAGCATCAAGAGTCTATAAACTAAGCATACTCCATCAAAATAGATCACAATCACTCAAATAAAAATCATATTCAATAATAGTTCAAGGCAAATAATCATAATAATAATTGCAATAAATTAAATAAAATAGATTGTACCGCTTCTGTTGGAAAAATAGCTTCCTCTATCGCCTCAGCAATGGGGTTTAGCTCCTCATATTAATCATGATCTCAAAATAATTGTTTATGGCTCAAAAGATGATTAAAAAGATGAAAAGTGATAATACAGACGATTCGCAACAGTTTGTTGGTGTTGCAGAATCACTGTTACAGGGAGAATAGTAGCCAAAGACCTAATGCAACCGTTGTGATGAACGACACATAGGTACTGCTGTGAAACAACGATAGTTTGCTGCGACAGTTGCTTGTGCGTCAATGTTCTTCGTGTTCTTGGTGCAGCAGCAGCAGAAAACAATTTTCAACTCGTGATTTCGACTCTCTATTCTCCTCTAAACTTCTCCTAAGGTTGCGTACCTCTTAGATGACTTATCCCCTCTCCTTTTATAGGCCACAGCTCGATTAAATCTCCCCCAAAATCTTGGTTTATCTCCACAGCAAGTTTCGGAGTTTTCTTTCTTCCAAACTCTCTTCACGCGTATTTGACCTCTCCCAATACTTCCAAACTCTTCATTAGATAACTACGAATGTTGGGGAAGCTTTTCTAGCCTTTAATATCCCTGAATTGTCGAAAAATACTCCAACAGCAACCCGTGACCACAACACCTCTGTTTCCTTCTCCCGGTCGATCTAACCCAATTCATTCGATCTAATCACATATACCGACCCTGTTATGCTCTAGGAAGTCCAGACCAACAAAAATCCGAGATTGAATCTCCTTAAATCTTCCCAAGAATGCGAACCCTAATCTGCATGCATGCTGGTTTGTTTTACCGCCAAATTTAAAATTTGAATTTGTAAAGAAAGGGGGCGCCCCTATCCAGAGTAGGGGTGCCTTTAGCAGCTGCCTTAAGGGGTGTCCTGGGGTGCCCCTTATCCAAATTGGGGGTCCGAATAGAAAGTGTCCTCCGGGTGCTTTCCGACAACTTTTCGAGCCAATTTTTTCCAAAAATGTTTATTGGCCAAAAATACCTACAAATAAATAAAACACCATAATAAGTACAAAAATAAACCCTACCAATATTTAGAATCGAGACAAATCGGATACAAAAATGTGTCTATCAATTATCTGCACCATCCAGACAAACTTCTTCAGGTAAGAATTCGTGCTTTGATGATAGTAATTTATATGATAAGTTTCATGTCATGATAATATTCTTCCTATTTACAAAAGAAAAAGGTTTAACCAAAAACAATATCCACTTGATGAGCGAGTCTCTTACAAAAAATCCTGGTTAAGAGAGATATTTACAGGTATACTTTTGTAAAGTTGCGTTCAGATTCTCAAGCTACTTTCTTATGGTCTTTAGCAGGAGAGTCCGTACACCCTGTTTACATAAGTATCTGTGTTGTAGGTTTTGGTTAAACAGAGTTTGTCTCGTAGTTTTTATTTTCTTCACTTGAGTTTTAAGTTTTTGGTCAGTATAACATCTGCATATTGCAAGAGGTTCTTAACAAGGACGTGAGCGTACGCTTTCTTATTCTCTGGGTCGAGGATGAACTTGTCCGGACCACTCGTGTAACTGATACGGTTCATTCAAGGAAACCCTAATTTCCTTTCCTAAGAAACCTTTAAGTACCCATCCTATTGAGTCTTGCTGGTCACGTACGCAAACTCTAGGTATTTTCTGTTGGGTTATCAAGGATGTCTTCTTTATCTTCGATTGGTGATTTTTCTAAGGGATTCCTTGAGAAAGGCTTTGGTTTTGAACCTAAAGGAAGGAAGAAAAGAACTCTTGTTGAAGATGGAACACCTAATGCCTCATCTTATATCGCTTACTCACATCAAGATGTTGAGAATGAGGGTATGGTGTCTGCTGAAGTGGTTCATGACTTTCTCAAATACTTCGAGGAAGCAAAACAACAACTTGTTGAGACTATGAAGGATCTTGATGTGGTTAGAATTGAGGTGAAGAAAGTTACTACCGATCTTTGCCTCATTAAGTCACATGTTAAAGGACTTCTCAATAAGGATATCTTCTCCGAGGACGCTGTTGCAAACATGAATCATGAACTAGAAGTCCGTGAAGTTGACTTACGTGAACTTTGATTTAGCTTATGATCGGGTTCTAGTAATTTCTTTTTAGTAGATGTCTTCTTAATAGATGTTTTCTTTGTTTTTATCTAAGAAGGTTTACTAGTGTATGGAATAGCCATTATTGTGATTACACATAGCTAGGTCCAATAATTTCATCTTGCAATGTTTTTAGAGTGATTTGGAAGATGATGGTTGCAGTATTAATCTTTATAGTATATATTGCAATATTTTTATGGGATATGTGTGCTTACGTCCGTGAACTGTTATTATCCCATATATTGTCAAAGTTAACTCTTTCACATGTCGATATGCAAAATATTGATACAAGATCGATGAACTCTTGACAATAACAAAAGTTAAGCCTATATTGTATTATTGATGGAAGATAGGTTAAAATCTTTTGTTTACAAAGATTATGTCAATTATAAATCGTTATGCAAATAGTGATAAAAGATAGAATGAATCTTTGTATTTTCCGAAATATTGATCTTTCCTTGATCCATATTTTATGTGTATAATGCAATACTCCATAAGTTTTTCTTGTGTTGAGTATATGAACGATTGAGTTGATCATTCCTTTATGGTTAACTTAGTCGTAGCTCCGTAAGTTTTCTTATGTTGAGCATAATCAATTAAATTGATCACTTTTGTGTTTAATTTGATTGTGTATTCCGATTAAATTAATCATGATTTTACTTGTGATTAGTTTGGTTGAGATTTTTGGATATAAAAAATCATTTATTTATGGTTTTTTGGTGTCCAGTAAAATCCTTTCGTCGCTCTTGTTGTTCTTTCGGGAATGACATCAAATGGGGGAGAGTTCATTCTAACTTGTGTTTAATTTCATATCTTTGTGGGGAGTGCGGCTGTGGAATTTTTAGAGGTTATCTTGTATCTTCATAAACTCCTTGATGAAAGCATTTAGCTTCGGCTATATGATTGCATCTAAATTAGTTGGTATGTACTTTTCTTTGGTCTTGAAGCATCTCTGTGGAAATTTCATTAGGATCCCGTTTTCGTACCTTTGCCAATTTTATTGACAAAAAGGGGGAGAATTAATATGTAGTTCACACTACAAATAGATATGGTTTACGTGTTTTACGGGCCATTATGTAAGGGGGAGTGGTTTTCATGTTGAGATGAAAGTATTGACTAAGGGGGAGTGATACATATCACCATAGTATTTTTGGCGAAGTTGTAATATAAGAACTTTGATACTATGTAATAATACTATGACACTATATAACAATGATCGAGAGCTTTTGTTTTCTCATTGTTATGGCTACGGAACTACAACAACTATGATGCGGAATTGAACATCTATGGAATCATGGGAGTACTTGGAAAAGACGAAATTTTCGAGTAATGTTGAAGCACCAAGAGGATCAAGCATGTGGACGAGAAGGTACAGAGTTTATTTATTTTGTAATCCATATGTATTGATAGTTTTGCCACTAAAATTGACAAAGGGGGAGATTGTTAGAGCATTGCTCGGTCGAACTCGCATGCGTTGCGATATCAAGCATGTTTGTCAAGTTTAGTTGTCAAAACTATATGTCTTGATTTCTAGACTACTTATAGCTAAGTCTCGGTTAGGACAGGTTAGTGTAGTTGAGCTCCAGACTCCATGGAGATTATCTTGCGAAGACGAAGAACTCTTCAAGGAACCAGTGGAACTTCATCCGACCAAAAAGGTATGTGAGACTTGAAATTATCTATCACTCAAGTGTCTACTGTATCTCCTACTCTTGAGACAAAGTCGTATAAGTATGATAGTTTTCATAATACACATTTGATGTTTCGAAACTCGTCTATCTTTTGTCTCGAAATATGTGTTGGTAAATATTTCGCTTTAGAAATCTAAGCAATTGAACTAGTTCTTTTGAAGTCATTGGAACTAGTTATTGAAGAAGATGAATATGGTTGATATGAGAGTTACTCATGTGGCTAACCATTGGTCAACAATTTGTGAACCAACCAAATGTACACGTTTAGGTACGGTTACTCAAACCTAAATGAAATACATTTCATTTATGTGTGACAAGCTAAGTTTCGACCTAACGGTTGAAAGATATTATCTTGGGAAAAATCAGGTTGATCATCTAACGGCGAATATTGAATGCTTTGTTACTAAGCTAACTTAGATTGCAAACCTTGATTTGAAAACTATATAAAGATGACTCTAGCATCTGTGAAAAACTAATCTCCACACCTCATGTGTGCTACTAGTTAGTTTTGCTAGAGTCGTTTCTCCTTTAACCGTATGTTTCTTCTCGAGACCCTGTCGGTTAAACGACTAAAAGACTTCATTGGGATTGTGAAGCCAGGCGATACTACTTCTCTTGTAGTTTGCGATTGAATCTTTCCATTTTCTATCATACGAGTTCAATTGTAAGATTGACTTGAGATTTATCTCCGATAGGGCAAGATAAAAAGAAATCACAAACATCTTCGTGTCTCATCGTTTGTGATTCCGCAACATCTAGTTTCGCTACCGTACGATTTAGATTGTTGTGAGGTGATTGATAACTGTAGGCTGTTCTTCGGGAATATAAGACCGGATTATCAATTGGTTCATCTTCACCTTGATTTTATCAAAAGACGGAACAAACTTTATTAGGTTTATCTATGGGAGACAGATTTATCTATCTGGTAGACTTGTTTGTGTGATACAGATTTTTGTATTCAAGTCTTCGACTTTGGGTCGTAGAAACTCTTAGTTGTGGGTGAGATCAGCTAAGGGAATCAAGTACGTAGTATCCTGCTGGGATCAAAGATGTAAGGAGCGCAACTGTACCTTGAATCAGTGTGATATTGATTAGGGTTCAACTACAGTCCAGACCGAAGTTAGTTTGTAGTAGGCTAGTGTCTGTAGCGTCTTAATACAGTGTGTGTTCAATCTGGACTAGGTCCCGGGGTTTTTCCGCATTTGCGGTTTCCTCGTTAACAAAATTCCGGTGTCTGTGTTATTTCAACTTCCGCAATATATCGTTTGTCTTTATAATTGAAATAATACAGGTTGTGCGTTGAAGATAATTAATTAGAATATTCAAAATTTGGTTGTTGATTTAAATTGATTGATCCTTGGATATTGGTCTTTGGTATCATCCAAGTTATTCCTCGTATTTGATAAAGACTCGCTGATTGTTATTAGCTTGAGTAAAGATCAAATCAAGAGAAGAGATATTAACTCCTTGATATACTTTTACTAAAATTGAGTCTGACTGTCTAGTTGATTCTCTTAAACGTAAATCGGAGTTAGTCCATACAGATTGCTAAGCGAAATATTGGGTGGTGTTATTAGACCCCCGCTTTTTCAGGTTTAGATACCCCTATCCAAGCTAACTGGATACCTCACTTTCAAAACCTTGATCCAATCCAATGCGACCCTATTCAACATGCCTCAGAATCGACCCCATCTCCCATAGCTGGAATCACGATCAGCTAAACATCCTACCCAACAATGCCACCTAATATATTATAAACATCCACCTTCCCCTTAACAACAACTCGGACAAAATTATTTGGCCCCACTCTAAATCTGGTAAATACACCACAGCACCAGGTACAACTGTCTAATCCAACAAGAAAATAGCTCTCTCCCACAACCTCACCCTCAACCCCTTCCAAACACAAAATTCTTATGGACCTTACCGTGTCCTCCAGAAATACAGCTTTTCTTGTGGAAATCTATAAATGAAGGTTTGCCAACCTTCTCTCTGCTCCATCATATCAATCTCTCCACTTCCAACCTCTGACCCCGTTGCAGCTCTGAGCCTGAAACAACCAATCACATGCTGATTCATTCTCCAGTGGCCCTGTCCACTTGGACCACCCTATCTAACCACATATAAACAAACCAACCCCAAGGTAACCACCAACCAATTACCATAAAATACCAAACAACCATTTCTCAATTACTGCAAACTCGAGGTAATACTTCTTCTATCACCTCCTGTTGTTTCCTCTTGTGGTCTATATGGACAACCAGAAATGAGCTCGTATTCAATCAGACACACTCCACTCATGACGACATCCTGGCAAGATCTTTCGCACAACAACATGAATTTGAATGGGAAAAATTGACTTCCCCTCCAGTACTCCCCGGGGAGCTTCGTTGCAGATTGACAACAAACATAACAAAATCTTCTACAACCATTGAAGTGGGTTGGCGTATCCCAACATCAGATTGGTTTAAAATAAATACCGATGGTGCAGCTAGAGGCAACCCCGGAATAGCGGGAGCAGGATTCATATGCGGGAACTCAAGCACGCACACAGTTTTGGCTATTGCACAACCTCTAGGTATAACCACAGCGCTAATGGCGGAAACATGGGCCGCAGTGATAGCAACCAGAGCAACAAATGAAATAAATTGGACTAAAGTAATATTTGAGACGGACTCGGAAAATCTCGTACATTTCATTAAAACTCTAAATGAAGCTCCATGGTATATCTCTGCAATGATTGACGAAATCATATATCGAATGCGTCAAATCCCATGGTGTGTTATTCAACATAATTATAGAGAAGGAAACCAAACAGCATATGGACTAGCAAACTTTGCAGCCGACTGCAGCCAAGCGAGAAACCTATCAACATCAATTTGGGAACAGAAGAATCCGGCTTTTCTTAACCAAATTCTTTTGAGCGACACTATGAGAATCACGTTCCCACGTGTAATAACAATTTAGTTGGTTTTTTAATTAATGCATGCTACAAAAAAAAAAAAGAAAAAGACTTGATAACTAAAAGTTGGGTACATTATTTATATGTCCCTACTTTTGACACCCTACAAATATATCCTTATACAACAATAAATATGTCCCTACTTTTAATAACCTTATCCATTTAAAATTAGATTACCTTAATACCCTCACCTATATAATATTTTTCTTTGTTTCAAAATGGAACAATTTTTTTTCATCTACCACTTCACCACCACCACCAACATTCAACCACCGTTCAACGACCACCACCACCACTAATATTCCACCACCACTAATATTCCACCACCACTCCTTCACCACCACCATTATAACACCAACAGTCCTCCACCATCACTAGTTCGTCGCCGCCTCCACCACCACTAGTCCGCCGTCGTTGCCGCCGCTACCACTTGTTCAGATATTATTGGATCAACAACAATAGTTGATCCAAATAAAAATAGAACCAACAGTAGAAGTTCATCCAATTTAGGGGATCAACAACGGTAGTTGATAAAAAAAAGGATCAACAGCAGAAGTTTATCCAATTTAGGGGATCAACAACGGTAGTTGATCCAAAAAAAAAGGATCAACAGTAGAAGTTTATCCAATTTAGGGGATCAACAGCAGTAGTTGATCCAAAAAAAATAGGGATCAACAGTAGAAGTTGATCCAATTTAGGGGATAAACAATGATAGTTGATCCACTAAATTGGATCAACAATGAAAGTTGATCCATGTAAATGGAGTGAACTTGGCGTGAGTCGAACACGCATCATCTGACATGGAGTCAGTCATGCTACCATTGCACCACAAGTTCAACATTGGAAGAAAATTACATGATTTAAACTACAAACATGATTTTACTTATCCAAGAAAATATTGTCAACAATAGAAGTTAAAAGGATCAACAACAATAGTTGATCCAAAAAAAAAAGGATCAACAGTAGAAGTTGCTCCAATTTAGGGGATCAACAATAGTAGTTGATCTCCTAAATTGGATCAACAATGGAAGTTGATCCACTACTATAACCTCCACCGCAACAACATCCACCACCACCACCTATTCAAAATTCATATGTATTATTACCTGCATTCAGTCCAGCTTGCAGTTATCAACACTTGCTTTGTAAATCCATACTCCATTGCATATCAGCACAACTACAATACATACACGCAAACAACTTTCTACAAACATGTTCGCACTTTCCATTATCTGTTGTACGCTATAAAAGAACGCAGCCATAGACAAAACATTATTTGTTGACAAAACATAATCCTTAACCATTAACATAATGACAAAACATATTCTTTCACCATTATCTGTTGTACGCTATAAAATAACGCAACCATAGATCATCAACTAAACCTCCGTACAGATCGCCGACAAGTCATTCGTTCCAAAGGCCGCAATCATATCTTTCGACTTAGCTAGTACTCCTTTTGAAACATTCGAGTACACAGTATGTGACTGCAGTACTTCATCTATGTCTTTCTCTCTGCAACACATTTAATAAAACAATCAGTGTATATTCCACATTCTTTATAAATACCAACAACATCTCAAATCCTACACATAATAAGAGAATCACACATAATAAACACCAACACCATCTCTATTCCACATTCTTTATAAACAAGCAGTACTATTAATTACTCCAATAAAATCAAAGCAGAAAAAGAGAATCACACAGAACCATCCATGGGGAGACTACCAATGTACCAAAATACAGAAACTAAACCCAAAACAATCGAAAACATATATGATAGTTAAACCAAATTTATGCATATAGAGATTATAATTAGTACCCATAACATATTTCAATTGGAATTGAACTCAAATGGGAAGAAAATCAAACAAACAAAATTTCACATTAGCTATTAGGTTGAAGTCTCACCACCACCACCATCTCCCAACCACCACAAATCACACCCAATCTCCACCACCACAATCACCGCAGCAACAACCAGAGCCATCATTATTTCTACCGCCAATTTCATCGTTCCAACCTCACCACCGACAACAACAATCATGTTACAACACCCAGTCGATGCAGAAAATCTTTTAGAACCAACACTGATATCACTGATTTTAGGTTCTTCCTGCTAAATACAGTTGAAATCGAAATGAACCAAATGTTTCTGATGCACTAGATTAGGTTTTGGATATTAGCTTCTCATTGATTCATCATTACATTTAAGTTTTGTAGTTGAATCAATTGAAAATCGATCTAAATCAAAAAATTTTATGAGGCGATGCTGGAATAGCGGTGGCGACGAGGAAGAAGGTGATGCAAAGAACTCTCTGAATCTTCCACTCGAAATTAAGAAATTGAAAATCAAAAACAAAACTATCGATCTTTGAATCTGGAGAATCAATCTTTAACCTAAGAAGATGAAGAACACAATCATAGTGATAGATCTGCTGCTAATACTGGAGGAGGGTGTTGGTGACGACGGCGGAGGTTGTGGGAGTTGCAGAGGTACTGGTGGTGGTTGAGAGAGAAAGAAGAACATATGAAATTTCGATCGATCTAAATAAAAGTTAAAAAAGGAAGGGTAAATATGAAAAGAAAAATGAATGTTAATGGATCTCCATGATCTTACGGATGGAAAGGGATATGTTTATTGTGTGATAAGAATATTTGTGAAATCCATAAAAAATAGAGATAGAAATTCAATTACCACCTAAAAGTTTTCTCCATAATGGTGCAAATGGGAAATACGCCCTTTCCTGTACTAAACCGGCCTAATAGCACCCAAATCAAGTACCCTAATAGCACCCACACGCCAAAAAACCATCGTACAGGAGGTAACAGAATTTAGGGTTTTAGGTGTAATCCACAAATACGCAGAAACAAAAGTTCCTTTCATTTCCCGCCAATTATAGGAATCTAAAATCTTAATGGGAGTTCCAAAATTAATAACCCTAATCCGTAGAATTAGACCTATTTCATCGTATACATATTCGTCTTCACTCATTCCAACTCGTTCAATTCATTCTCAAATCCCTAATTCACTATTAACTCCCACAAATTTGATCTCCAACTTCAATTCTCAATCTCAATATAAACTGAATCTTGGGTTTCCGTCTTTTCAGTCATTATCAATTCATACTTCTTCTGATGATGATAATGAAGGATTCAATTTCAATGACCTGGAGTTTAATAAAGAATCAGATCTACTGAATTCGGGGTTTGATCACAGTCCCGATGAAGTTGTAAAGGAAGTGATTAGTGTTGTTGATAATGTATCATGGTATGATCCCGCTGTTCAAACAGTCGTTTCTCTGCTAGATGGGTTCCATGGTTTGACTAATCTCCCTTGGTTAGTATTGCCTATCAAGTGTTTGTTTTATTGTTTATGTGATTTTGTACAAATATTCACTAATTTTAATGATACATAGGTGGATTGTAATTGCTTCGTCTACTCTGGCACTTCGATTGACAATACTACCTGTACTAATTTTGCAATTTAGTAAAGCAAAGCAGATTTCCGAGTTATTCCCAAAATGTAAGTACTCAATTTTTATAATTTCATCTTTCTTTATCTATGATATTGAACTTATATCCTGACTTTCGCATGTATTTTTTAAAGTGCCTCCTCCGTTGCCACCACCTTTCTCAGGAAAGAGTATTAAAGAACAATTTTTGCTCTTTCGGAAGGAAAGGAAAGCTATTGGCTGTCCCTCGTATCTATGGAATTTTGCATATATTTCTGTTCAGGTAATATTTCTGTTCGATTTAAAAATAATAAAGAAGTACATGTTTGATTTATTTTGTACTTTTATCGAAAGGAATGGAAAATCCCTTAGTAACTTTTTAATCGTTGTATGGTACTTGCCTACACACAGCATGATCAGATTATGTCAAATTTACTACGGTGTCAAGATGTGGACGGATCTTTATATTCTTTTTCTTAAATGGCAAAGTTGTTCCTTCTTTTATTGTTTTTCCTTTGTTCCTTACTCATTATCATCCAGCAGATATACAGTGTCACACTGAGACCTCTTTCTATGTTTTTCCTCACTATGAATATTCACTTTTGATTATTATTTTCTGTGGTCTGCGATGGTGGCTTGGAATATATTCTTCAGAACTCTTTCTCATAAGCTGCTTACAGATCCCATGCTTTCTCTTGTGGATGCATACAATCCGTAGAATGTCACTGGAGCAACACCCCGGGTTTGATTGTGTAAGACACTTACACAATAAGATCTTTGCTTAGTTATTTACCTTGCATCTCTTATTAATTTGAATGTCCGATTCTAAAGCTATACCTTTATTCTGACACCATTTTGAGTATGGACAGGAAGATACATGGTTGTGCTTTTCATAGTTACTGTTTTTTGCGGTTTCCTTTTCCCTTGCCTTGCAACGTATCATCTGATAGTAACCTGTTGTTGTGTTTCTCGATTTCATTCTAGGGTGGAGCATTATGGTTCCAGAATTTGACTCAAATTCCTCATGGTTCCTTTGCCGTTACATTCCCGATACTGATTTCTGGGCTTCATTATGTCAATATTCAGGTATATCGTAGATAAAACTACGAATTTTTCGTCCGTTTTGATGTTTGGTATTTAAAGACCTGCTAGCATATGATTGAATAAAAGAGCTGCAGAATGCTTGAGTTGTCATAGTATTTAAATGCCGCTCCAGATTAGGGCCTTAGTAAGAGGCTACCTTAGTGATATTCAAAAAATTTACTTTTTCTTTGTTACAATTAGGAGAAGTTTGTACAGTTGGTCTCTATGAAACCTCATGTCAACTTTTTTGTTAAAATGTAATCATGAATTTATAAGCTGTAGAAATCCATACACCATTTTGTTTTGGCAAGTGTGAAAGATAGTATTAGCATATCCAAATGGGTTATCATTAGCTCCAAACTGAACTTGTGTGTACTCTGTGTTGCCAGCTTTCTTTCCGGGGATCGAGTGTTGGCAAGGTGACTGGCGTAATGGGTAAATTGTTTGAGGTGAGTAGATAAACTCCAACCTAACATTTGTCTGGGGTTCGTGACTGGTTATTTCTCAAGAAATAGACGAGTAACAAGGTTATAGACTTTTACGCTTTACCGCATGTTGATTTACAGCTGAAGTTTCCACAGAGATATAAGTGTTTACTCTTTCTGTATTGACTAAAGCTATCCTGCTTATTCTTCACTTATAGTACTATGCTGCTAATCTCAATTGAAAATTCCTATTACTTGATGCAGTTTTACAAGCTATACCTGGATGTTCTCACAATACCTATTTTCGTCATAGGGTTTTTTCTTCCTCAGGCAAGTATGCTTATCGACATTGATAAATATTACCAATTTCTCATTAGTTTCCATAGTTTCCATTTATTTTTATTAAACTGCCACACAGGAATGAATCATATCTGTCCTAAATCATTAAAATCGCATAGAAAAAAAAAACACTCCAGGACCATGTCTCAAGTCTATGAGGTGTACAAAGCCTGAGAACTTGTGTACACAATTACGAATGCCCTTGAGGTACTTTATGTTGTCACCAGTAATACGTTTGGGGATAGCATATATGGTTTCTTCTAGATACCATATTTGGTGTTGGAATGATAGTGTTCCTGATTGTTAACATGTGGAGGGATATAAGATCTCAAGCAATTGAAAAGGGTCATCAAGTTTAGAAGTGATCACCATTCACAATTTCACACCCATACTATGAACTCATTTTTAATTCTTCCCACTGCTATACCAAAACGGGAGTAGCATGAAGGACTCATTACTAGCCCAACTTTAGAGCATAATGGCTGTATTTCAGAATTGTACGGAATCACGGATACTAATTGCTTTGATTTCTACTTACCTCCTTTTGAATAGTCCCCTTTTTGTTGCCAATGAAAAAAAGAATACCAATATACTTCTATTCCTTTTTCATTAGGAGGGCTTATGAAGTTGTTTGTTTTTCTTCTATGTTCTGCAGGGGAGTCTAGTGTACTGGGTCACTAACAGTTCCATAACTGTCATCCAGGTTTCTACCACTTTATTATCTTTGTTCATTTTTTAAATTAAATGCACCGGGTGGTACCCAAGATGGACCTACAGTTCTCTTGTTAATATCTATTCCATTTCATGTACCCATAATCTTCTTTTTGCATGAAAATTTATTGTAGGATGCATCTGACCATCTTTATCAATTTGCAGAATTTATCTCTTCAGCATCCTACTCTTCGGGAGAAGTTAGGTCTCCCTGACAAAAATGCTTCGGTAAAGCGTGTAACCTCTTCAAGTACAGATAATCTTGAAATTAGTTATTTGGGTAAACCTGAGCAAAGAGTTAATGTGCAAAACCTCTCGCCAGATGAACTTCTTTCTGTGAGTGTTCAAATATGGATTCTGGTTATGCAATATAGGTAGTCCTTATAGCTTGTCTTATTTAAACGATTTGGGTCATCTACAGCTCTCAGTCCAACTCTTGTCAAAAGGACATCATGATAGAGCACTTCCATTACTACGGTAACAAAAATTTATTTGCGCTAGTTCCTTCAGTGATTTGGCTGTTGTATTTTTCCTATCTCTTGTTTTTCTTCAGTTCGGAAGTGTTTGCCTACAGGTTGGCAATTGAGAAAGACCCTGATCACATAAGATCTATGGTTGTTCTGGGACAAAGTCTTATGCAAAAACAATGGCTACCTGAGTCTATAGGTGTTCTTGAACATGCTGTTCGCAAGGTTTGATGTTATCTAATATGCTTTTAGTTCTAGTATTTTTAGGTTGGCTTTCTTATTCGTTTTGGCAGGAGTCAAAACTATATTGGGTTTTAGTTATTGTTCTTTGCTAATCAAAACTTTTACTGGTGGTCTGATCAGTTATTGGTTGGTGGTCAACCAGCAAAAGAGGAAGAGGTTGATCTCTTGATTCTAGCATCTACGTGGGCTGGTGTTACAAGTATTAAGCAGGTTATCTACTTTCAGGACTATTATCTGTTTACTTCTGTCTTCATTCTTCCGTAACGAAAAAGCAAGTAGTTGTTACTCTGATTCGTTTACCTATCCCAAGATGAGGGCCATAGTTTTTAGTCGAGCTCTAGAGTCTAGATATCCACATGTGGTTAGAAAAGGAGGTGCGTGGTGTTACTCCTACTAAGGAAGCTGGTCCCAAGCTGAATGGTCCGTTGTTATGTTGCCAATCTCCATTATTTTTATCTGTTGGATTGTCGTTGTAATTCCATTTCTTTTCCATTTGGCAGGGAAAAAATAAAGAAGGACTGGAGCACTTGGAAAGAATAACTCAGATAGAGGAGCCTGTGGATCCAAAGGGAAAGGCTCACTACTTTGATGGATTGGTATTGCTTTCTAGGTAAACCAAAACAAAATTTCATCATGAAGTTGACAGCTAAACTGTTCAGTTGAACTGTTTGATTTTAGGTTTAAATTCTTTTGTTTTTTCTAGTGCTTTGTTTAATGAAGGCCGAAAAGTTGAAGCTGAGGAGTATCTCCGCAAGGTAGTTGCATATGATCCTTCCAAGAATGATTTATTACAACAGTTGCTAGAGGATGAAGATGATGCCAAAACTTATTAAAGAAAGCAGCGATAAATCAATACGGTCCCTTTGTGGTGAGATCTTGTTGCGGACTTGGGGGCAATTGTAGCAAGAGAGTACTGTCCCTTGCATCCCATTGACTGATCCTCAGACGCTTATAGAAGCGTTAGAATTATAACTCAAGTTATTCATTGTACTTGTAAAACTCATTTTTTCGATCAAGAAAATAATAAAATCATTTTTGGTGTTGCTGTCAAATAATAATTTGATGTTACAAAACGACTCGAATAATTAATGAATTGTATTGTTACTAGGAGCCTAGTTGTGATTCTCTTGAATTTGCTCATTTGGGCTGTAAAAATGTTATTTGCATTTTCTACTACCTATATGGACAATGGATCACACACAATTAGCTAGGGAAAATGTCTGAATCCTCTGTGGCTTCACCACTGTTATTGGTTGAATATAGCCCCCTTTGTAGCAAAGATCATTATTATAGCTTAGATATTTCCCTTTTTCTGTAAAGGAACCCAGTCTCTACAACTTCCCCAGCACAGTTACACGGCCAGTGCTGATTAAAACCATTAAAAAACACTTCTGAGATAGTTTGTAGTAATTTTTCCGTGAACAGGTTTCAGATCCATATGCACAGGAAATATTGGAGTCTCGGATAACCTCGGAAGATCACTGGAGCAACTAATGTACGCGAATGGTGGCCGGACTTTTATGGATCGCAACCTTGGGAAAGATGGTCCAAAATTGGGGAATTCCAAATCTTAGCAGCAGCATATGATGCGCTGCCACAAATTTTCAATATTTCAAATATAGTTTCTAAATTGGTTGTCCTCGGGAATATCATATCATAAGTAATTTGCTATCACTGCTGATGACAACAAGAATCTAACCCCAAGAAATGACGAAATAAACGCAACATAAAGCAAACAGCAATACAAGAATACATGCATTTACTGAACCAGTGAGAGATGCCAACTATATTGCTCCTCTTGAAAGGAAAAAGAACTGTATATAATCTTACATGATCAGCATCATCTCACATAGTTCAGAAGACACCACTTATGACTGGTCCTATTCGGTGGATTTAGCATAACCAACATCTTCCACGCACCTACATGAGCAAAAATCTCTTCACTGTCCAGGAGTGTGCAACTTCTTCCTCTGAAGCTCGAGCTATAGATTTCGGAAAGACGCAAGTAAGAGAAGTTTTCACGGTTCATTAAAGTTTGATATGCATAATCGACATAACTTACCACTTTCTTCACCCGCTCATTGGCAGCGGGGGTTCCTCCACTAACATTTTCTGGGAGATACGGACTGCTCACTCGAACTTCATTCATCACAACTATGGCAGTTTTATCCCAACGAACTGGCAGCCTGATAATGGAGCAAGAGTTGCACATAGTAAGGCATTTATTAGATGGTAAATACTATCCTATGTTATCAAGAGAAATCACATGGAATTGGAAAAGAGAAATCTAATATCTGTATCATGGAGATTAAAAATTAAGATTAATTAAGATTCTTCTCTCACATCCATGACTACACATTAATCATCATGCATCAACTGATTATTTGAAAACAGAGCTATCCACACTGAATTTGCAGTTGAGCATGCTGTAGTTACAGTGGAAATTAGTTACCATGGTTGTTGGTACGATTATATGGTACACGAGGATAGTTGCTTCATGATTTTACATGCAACGATCAAAGGTGGTTATGAAGCTGGTTCTCATCTTTAGGATATGATCGAGGATAGCTATGAGATGAAATGAAAAATCGTAACTAGTTGGTTTTGAGTTGTGACAGATGTTTTTTCCCAGCTCTGCACTCTTGTCACTAGCAATTTGGTAACAACAATTCCGTGACATAGCCTTACACCCCACCAACAAGCTTTGGCCAAAAGTCTGGTGTTGAACTATGAGTGAGTTTCCACCAATAAAATTGGCATTCTGGTAAGGAGACCATAATGATTGAACCCATCAAAACTTCCTTAAACTTCAACATCTTACCTACCTCCTCACTGTACCTACTCAACCATCACCATCCCATGCTACACCAATTGAAGCCAAATTCTTATTTCTCTTCGACCACAAGGACAATAACCCATTACCTTAGATGCATCTCATGGACAATCCATATCGCCTTCGCTTTCAATGTCATTACTGATACAGCAAAAAAAGGCTTTTGGATCCCAACACTTTAAAGATATAAATGGTGTCTGGGAGTGAAAGGGTAATGTTTAGCTCAGCCCATCTTCTGGGTGAAGTTATTCCTTGCTACCAAAACAGAAATCCTATTGCCAAATTGGTAGGGATCCAAAGACGTAACTTGACTAGTAGGCTTCACTTATGCACAGCAGCTTTGTTTTAAAATTTACACTGATGAACAAACGGCAGTGTCTGCGTGTAATAGGCTCAATATTTGGGCCTTGCTAACCAGCAATTTGTTGCCTGAGTATATTACTTATACGAGGCTTCATTCTTTTTTCCACGAAAAACCTGTGCTGGCTTTTGTCCCCGCAGAAGAGGAAATACCATCAGTTGCTCAACTATACTAGGAAACATGTGCCTCAAAATATTCCTCTGTGAACGGCACCACCTTATTCTTCACTGCCAACTCTTCCACCCAATTCCCTCGAGCAGTACAACTAGAAATCTAATTCATCAATCGTAATAAACATTTCTACAATAGTCATAGAATTCTGCAAACCATCTCATTAAATATCTTTCTACGTCACAATTTCCTGTGGCTGCCTCAACTAAACACTATGCATCCATCGGAGATCAAAGAGGTGGGCTGATCATTTGTTACCTTGATTTCCACTACCATTTGAACGTATCCTCCTCGTACATTACTCGAAAAGAGTTTTCCACTCTTATCAATATACCCTAATTTATACTTACATACCAAAAATCTAGTATATTTTATGACTTCCTCTTGCATTCTCTTCCTACCCATTTGATTCCTCTTCACACTTCCCCTAATCAACCACAAATTAAACCACTAATTCATCTACTTAGTTTCATTAACTTCCAACTCCCCCTTAATCTCCCTAATTATCACTCACAACAAGGAATCCTATAACAATACTATAATGAATACACAGACAAATAAACAAGAAAGATGAAAATTACGTTATGTCCCTTACTATCACTCACAACAAGGAATCCTATAACAATACTATAATGAATACCCAGTCAAATAAACAAGAAAGATGAAAATTATGTTATGTCCCTTACGTCTTAGACAACGCGTCGAATATGATCTGTGCTTCATTACTAACTCCAACACCAATCCTCTCCGCTTCGACCTCCGCTTGCCTGAAAAAATCCACAGAACATATCAAAAATTTAACCGTAAATTTCTTTTAAAAATATATCGAATAAATTGGGTTCAAATCTGAGTATACCTGATAGCAGATTCTTCCTTAGCTTGAACACTATTGAGATCAACATAACAGTTATTAATATCAAGTGGATCTTCACCTTGACCTAACAAAGTAAATTCCTTGATATGATTTGCTTTCAATAATCTTATATTTCTTCTAGGTCCAGTTTTAGAACCTTCTTGTAGAACAAGAATGTTGGAGGCTTTATCGAAGGTGATGATTTGACCTTCAAATTCATCTCCCAGTGTTGTTTTAATGGAGAGGAACCATCCAATTCCAAATTCTTCTCCACCAGTGTTTGAATCCATTGCCATTGCCATTGCCATTGTTGATTTGTTTCTCTCCTTTTTCTTCTTTGTTTTACTGTTTTAGCAAGCGCTGGTAGCAGCCTGGTAATAGAATAACCTAAGTAGTACTCCACTTCTCTGGAGTGGTGGGCCCTAGTTTTTCTTTAGCTGATCTGACGGTCAGGAAACATTTAACGGTGAAGATTAGTGTATCTAAAATTAGGTCTAATTATTTATTTTTAATAAGAAAGGATAATTGATATTAATAGGAATCATTGAATGTTTACATTCGGTTCATCTCTAACCGGAGAGTTTAACCACAACGGATAATCAGAAAACCATGATTGATTAATCCTATCAATTCTAGTCTTTTTGGCTAGGTTATTAGCAATTTCATTCGATTCTCTATGCACAAAAGTGCACTTCCATTCCCTAAAACTAACTAAAAGACTTCTATAGTCTTGAATGACATTATTATTCGTCCATCTAATACTAGCAAAATCACCATTGATAGCTTTTACTACATTCTGACAATCACCCTCCAGATGTAGCTTTTCCACAGCTGAATCTCTTGCCCACTTAATTGCTTCCAGTGCTGCTAGAGCTTCAGCTTGCTCCTCATCTTGAGCTATGCCTGAGAAAGATTGAGCTTCTCCAAATTGTCCTGCATCAGAAAACAATATTAGTCCTATACCCATATAATTATTTGCTTTCAAATAAGAAGCATCAAAGTTAATCTTTTAGAATCCAATATCTGGCATTTTCCAAGGAATTATATCCCTTGTTTGATTCACAACAACTCTTGCAATATTGCATTTCAAACAATTCTCATTCCACTCAGCAATATCTTTGTTAACTTGTGCCACTAGTTGAGATACTTGAATTGTTCCATTGTCAAACACTACAGAGCATCAAAGTTTCCAGATGTGCCATATGGCACTAACAAAATGAACATATTTCTCATTCTCTTCCTTAGATACATTACTGGTATGGAACCAGCTGGCTATCCAACCCTGCAGACTGACATTAGAAATACTCCCTGCAATGTTAGCATTAAGAACAAACCAAAGCCTTTTAGTAACATCACAATTAATAAAGAGATAATTAGCAGTTTCAACTTCCTGTTTACAAAAAAGACATTCACTACTTATAGCAACAACAAACCTAGAAATTTTACTCCTCACAGAAACACAATCATTTAGACATTTCCATAGATGATGTTCTATCTTTTGTGGAAGGATAAATTTCAACAAATCTTTCCAGGGGAAAGGAGCATTACCAGTAACATGAATTTCCTTCATAATGCAATTATAATCAGACTTCACACTAAATTTACCATTATGAACTGGAGCCCATCTGAGAATATCCTTCCCAGTGCAAGGAATTCTGATTTTACTAATTTCATTAACTGTATTACTGTCAAAAGATAATTCAGAGTATCTACATTCCACTCATTTCTTTCCTGCACAATCAGTTGACTCACTGTAGTCATAGCATTAGAAGCAAAATTACTATTAAGAGGATTATCAATGGCTGGCACCCATTTGTCCTTCAAAATTTCAATGTAAGTACCATCCCCAACTTCCCAACAATAATATTTCTTAATTAACTCTAGGCTTCTACATATGCCTTTCCACACTCAAGAGACACTTTCAGTACAAACAACATGTAAAGGACTATAATCAGGAAAATATTTATGTTTGAGGATTTGAACCCACAAAGCGCCAGGATCAGTTAGCATTCTCCATGCTAACTTTTCAAGAAAAGCAGTGTTTAAGTGTTCAGTATTCCTAATGTTCAGACCACCCACATCAGTAGGTTTAGCTACATTATCCCAATTACAGAGGTTACCCCCTCTAGCAGACCTTTTCTTATTCCAGAAAAACCTTCTTTGTACAACATCTAACTTATCTGTCATCTTCTTAGGCATAGGGAAAACAACTAAGTGATGGGAAGCTAGAGTGCCTAAGGTTGATTTGATAAGGACAGTTCTACCTGGTTGGTTTAAGTATTTTCCTTACCAATTATCTAACCTTTTATCACGGGATTCTTCTAAGTGCTTAAAAGATTCCATTTTGTTTCTTTGAAGAAGTAAAGGGACTCCTAGGTATTCACTAGTTAGGCCAAGATTCTTAAGTTTTAGAATAGCTAAAATTTGGGATTTAGTTCTAGGTTCAATCTTGGGACTAAAAGCAATCCCAGATTTCTCAAAATTGATGGCCTGACCAGAGAACTTACGAAACCTATCAAGCATGATCTCTAAATTCCTAGCACTTTTAATACTAGCCCTAGTAAAAACAAGGCAGTTATCATCAAAAAATAAGTTACTTACTGATGGGCTAGTTGTAGTCACTTCGATACCCTGAATTTCATTTCTCCTCTCTGCATCAATAAGAATTTTAGATAAAACATCCATACAAATTATGAACAAGTCGTGGGACAAGGGGTCTCCCTGTCTAAGACCCCTTGTGGGATAGTAAACATCACCAGGACAGCTATTAAGCAAAATAGGAGTAGACACAGTGGATATACATTGCTCAATAAGATTACACCGATGATCATGAAATCCTAGTTTTTTCAAGATATTGATTAGAACTTCCATTCAATTCTATCAAAAGCCTTGGACATATCTAATTTCATTGCCATTAGACCAGATTTGGTTTTGTTTTTTCTCATTGTGTCAACTAGTTCATGAGTTATAACTATATTGTCTGTTATTTTCCTAGAGGATAGGAAAGCTGCTTGGTAAAGACTAATAAATTTATCCATCACAGTTTTGAGTCTACTAGCTAATAGTTTAGATATAATCTTATAACTAGTATTACTTAAACTGATAGGCCTAAAATCAGCAGGAGTCTTAGGGGCATTACTTTTAGGGATAAGAGACACAAAGTTGTGATTTATCTGCTTAAGCACATGACCTGAATGGAAGAAACTTTTTTACCATAGTTATAGTATCAGGACCTACAATATTCCACATTTGCTGATAGAAACCAGGAGGGTATCCGCCAGGGCTGGTCCAGGGCTGCATTTTCCAAACAACAGACTTAATCTCCTCATCAGAAGGAGGATGAATTAAAAAATTGTTCTCCTCATCAGAAATACAGGGAGTCAAAACATCAAGGAAACTACTATCACTGACAGGGTTTGTAGTTCTACTCATTTTACTAAAATGGTCTCTTAGTTCAGTTGCTATCATGCTTTTATCAGTAAGCCAAATTCCTATTTTGCTCTTCAAACATTCAATTTGTGTTCTTCTTTTCTTAAATTTGACTTTATCATGAAAGTACTTTGTGTTTTTATCATCAAAGGACAACAAATTTTCTTTAGCTCTCTGCATATAATAATCTTGTCTAACAGCATACCAATGTTTCAAATCATCTTCAAGTTTCTTCTTATGTAAACCATTAGCATTATCATGCATATTAGTATTGATGTTATCAAGTTGAGATTGAATGTAATTTATATGTGTCTAAAAATTACCAAAAGAATTAATATTCTATTGCCTAAGGGCCACTTTAACATTATAAAGACATCTAGTGTGTTTATCGGCTTTAGATCCATTTTCACTAGTTGTCCAGTTTTCCTTTATTAGCTCTTTGCAACTGTTGTCACTAAACCAGCACCTATTAAAGCTTAAAGGTCTTTTAGTGTTGTTTCCTTCCCTAGAGGTAACAAGAAGAATAGGACAATGGTCACTAGCTAAACTTAATAAGTGGTAAATTATGGCATTAGGAAAGTAATCTATCCAAGCATGATTAACAAGAGCTTTATCCAGTCTCTCAATAATAAGAGAGTCATTACTCCTATGATTACTCCAAGTAAAAGGATTACCTATGTAGTTCAGATCAAAAAGGTCTAATTGATCTAACTGATTTTTGACTTCATCAAGTTGACTTTGAGGAATAGTGTTTCCACCAAACTTTTCCTCCTGTCTCATGATAAAATTTAAATCACCAAGAACAATCCAAGGGCAAGAGTACCTATTAGCCAGACTATCCAGATAATCCCATTTCCTATCCCACCCAACATCACTTAAAGCACCATACATACAATTCAACAAAGTATGACCACTTCTAGAATCCATATTAACAAGAACAGTTATAAAATTGCAGTTTATATCAACAAGATCAATGTGAATTCCATCTTTCCATAACAACAACAACCCATCAGAGGCCCCTACAGGATTAACATAGAGATAATTCATATAATTATAAAAGTAAGTATATTTCTCCATTTTCTGATTCATAGTCTTAGTCTCACATAAGAAAATGATATCTGGATCATTGGCCCTAATCAGCTCTCCTAGATGTTATCTAGTATGTTTATTTCCAAAACCCTAGACATTCCAGGACAAAATTTTCATATTTCTCAAATCTAGGTCATAAACAAAACCTATTTCTGCCAACAAAATTCAGAGACACCCAATAATTGCAATCAACCCAGTGAAAATATTGAGAACAAAGAAAATTAAAGCAATTTGTTGAAATAGCAACTGAATTAAAAAAGTTATTAAGAAAATTGCAAACCTGATTTGCATCTCTCATTCGCATTTCAGTAATGTTCTGGTGGTAGGTTCCCTCACTTGTTCCTTCATATTCAGCATCTGTCATATTCAAGTCCTCGCCGGTATAAGTTACAGCAGAATTGTCCTCGTGACGAACTCCATCACCCTGAGAAGAAGAATTCCCCTCTTGCTGTTCAATCTTATTATCCAGCAGAACATAGTTGTCTTCAATCGAATCATCTCTGGTTTTTCTATTTTTTCGCGGGTCAGATCCATCTTCATTTTCACAATCCGGTCCATTAGAAACTTCATTCGACCCATCAGTTTCGCCTGAATCTTTTTGCTTTTGGAGCATTTCTTCGACCATGTGAGCATGTTTTGCATGTAAGTCTTCAAACTCCCTCTCTTTCAAGCCATAAATATAGATATCCCAAGTTGTATCTTCACAGGTTTAATCATTGTGATCTAGAACATAGCAGTGAGGGCAAATATTTTTGGGTTGTTTCTCAAAGTGATACTTAACCCAGACTTTTTGTTTGGCAGCATTGAAAATCCACACACCCCTTTTAAGTGGCTTACTGATATCAACCAACACCTTAATTTTAGCAACCCTTCCTCTGATTGTGACTGTTTTCATCCCCTCTACTTCAATCTTTTGGCCGATATCAAGGATTAGCTTATCAATGATTCCTTGGTCAATATGCTCAAGAGCAAGGTTGCTCAAGACCACTGAAAACATTTGATGAGTGAACTTGTAGTTTTCCAGAGGAATCGAATTATCATATTCTTGAAGAACAATGAGCATAAAGTTTATGACCCAAGGAACCCTCTTATACACTTCTCTTATTTCTTCATTCGTCTTGAACTTGAAGACAAAAAGGTTACGACCCATTTGGATAACTTCAACCTTCTTATACCTTCTTCATATAATATTCACCTCCTTCAAGACAACCTCATAATCCACTTCATCTTTGTTAACAATCTTGCCTATGAGACAATTACACCAGTTGTTGGAAGCTTCATCGATTTATCCCTCCGAGATGATACTACTCCTTGCATTTCTGATTTGATTTAGGTTGAGGTTAGTTTCCCTTAACCTTTTTGAAAGAGCAGTTAACTGCATATTGTTTGGTGCCACCATTTTCCTATTGAGTTTACTGCTTTTTGATTGTTTTTGCGAATGATATGAGAAACCCTTCTTCTTGTACTTTTTATAGCAAAAATTAGGTTTAGGGTTTGACTCGATCCAGAACCACCTACCAAACTTATTCCATTTTCCAGATTCTTCGCTCCAATTTTCATCAAGAAATTTCGGAGAAGATATTGACTCTAAGAAAGGTAACTGATAATTCAAATTTTTGAAATCCAAAATTTGCGCTTTCATCATTGATAATTTACCAAATTTACCCCTTAATCTTCTAGGAGTACAGAGATGATCTTGATTCCAAATTGTGAGATTATGTTTTTGTAAAAATCTAAATCTGTATGTGACAGCAAATCCTACTGATTTGTGCATCATGCATAAGGACAGAAGAAAAGCAAAAACCACCACTGCGAGTTTGCTTGAACCACTCGTTGAGAACTTGAATATTTCCATGACAGATGAAGAATTACCACTATTTCCAGGGAAGATTGAAATTCCCCTACACCACTGTTTCGAAAAACCACCACTGGAACACCACTGAAACACTACTTGATAACTGCAAAGCAGATAAAAAGAGATTAGTTATCCATAGAGAGCTTAGAAATTGAAATTATTTTTCAAAGAAATTTTTAAAGAACAAGATAGAAAAGATTAACAGGATTTAAAAGTTATAAAGCCAAAAGAAAGAACATAAAGCCCCTTTTCAAAAATCAAACCATGGAAGATCAGATCAATTCAGAAAGATTGAGTAATCATCAAATTGTGGCCTTAGAACTGAATCAGAAGTATATAGGCGCTGATATGACGAAAAGTGTTAAAATAGGTTTATCAATGAACGCCTTCATTCTCTGAGATAGAAGAAGAAGAAGAAATTAAATTAGGTCTAATTAAAGGAACCGGGTCTATTTAACCTTCCTAGTTTGGGGCTATAGATTTCTTCATCTATCCAATATAAAAGGATAAGGGGTGTCTAAAGTGTGTTAAAAATACTAAATTACCCTTCACATAAATCTTAATAATTCTATATATCTAAAACAAATACAAAATCTTACTCATTTCTACTGACAATTTTTAATCAAAACCAATTTTTTTTTCAATTTTCATGATAATCAAAAACTAAAACCTAATCACAAACAACAATTCAATTCTTCATTTTTGAGTTTTCAAACAATATTCTCCGCGACAAACAATTCGAGTGATTGAGTTAAATCCCTTTAATATGTTCCTTTTGAGAGAGATTCGTCAAATTAATCTGAAATTCAAGCATAATCCGAAATTTCTCATCAAATTAATCTGAAACTCAAGCATAATAGGTTGATATGGACATTAACATAAACAGATTGTTGTTGATGTTCTCCATAATCGTAGATACGTTACACCTACATAAACCGATTCTGGGTTGATGTGATGAACATCAACCACAATCGGTTCAGGTTGATGTATATATCAACCGATTCATTAACCATGTTGGAATTTTTGCACAAACCCTGGAATTTTTATTTTTATATGATAGAGCATGAAAATACGAGTTGAATGCAAAAAGAAAAAAAATGAGGTCATTTCGACATCGGGCGAAGAAGTTATGAGAAAAACAATCGAGAAAAAGCCCAGATTTACAGTCGGTTTACATGGCCATTTATGTAAACCAACTCTAGCGGAAAAAAATCATAGAAAAACTCTTAATTTTTAAAATTAGTTTATGTTCTAAGTCTTGTAAACCGATTCCTAGAATCGGTTTATAAGTGCATGAACGTATACCGATTCTGGGTTGAGATTTTTCAAAATAAAAAATAAATAAAAATGTTTACATGTTTTGATGATGATAAAAGATTATTTGATTTCAAGGTTAACATGATTAAACATCAATTAATCACCCGAATTAACACTAATTAATCAGGGATAAATTAGCCATTAAGTAAAATAGTTGGATAAGAGGTTTTCCATTTTACTTCTAAATATTTGTTTTTGTCTTGTAGTGGAAGGCCCCAACTACGAAAGCTAACTAAAGGAACCTGTGTCGAAAGACTGTATGTGTGTCGTATCGGTCGGTATTGATCGATATGTATTACGACCCAATACTGATTGTTACTGAATACAAAAGACATATAAACATTAAGATATGTTCAAGTTTTATTACTACTAATTAAAAAAAAAGTATTTAGCGTTGCCTCCCCTTTAAAAGATTGCTAATTAAGAAAACCTCCTCTACATATTGAATATTAGGGGTGTACGGGTGGCATATTTTTGGTTAAATGACAAAAGTACTCTTTCGGGGAAAAAATAATCTAGGCAGGTGCAGTGTATCCGTACTATTTATCGAACGGCTGTGAATAGTTGTTAGTGATTGAACGGTTTAGATTGAGTTACTCCTAATATCGATACACGTAGCTCCCGTCTCTTCAATTACCCTTTATGTATAGGCCCGAAAATCATTCAGAAAAAAAAATCCCCAAATCGTAGTTGCGGAGAGAGAGAAAAAGAGTGAGAGTGAGAAAAAATAATTCCCAAATCGATCTCGTTCAAAGTTAGGGTTAGATCAAGATCCTCAGAGTTCTATTGAAGAGAAAGATAACTAGATTTCCCGGTGGTTCAACTTTGTTGTTTCGCGATGATCTTAACCCTAATCGATTGTAAGTTTCTAAATCTTAGGGTTTTGTTTCAATTTCTTTTGTTCCTTTTAGTGATCGTTTGTTTTAGGGTGATGGGTATGTTGTGATGTATGTTGGTTTGAGGTTTATATGGTTTAATTCATCGTGCTCTTTTGTTTGTTTTTTGTTTTTGTTTTTGTTTTTTATCGATTTTTTTTTGTTCCTTTCCAAGGCATGAACCAGGTTTATATGGAGATAATGAGTTTATAATAGTTCGAATTTTGATTTTGTGTAATATTTGGCTCATTTGTGCTTGATTTAATTTCATTTAAGATTGTATGATGACACTTTTTGGATGCTAGGGTTATTATTTATTTAGGTTATGATTATGAAGTGTTTGTATATGATTTTTTTCCAGCATTAGGGTTAGTTATGGTATAAAAGATTTTATATTCATTATGATAGATATTGGCGTGAGCAACAACCTCCTGATGTGTTTCATCAGTTTGACTACATCAATGGGAAGCAGATTCACTGGCTTAAATATGATGATGACCTTTTGAACATGATTGACTTGTTGAAGAGTCTGCATGATTGCATTGAGGAGTTAGATGGTGCTGCTTGCTTATTTCAGTACTTGGAGAAAGGGTTTTTATATGATGTTGAGGATGATGAAGACCTGCTGAAGTTTTGGAATGGGTCAGATTAAGATATACCAAAAGAAGTCCACTTTTTCATTACATATAAAAAACACTGAATATTCTCAAAGATGGTGTTGATGGTGTTGGTCCAAGTGGACAACCAGGAGAATAGATTCATATTTCTATTGTGGTTTGAAAAGGTGGGGGTACAACAACCTCACCCAATATTTCACTTAGCAATATGTATGGACTAACTCCAATATACTTTTAGGAGAATCAACTATACAATTAGAACCAATCTTAATAAAAAAGTATATCAAAAAGTTATATCTCAATTTATCGATTCAATCCTCACTCAAACAAATAGAAATCTGCGATCCTGATTGAATACAAGAGAAATATCTTGAATGGTACCAAAGACCAATGTTCAAGGATCAATCAATTTCAATCAACAACCAAAGGTTATTTATCAATTGATCGATTCAACGCACAACCTTTGATATTTCAATTATATAACAAAATGTAATGCGAAAAAGAGATAACACAGCCACCAGAATTTTGTTAACGAGGAAACGCAAATGCAGGAAAAACCTCGGGACCTAGTCCATATTGAACATACACTATCCTACTACAAACTAACTTCGGTCTGAACTGTAGTTGAACCCCAATCAATCTCACACTGATCCAAGGTAAAATTGCGTTCCTTATGTCTCTGATCCTAGCAGGATACTACGCACTTGATTCTATTAGTTGATCTCACCCACAACTAATAGTTGTTACGACCCAAAGTCGAAGACTTTAATAAAAAAATATGTCTCACACAGAAAAGTCTATAGGAATAGATAAATCTGTCCCCCGCAGAAATACCTACGAGTTTTGTTCCGTCTTTTGATAAATCAAGGTGAACAAGAACCAATTGATATACCAGACTTATATTCCCGAAGAACAGCCTAGAAATATCAATCACCTCTCAATAATCTTAATCGACTAGCGAAACAAGATATTGTGGAATCACAAACGATGAAACGAAGGTGTTTGTGACTACTTTTCTATCTTGTCTATCGGAGAAATTAATCTCAAGCCAATCTTACGATTTTACTCGAATATGATAGAACAGAAAGATCAGATCACACAACTACAGATAAAATAGTTGGGTCTGGCTTCACAATCCCAATGAAGTCTTCAAGTCGTTAACCTACAGAGTTTCGTGAAAAACCTAAGGTTAAAGGAGAATCGACTCTAGTTTATACAACTAGTAACACACGGAAGTGTGGAGATTAGGTTTCCCAGTTGCTAGAGTTCTCCTTTATATAGTCACCAAATCAGGTTTGCAATCTAAGTTACCTTGGTAACAAAGCATTCAATATTCACCGTTAGATGAAAACCTGATTAGATTCAAGCTAATATCTTTTAACTGTTAGATCGAACTTATCTTGTTACACACAAATGAAATGTAACTTCATTTAGGTTTGAGTAACCGTACCTAAACGTGTACACTTAGTTGGTTCAACAATAGTTAACCAATGGTTAGCCATATGAGCACTTTCATATCAACCTTATTCATCTTCACCATAACTAGTTCAAATGACTAAGAAGAACTAGTTAGAGAGTTGTTCAATTGCTTAGATCTCATAGAAGTATACAAGGCACTATCGAAGCAAAAACGATTTTGATTCACTCGAATCTATTCATGAACATTATAGCCACGATTTGCAAAGATTGCATTCCTTAATTTATAAATGTCTTAGTTCACGAATAAACCATTTTTAGAAAATAAGCCACTTAAGTACGCATACGGGTACGCTTTCTTAAGTACCCGGATTGAGCTTGTTTTTGGTTCACAAACTCCAACAGAAATTCACGGGATGTGAACTTCTGACAGTATGCGTACAAGTACGTGGACTTAGCTCCGGTCATCCTAAACCAGTAAGGTACGTATACTTTGGTTCAAGGATTTTGGACTTACACAAGTATGAGTTCACATACAATGTTTATATCCAAACATGAACCACTTCAGCAGAGACCATATCCGCATTCTCAATATCCTGATGTGTATAGGCATAGTAACATGAGGCATTAGGATGATCATCTTCTACTATAGTTCTTTTCCTCCTCCCTTTGGACTCGAAACGAATACATTTATCAAGAAAACCTCTTGCAAATCCACCAGAGCGTGAAGATGAAAAGAGGAAGATATTCTTGACAAACCACAAAATATCCCAGAGTATGCGTACTTGACTCAAGGGTTTGGTATTTAAATGCTTTCTTAGGGAAGGTAACTTTTAGGGTTTCCAAAATTGATTCGTGATAGTAACACGGGTACCCATACGAACACAACTTGACCCAAAAATAAAAACACAAAAGGTCGTACTTTACGACACGACAGAATTTTTGCTACATGAAAATTTTCATAAATTTGGCTCAATAAATTTTATATCTTCATCGAGAAATAATTTAGAGCATAAAATTAGCAGGCAACATAGTTGCAACGAAAACTTCTTTAAAAAAGAAACAAAAGAAGAACAACCTCATACACAAGCAATACTTAAGCAAAGTTGTCTGCTGACAATAGTTAATCTATGGACGGTAATCAAATAGCTCAACTAGGCAGAAAGCAATTTTTCCAACAGTATACCTGATTATTAACACATCTTACTCAACGGGATTTTGATGAGTAAGTTCTCAAACCTTGTGATTAATTAGCACAAGTACGAGCCCTAAGCTCAGATGAAATGTGTTTACGGTTGAGTCTCTTTTTCCTTTGGAATCTAGGATATAATCTCTTTTGACGTGAAAAATTATCGTAAAACTTACTGTCATCAAAATACGAGACATAATTTGAGTTCTTACCAGAAGAATTTTGACTAGAGGAAGTTGTCAGTCTGTTGACATTTCTCTATAACCTTCAATTATCTCCTTTAGGTTATTTCTCATATCATCCTTTTTGCTTCCTTCTCCTGATATTTTATCCACATCAAAAGTAACATTATCTCCCTTTTTGACAGAAGAGAACTCTTGAGCTCTTCTTGAACGATTTTTGTTAAGACGTCTGTTATGCTTTTGAGCATTTGAGGAACTCATTGAACTGACTCTCCTGGTAGAATACACAGGGTGAGTACTAAAACCAATTGGTTTAGACATACAAATGTCAGTTACACCTTTGAGGATTAAGTCTAAGGTATGTTGAAGTCAAACAATGGAGTTTTTATTTAACCTAGAGTTTCTCTTTTGCTTAATAGGCCATTTTGAATCACAAAAGAGACATATTTTCTGGTCATGAGGGTGATTAGATAGTACAGGCTTAACATCATCGTTTGGAGATTTATTCCTTCCATGTGACGTGCAACTTCCTTGATTAGTGGAGGCTATAGGCACATTTTTTCTAATAGGGAGGGATTCCGGTTTTACTTATGGAACTGGAACTCTTTCACTTGTGATAGAAGTAGAGGATATAGAGGATTTTATGGAACATCCTTGAATCGAGAGTTTACTCAAGCGATGTTAAATTTCCAAAGCATCCTTTTTGAGGCTTGCCTCGAGTAAGATACGTGAAGACTGAACTTCAGCATTTTCTTTGGAGTCACAGTCTCTTACTATACCGAGAAGAACATTGACATTGTTTTTCAACCGTTAAATCTATCAGCTTGGATTCTAACGAGGTTTAAAATCAGCTTACTCTCTTAAGCTTCTTCCCTTTCATCAATGGAGTTAGACTCTTTTGAAGGTTAATCGGGATAACACATGTCAGTGTCTGTCTGTCTCGTCAGAACACTAGGTTCATCTATATTTGAGATTGACGAATCTTTCTCTTTAATAGACATTGTCGAAACAGAACTTCTGTTTCTGGTGATGCGTTTATAAGAGATAGTACTCTTGTCCATAGAGTTAGATAGCTACAAACACAGACTTATGAGGTCTTAAACGTTTTTTCCTGCTCTGATACTAATTGAAAAAATGGGGGTACAACAACCTCACCCAATATTTCGCTTAGCAATCTGTATAGACTAACTCCAATATACTTTTAAGAGAATCGACTAGACAGTCATACTCAATCTTAATAAAAAAGTATATCAAAGAGTTATATCTCAATTTCTGGATTCAATCCTCACTCAAACAAATAGAAATCTGCGAGCCTGATTAAATACAAAAGAAATAACTTGAACGGTACCAAAGACCAATGTACAAGGATCAATTAATTTCAATCAAAAACCAAAGGTTGGATATACCAATTGATAGATTCAACACACAACCTGTGATATTTCAATTATATAAAAAAATATAATGCGGAAAAAAATAACACAGACACCAAAAGTTTTGTTAACGAGGAAACCGTAAATGAAGAAAAACCCCGGGACCTAGTCCAGATTGAACAAACATTGTATTAAGCCGCTACAGACACTAGCCTACTACAAACTAACTTCCGCCTGGACTGTATTTGAACCCCAATCAATCTCACACTGATCCAAGGTACAGTTTTGCTCCTTATGTCTCTGATCCCAGCAGGATACTACGTATTTGATTCCCTTAGTTGATCTCACCCGCAACTAAGAGTTGCTACGAACCAAAGTCGAAGACTTTAATAAACAAATATGTCTCACATAGAAAAGTCTATAGGAATAGATAAATCTGTCTCCTACCAAAATACCTACGAGTTTTGTTTTGTCTTTTGATAAATGAAGGTGAACAGGAACCAATTGATATACCGGACATATATTCGTGAAGAACAGCCTAGAAATATCAATCACCTCACAATAATCTTAATCGACTAACGAAACAAGATATTATGGAATCACAAACGATGAGACGAAAGTGTTTGTGACTACTTTTCTATCTTGCCTATCGGGGAAATTAATCTCAAGCCAATATTACGATTGTACTCAAATACGATAGAAACAGTAAGATCAGATCACACAGCTACAGAGAAAATAGTTGGGTCTGGCTTCACAGTCCCAATGAAGTCTTTAAGTCGTTAACCTATAGGGTTTCGTGAAAAACCTAAGGTTAAAGTACAATCGAGTCTAGGTTATGCAACTAGTAACACACGGAAGTGTGGAGATTAGGTTTCCCAGTTGCTAGAGTTCTCCTTTATATAGTCTCCAAATCAGGGTTTGCAATCTAAGTTACCTTGGTAACAAAGCATTCAATATTCACCGTTAGATGAAAACCTGATTAGATTCAAGCTAATATATTTCAACCGTTGGATCGAACTTAGCTTGTTACACACAAATGAAATGTAACTTCATTTAGGTTTGAGTAACCGTACCTAAACGTGTACACTTAGTTGGTTCAACAATAGTTAACCAATGGTTAGCCATATGAGCACTTTCATATCAACCTTATTCATCTTTACCATAACTAGTTCAAATGACTCAAAAGAACTATTAAGAGAGTTGTTCAATTGCTTAGATCTCGTAGAGGTATACAAGACACAGTCGAAGCAAAAACGATTTTGATTCACTCGAACCGATTCATGAACATTGTAGCCATGGTTTGTAAAGATTGCGTTCCTTAATTTATAAATGTCTTAGTTCACGAATAAACCGTTTTTAGAAAATAACCCACTTAAGTCTGCATAAGGGTAAGCATACTTAAGTACCCGGATTGAGCTTGTTTTTGGTTCACAAACTCCAGCAGAAATTCAAGGGATGTGAACTTCCGACAGTACGCATACAGGTACGCGGACTTAGCTCCGACCATCCTAAACCAGTAAAGTACACATACTTTGGTTCAAGGATTTTGGATTTACACAAGTATGAGTTCACATACAATGTTTATATCCAAATATGGTTGAAAAAGCGGGGGTCTAACAACACCACCCAATATTTCGCTTAGTAATTTGTATGGACAAACTCGAATAAACTTTTAAGAGAATCAACAAGACTCAATCAAATAAAAGTATTTCAACGAGTTTATATCTCTTTCTTGATTTGATCTTTACTCAAGCTAACAAAAATTAGCGAGTCTTTACCAAATACAAAGAATAACTTGGATGGTACCAAAGACCAATATCCAAGGATCAACCAATGTAAATCAACAACCAAAGGTTGGATATTCTAATTGATGATCTATAACGCACAACCTGTATTATTTCAATTATAAAGATAAACAATATAATGCGGAAATAGAAATAACACAGACACCAGAATTTTGTTAACGAGGAAACCGCAAATGCAGAAAACCCCGGGACCTAGTCCAGATTGAACACACACTGTATTAAGCCTCTACAGACACTAGCCTACTCCAAGCTAACTTCGGACTGGACTGTAGTTGAACCCCAATCAGTCTCCAACTGATCCAAGGTACAGTTGTACTCCCTACGTCTCTGATCCCAGCACGATACTACACACTTGATTCCCTTAACCGATCTCTCCCACAACTAAGAGTTACTACGACCCAAATTCGAAGACTTGATAATAAACAAATATGTCTCACACAAACAAGTCTATCAAAGGATCAATCTTTCTCTCACAAATAAACCCTAAAGGTTTCTGTTCCGTCTTTTGATAAATCAAGGTGAACAGGAACCAATTGATAATCCGGTCTTATATTCCCGAAGAACAGCCTAGATTTATCAATCACCTCACAACGATCTTAATCGTATGGTAGCGAAACAAGATGTTACGGAATTAAAAACAATGAGATGAAGATGTTTGTGATTACTTTTTATATCTTGCTTATCGGAGATATTAATCTCAATCCAATCAATCTGATTGTACTCGTACGATAGAAGATGCAAGATCAGATCACACAACTACGATAAAAGAAGTATCGGCCTGGCTTCACAATCCCAATGAAGTCTTTAAGTCGCTAACCTGGTTTTAGAAGAAGAAAACCAAAGGTTAAAGGAGAATCGACTCTATCATGCAAACTAGTCACACGTAAGGTGTGGGAATTGGTTTTGCACAGATGCTAGATGTCTCCTTTATATAGTCTTTCAAATCAGGGTTTGCGATCAATGTTAGCTTAGTAACAAATCATTCAATATTCACCGTTAGATGAAAACCTGATTAGATTCAAGCTAATATCTTTCAACCGTTAGATCGAAAACTTAGCTTGTTAACGTATGCACTTGTTGGTTCAACAATAGTTAACCAAATGGTTAGCCATATGAGTATTTCATATCAACCATGTTTTTCTTCACCATAAATAGCTTATGTCTGGAGAACCGTTTACTTCTCTTCAATAGAAGATCTCTAAACTGTCTAGTGATCATCGTAACAACAACAAAGCCAATCATGAAAATAATCAACTTAGTTGTTTAGTGCTCAACATAAGACACATTACGGAGCCTCACAGTAATACATAAAACATGGATCAGGGAAGATCAATACTGCGGAATACACAAGGATTCATTATATTTTCCATCACCATTTGCACAATGACACACAATAGACATAATCCTTGAAAACAAAAGATTTTAACCTATCTTCCATCAATAATTGACAATATATGCTTAGGTTTTGTATTTGTCAAAAGTCCATTCATTCTTTTATCAATACGTGAATATCGACAAAAAACGACTTTACTTTTGACAAAGTATGCGACAAACATAGTTCACGGACGTAAACACAAATATCCCATAACATATTGCAATATAACAAATCATACATATTAAATACTGCAAAAATCATCTTCCAAAAAGTTTTATAATTTAAACAAATAAACCTAAAAAACAAGAAGATGAAAATAATGGACATAGCTATGTGTAATCACAATAATGGCTATTCCAAGCACTAGTTATTCTTCCAACTAAGCCAAAAAGAAGACATACTACGCAACAATGTCTTTGAGAAATTCCTTATCATTCCCGAACTCCTTATCGTCAACAACCATAAGGTTCGTGGAGGAAGGAGTCAATACCAACAAACCGTCTTGGCTGATGATGTCGAACCAGGGCCTTATGAATTTCCAAAGATCTTATCACACGAGCCTTTATTTCTCGAACATCCTTTCGTGATTCCTTTAACTCATCAAGAACATCAGAAAACTTCTGAGAGTTAGAAGGTACAACCCTTGGTTTTCTTGCATTCCTCCTTTTTCTTTTCAAGTAAGGAGTTACTGGAGATTTCTCTTTTTCCTTGATTGATGGCTTAACAATCATGTTGGCATCTTTTCCATCCAAAGACATGATGCTTGGAAAACAGCTATAAGCAACTAGGTTTTGTGAGTGGAATTCACAATCTCAACAAGCAGTCTTAAGATATAAAGGATATCAGAGAGGAAAAAGGAATGTAGGGTTGAAACCTTTTAGGTTCGTACACGCCCAACTCTAAACCCTATAAAGAGTAGAATTATCGATAATAATCCTATTCTTTTGGCAAACTGGTTCTTTCCAAAATCAACAATGATATGGAAGAATTACAAAGATAAAATCAACACAAAGCTAAAAAACAAAATCAATAATTTTTATTTCATAGCTTGAGGTGTGCAGAATCTTGTCTTTTTAAACAGGCACATGGGACAAGATGCACATAACAACACCACTAAGTTGTGTTGTGGTGAATAACAATCTGTTCACCATGACCCTTTTGAATGGAATTAATGGAACCTTTCCTTTCCTTGTCTTTAGACCAAGTTTTCTTCTCCATTGGCCTAAATCTTTCTTTGGAAACTACTTTCTTTGAAGAAGATATGATCTTACATACCTTAGTTGTTTTCTCTGCCAGTTTAAGCTTGGTAGCCAGACGATTTGCTCTTCTTTGAAGCTTGTTGACATATCTCATCTTGTGTTTGAACTTGAAACAGTTTGATAGTTTATAACCTCTGAGAGAACAATAGGAGCATGTCAACGCATAGTATGGATCAGGCGTTCGTGAAGTGCAAGCTGCTAGGCACAGAGTAGATCCTGAAACATTTAACATAGAGTTTCCAAAAGAATGGTCAATTGATTCTTCCATCTTGATTGGGTTCTCTTCTACAAAGCCATCAAGATTGATATGCGTAATGCTACAATTATCAAAATCAATGTTTTCACATAGAAGAGCAACACTTAATTTCTTGTCTTCATCGGAATCATAACAATCATACATCTCATCAAGTGTCACAGCAAGACCTTTGTTCCCAGTGTATTTTCTACGGTTTGGGCACTCGTTTGCAAAATGACCAAAACCTTTACACTTGAAGCACTCAGGCATATCCTCGTCATCAGTTTCATCAGCGTCCCTATTTTTAGGAGGAATGCGATTATGTGGTTTGACTGATGCTTTAGGCTTATCTCTGGAGAACTGTTTACTTCTCTTCAACAGAAGATCTCTAAACTGTCTAGTGATCATCGAGACTGACTTGTCAAGATCTTCATCTGATGAATCTGTCTCAGAGTGATCATCTTCAGAGATATACACATTTTTACTTTTATCAAGTAATATTGTGTCCTTTTGTGCTTTGAACGCAACATCCTTTCTGACTTTGGATGTATGCTCATGATCAAAGATCTTTAACTTCCCAACCAATGTATTTCTGGAAAGATTATCAAAGTTATTTCCCTCAACGATGGCATGCTTCTTAGACTCGTATCTAGATGGTAGCGATCTGAGAATTTTCATCACAATGTCCTTTTCAGGAATAGTCTTACCCAATGCAAAAGATGCATTAAAAATCTCAGACACTTTGTGATTAAACTCATCAAATGTATCTTCATCTGCCATACGAAGGTTTTCCCAATCGGAATTAAGGTTTTGAAGCCTAGCTTCCTTTTCACTGGAGTTACCTTCGAATACGGTTTCTAAGATATCCCAAGCATCTTTAGACTTAGTGAAATTTGACACATGGTGCTGAAGATTTGGGGTAATGGCATGTATGATGGCATTCAAACCGTCGGAGTTTTGCTTTGCAGCAAATATCTCGGCAGGACTGTGATAAGCATGTATATGCTATATTTTATACCCATATTTATATTAGCTATGATACAATATTTTAGTTACTAATATTATTTTAGTGCTTTTGTAGAAAGTACAAGTGAATTCGATCATCCAGTGAATAAACAACAAAATGTGAGACTTAATGGTGTTTGCGACGAAAATGGAAAAATGTGGTTGGACTGGTACTTCCATATATCAGCAACCACAATGATCAATTATGCTGGCTTGGTATTTCTATATATCAACAACACTTATTATGCTGGCCTGGTATTTCCATGTATCAGCAGCCGGGTTGGCCTGGTATTTCCATGTATCAGCAACCACAATTATGAAATGGGGTTGGCCTGGTATTTCCATATATCATCAACCACAATGATGAAATGAGGTTGGTATGGCATTTCCATATATCAACAACCACAATGAAAAAAATGACAAAATGTAGCTGGCCTGGTATCTCCATATATATCAGCAGCATAAAATTGTTTCATAGGCGAGGCGCAAACGCAACAAAGGAATTGAAATCAAAATGGGGTTGCCACATGCAAACTGAAAATAAGAAGTATTTTATCTTTCTTACTTTATTACAAATATATTCCGTCGGGAAAGATAATATATTTGCCATGTGAAGAATTAATTGAGGAATATTTACACGTGAGATTATTTTGGAAATAAAATAATTCTTTCTTCATTTGGGAGATTTTGGAAATAAGGAGAGTTTATTATTTCATTGGAAGAACGAGGTGGCAATACTATTTGGGGAAAGATACTAATGAAGACATCAACTTGTGTGCAAGTATTTCATAGAATAATTTATTTTGATACTTTGTTTAATGAAATAAAATAAAGGGAAGGTGTATAAGAAGGATGTCGAATATTTGAGAGGGGAGGCACCCTGCCACAGTGACGCAACTAGAGTCTAGAGAAGGGTTTTGAAGTTTTGTTTTCGATTCTTCGTTTTTCATTAGCTAGAGTTTGATTTATTTATATTAATTTATGGTTTTTGAGAAAACCATGTCTAGCTAATCCATGTTAGGGTGAAAGGATGAATTTGTAGGTGATTTATTTTGTGTTTTTGAATAAAGTTTCGACCAATTGAACTTTAATGATAATGTTTGTGATTCTCTTTCAATGTTTTACCTTCTAGCTATATTTTTCATGTTCTATGCCATGTATAGTTCATAGTTAGATTAATAGAAGAACTCATTGAACCTTTGGAATAATTGAATTATGAATTTCATTTGACTATTTATGCCATGTATATCTAGTGCTTAAGAATTCTACATTGAGGTGAGAACAAATTACAGTTTTGAAAATGATAATTCTTGTCGACGATTCTTAAAGAAATATCTTCCATGTACTATTAGCTAGGTTTGCTATTTTACATGAGTAAATTAGAGACTTTTGTGATTGAGTACAAATAACTTACCTACAATGGATTCCCGGAACCCTAACACTTTCACATATTTGGTTACATTTTTATTATTTTGCTATCTTTTTGTCCGAATTTCTGAAAACTCTCAAAAACATTACATTGTTGATTAGTGACTTTTGATATTAGACAGTAGTGATATTTCACACTCCTCGTGGGAATGACCTGCACTTGCCATTGTTCTACTAGTTAGACGCTGTGCACTTGCAGTATTTTATTGTAGGTTTCCGAGCCTATCAGACTGTATTCACCAATATTCTTGGGAACGTTTACATCTCCAACTGCCACAACGGGAGCATCATAGCCATTAACAACATATACCCATGATTGAAAATCACATGATTGAAAAAAATCTCGCATAACAATTTTCCACCATAAGTAATTGGAGCCATCGAAGACTGATGGTACGTTAATAGAGATAACACCTCTGTCCATAGAGTTAGATCGCTACAAACACAGACTTGTAAGGTCTTGAACGTGTCTTCCTGCTCTAATACCAATTGAAAAATCAAGGGTCTAACAACACCACCCAATATTTCGCTTAGCAATCTGTATGGACAAACTTGAATAAACTTTTAAGAGAATCAACAAGACTCAAAGAGTTACAAGTATATCAACGAGTTTATATCTCTCTCTTGATTTGATCTTTACTCAAGCTAACAACAATCAACGAGAGTCTTTACCAAATACAAGGAATAACTTGGATGGTACCAAAGTCCAATATCCAAGGATAAATCAATGTAAATCAACAATGAAAGGTTGGATATTCTAATTGATGAGCTATAACGCACAACCTGTGTTATTTCAATTATAAAGATAAATAATATAATGCGGAAATAGAAATAACACAGACACTAGAATTTATTAACGAGGAAACCGCAAATGCAGAAAAACCCTGGGACCTAGTTGATGTGATTTCAAGTTGTTGTAGTAGTAATAGGTTCGTTGAGACTTGTGAAAGCAAAAGATTTTAGATTTAATGAAATTTAAAAACAAACAAAACTTAATTCAAGATTATTAGGAATAACCAAGACACTGATTCCACTATCACACATGAATAAATTATGGAAAATAATCCAAAACTCTAATTATCTTTTAAGTCCCTTATTTCTTAATTCACAAATAATCAGGCAAATTCTCAAATATCAATTGTATTCCCTAAGCATAGATTATTAATTGACTAAACAAAGTATAACCTATTAGATTGAATCACAACTAATTAAGAAAATTATGCAAACAATTTAAAACTCTGCAAAAGCAGTGATTGAGTGAATTATAAATTATAAATTAGAGAAAATAAAATAGTTACCAATTATTCATGCGTAAATAGCTTCCTCATTGCCTTGGTTGTAGGAGATTTAGCTCATTATCATGTTGGAAACACGCTCAAAAGCTGATTTCATTGCTCAAATGGTGTTTACAAATGATGAAAAGGGAGAAATAATTCAAAACCGGGTTTGTAACGCTTATAATTTTTGCAAACCAAAGAACGATAAAACAACTGTCGCTGATTCTGTAGCTCTCGTCCCACGCTTGTGTGTCGTTTCCACTGTTGAGAAACGACTGATGTTGCGCGCCTTATGTTCTTGGTGTTCTTCACAACAGCAGAAATGGTGATTCTTCTGCAACTCGACTTTCACAGCTCTGTAATCTCCTAAACTCTCCGTAAACCTTTTATGATATCCCAGCACCTATTTATAACCCAGCAACAGCAAAATCTCACGTAATAACTTCATATAATTCTCCATTATTCTTCACGGCCAGTTTAGGAAATAATTCAGATTTTTTATATCTACACGTATTTTGAAGCTTCCAAATTGCCATATTTAACTCCTTCACACTCCAAATAGTTGTTAGGGTCTTCCAAACACGTGCAAACTCCTCTGCTGCTCGCACAAATCCCGTGATAACCTCTTCCGAGAATAAACTCCCCTATTTTCTTCTCGCGAGTTATCTAGCCAAATTTATTCGATCAAATCACTCATGATAGTTTTGTTGGGACATATCACAACTACCCAACAAATTTCAGCCCTTTAATCTACCCAAAACTCCTTCAAACTTTGATCGAAAATTACACAGTTCTGTTCTTCATTTTCCCGCCAAAATGAAATTCAAAAGAAGAAGATGGGTGCTAAGGATGAATTTGGGTGCTGAGGATGAATTTGGGCTACACATAACCTTGGGTGCCCCTTAGCCAAATCTGGGGTCCGTATAGCAAATGTCCTCCAGGGCTCCAAATAGCACTTTTTGAGCAACTTTTTCCACATAAGTGTATTTCTCCAAAAACACCTACACAAACATAAAAACACCATAATAAGTACAAAATCAGGCACTAGCAATAGAGACACTGAGGACAATTCAGACACAAAAATGAGTCTATCACTAGTCCAGATTGAACACACACTGTATTAATCCGCTACAGACACTAGCCTATTCCAAGCTAACTTCGGACTGGACTGTAGTTGAACCCCAATCAGTCTCCCACTGATTTAAGGTACAGTTGTACTCCCTACGTCTCTGATCCCAGCAGGATACTATGCACTTGATTCCCTTAGCTGATCTCACCCACAACTAAGAGTTGCTACGACCCAAAGTCGAACACTTGATAATAAACAAATCTGCCTCACATAGATAAATATATCAAAGGATAAATCTGTGTCCCATAGATAAACTCTAACGGTTTTTGTTTTGTCTTTTGATAAATCAAGGTGAACAGGAACCAATTGATAATCCGGTCTTATATTCCCGAAGAACATCCTAGAGTTATCAATCACATCACAACAATCTTAATCGTATGGTAGCGAAACAAGATGTTGCAGAATCACAAACAATTAGACGAAGATGTTTGTGATTACTTTTTATATCTTGATTATCGGAGATATTAATCTCAATCTAATCAATCTGATTGTACTCGTACGATAAAAGATGCAAGATCAGATCACACAACTACGATAAAAGTATTATCGGTCTGGATTCACAATCCCAACGAATTCTTTAAGTCGTTAACCTAGTTTTAGAAGAAGAAAACCAAAGGTTAAAGGAGAATCGACTCTAGCACGCAAACTAATATCACACGTAAGGTGTGGGGATTGGTTTTGCACAGACGCTAGATGTCTCCTTTATTTAGTCTTTCAAATCATGGTTTGCAATCAATGTTAGCTTAGTAACAAAGCATTCAATATTCACCGTTAGATGAAAACCTAATTAGATTCAAGCTAATATTTTTCAACCGTTAGATCGAAAACTTAGCTTGTTACACACAAATGAAATGCACGTTTCTAGGTTTGTTAACCGTACCCAAATGTATGCACTTGTTGGTTCAACAATAGTTAACCAAATGGTTAGCCATATGAGCATTTCATATCAACCATGTTATTCTTCACCATAACTAGTTCAAATGACTTCTAATAAACTAGTTAAAGAGTTATTCAATTGCAAGGAAATCTCATGTACTAAACAAGACACAATTGAAGCAAAGATGATGTGATTCACTTGAATCGGTTCATGAACTTTATAGCCACGGTTTGCATAATGCATTCCTTAGTCTTTATAAGTATTAGTTCACGATCAACATCTTTAGATATAACCTACTCAAGTTCTCGGACTGGGTTCGCGGACTTAAGTTCACGGAAGGAGTTCACAAACTCCAGCAGAAATTATCGGACGAAAACTTCCGCCGGTTCGCAGACTGATTTCGCGGACTTGGCTCACGCCACATTCCGTTTCTCTTGATCAACAAAGTTCGCAAACTTTGGTTCAAGGAATATGACTTGTACATAAATGTGTTTCCACAATAATTCTTATGTCCACTATTGGTTATATAATCTAAACTCTCATTTCAATCATTGAAACATTCTTAGAGGATGTTATATAGTTGTTACACCATTTCTCGTCAAAGCAATTTTCAAAGTGTTTGAAACATAACATGACTTTCGTCACTAGGTAAAGATAAACTTGGTTGAAGCGAAATCTTACCAACACATATTTCGAGATATAGATAGGCGAGGTATACTCGGCTCGAAATACCAAATGTGTATAATCAAAGTCTATATAGCAAACGACTTTTGTCTTAAATAGTAGGAGATAGAGTAGATAGACTTTTGAGTGATAGATAAGTTCAAGTCTCCACATACCTTTTTGTTGATGAAGTTCCACTGGTTCTTTGAGTAGTTCTTCGTCTTGTATGATGAATCGCCATGGAGTTCTGGATATCAACTACACTTTCTATCCTAGTCTAAGGCTTAGCTATAGTAGACCAGAAATCAAGACTTATAGTTTTGATCACTAACATTGACAAACATGCTTGAGATAGCAAGGCATGCGAGTTCGACCGAGCAATGCTCTAACAATGGTTATATATTTGCAAACTCTCATTTCAATTATTGAAACATTCTTAGAGGATGTTATATAGTTGTTATTCATAAACTATTTTTCAACAAAGCGATTTTCAAGTTATTGAAATGATCAACATGACTTTCGTCACGAGTAAAAATGAACCTGGCCAAAGCGAAAGCTTACTAACACATATTTCGAGAAATATATAAGCAATATAAACTCGGCTCGAAATAGCAAATGTGTATAATCGAAGTCTATATAGCAATACGACTTTTGTCTCAAGATAGAAGATAGAATAGATAGACTTTTGAGTGATAGATAAGTTCAAGTCTCCACATACCTTTTTGTCGATGAAATTCCACCAGTTCCTTGAGTAGTTATTCGTCTTTGCATGATGAACGCCCTGGAGTCTAGAGCTCAACTACACTTACTATCCTAGTCTGATACTTAGCTATAAGTAGACTATAAATCAAGACTTATAGTTTTGGAAACTAAACTTGACAAACAAGCTTGAGATAGCAACGCTTGCGAGTTCGACTGAGCAGTGGTCTAACATGGTTGAAGGGTTCTTAAGTGTTACTCAAGAAGACAATGTAGCAGAGGAGGAGCCTAGTCATGAGACAATTGAGGAAGAAAATGTACTTTTGCTAATTAAAGAGCCTAGTCAGCAACCCCCAGAGCAAAATTCGGAGATGCTAATGAAGCGTTGACAAATGAAATCCAACTCATATGCCAACCGAGAAGCCTAGTCAGCAGACTACACATACCAAAAAGATATCAATACCCACAAGGACTCTTGCATAAATTAATCCTTCACCTGCACCCAAGAACAGGAGGCAAGTTAAAGAGCATTATGTTCAGTTACATGAAGATCATGACACACTTGAAGATCTTTTAGCTGAAGAAGAACTTGATATACTACATGAGAGTACAAACTTGGATAAGGATAACACACATTATTTTAAAATAGAGGATGACTATCATAGTGGAAATTCATCATGCTCTGAGGATGAATCAGTTTCTGCAAAAGAACCTGATACAAACTTGGATGAGGAACTAAAAGACATTAAGAGATATCAAGAATATAAAACTGATCACAACAAATATGATGACATGTAAACAAATGTAGAAAGTGAGGAAGTCGGTGAATGGACTTGTGATACATATGAAATTGAAGTTGGTATGACATGGCCAACAATATCTCAGTACAAATTATTTGTAATTAGGTTTTGCATTGCCAATGGCTTTGAAGTGGTAAATACCAAAGATGACCCAACCAAATTAAGGTGCAAGTATAGAGGCCCAAATTTCCATTCAATTTGATAACGAGTAAATCCCACTTCAACCACTTGTCTTATCTTATATTTTACTAGGATTTTGTGAGATATTTGGCTCTGACTAATTACATTATACAATGGTTTGTTTTGTTTTTGATACATAAAAAGGGATGGGCATACTATTAAGATTACCAAGTATGTTACTAAGCACAGTTGTGTCAACAGAACGGGAAACTGTCTGAATAAAATGTCAAACTCTACATAGGTTGCTACTGTTATTGAGCCAGATATAAAAGAAGATATATACATATTCACCATGGTGTATCAAGATCAAGAGTAGATTACAGGTTAGGTTTGGTGTTATACTAAGTCATTGGGTTTGTTGGAAAGGTAAATCCAAAGGCTTAACTAAGTTGTATGGTTCTTATAAAGATGGTTACAAGTGGTCTCCTGAAGCTATGGATCAAATAACAAAGAAGAACAGTGGCTCCATAATTATTGTTAAAACAGATACCGATAAAGATTTGAGTTATTGTTGTCTTGCATTCAATGCTTATTTGAGGGGTTTAAAAATGGATGCATGCCATTTGTAGGTCTAGATGGTAGTTTTCTTAATGGGAATATGGTGGAGTGTTGCTTTCTGCCGTGATACTTGATGGAAACAATGTTATGTATCCTCTTGCTATTTTGTATGTGATATTGAAAAAAAAAAAAAACTGGCTACTGTTTTAAAACCTTATAAAAGAAAGGCTATTAGAGCATCCATCTCAATTGACATTTATTAGTGATAGATAAAATTGGTTAGTTCCAGCACTTCAAGAAGTATTTCCTACTAATAGGTCCATATTTTGTTTTATACATATGTTTGAGAACTTCAAGATGAAACACAGGGGAACTCGTATAAAAACACTAGAATCAAAGTCATATAAAAACAATAATCACCATAAGTATATGGAATCATATAACAAAAAGGCACATCAGTGGTTCGAAGATGTTTCAGCACACTTTTGGGCTAGATCTGCAATAATCATACTTCAGAATGTGAACATGTAATCAACAACTTTTCTGAAAGTTCCAACAGTTGTTTATTGGATGTGAAAATACGAGGGTACCCAAATATACCTCAATCTAAAACTTTTCCTACTCATAAGTCCTTTCTCCGAAAGTGATTGTCTATGGACTGAGTCGAGACAATGCAACTAATCGGTTCACACTTCGTGTTATCGTCTATGGATACAATATCGAGACAATACAACAACGAAGTATGTTTACTTGATAAAAGGATCGGACTTAACCAAGCACAATAGGATTACTTATCAAGTAAATAGGAATTAACGTTTTGTGTAATTTACTTTAATTATAATAAAATAATTATAATGCGGAAATATGGAGATATAAAGTAAATGACACAACAAGATTTTGTTAACGAGGAAAATGCAAATGCAGAAAAATCCCGGGATCTTGTCCGAAATTGAATACTCCCAGGATTAAGCCGCTACACAAAATTAAACCTAACTTCGTATAGTTGAGACCAAGCAACTAAACCTATAGTTCGCCTAGTTTCGTCTGTGTTCCCACGCCTCCAACTTATGAATAAGTTACGTACTTGAAACAATTCCTTTGGTTCGTATTCCAAACAGTAAAGGAAAACAAATATCTTTGGTATCAACTCCCTTCAACTAAGTGATATAAGTCGTACAAAAGCTCTTCTGTTTATCTTAACATAAACTTCTTCGTCGGGTCCTTAGATCTATCTTATGTTCAATTACCAAAGTAATCTTTAAGATTTTTCCAACAACACTCTTAATCCAAAGAATTATGTTGATGCCAATCTACTCAACTAATCAATCCAATTCTATCACAAAGATAAAACCGATTATAGTTGGATCCTCCTTTTACCGAAACAAGTATTGTGCACACCAAAGATTTTGAACCCCAAATCAGAAATCTTCAAACTCATATTTGTCTTCAAATCTTCTTAGATCTTTAATAAACACCTTCACACAATCACTTGAATCTCTTGTGATCAATCACACACAGAACGGAGTCTGTTAACAATGGATTATCACAAGATCGTCTTTAGAACTAACAACAGTCTAAAGATCCCTATCGAAACTCTGAACTAGTTTGAGTGAATCTTATATCAGAAGAGAAGATCCTCAAGTATAAACAAACTAGGTGCAATCAAATTTCAACCACCGTTAGTCAATCAAATCAATCGAAAACAAAAGATAAACCGCAATTATCTAGTTTCCCACCAACGGTACTAATAGAGCTTCTCAATCCCAAAGAAGACTTTAAAAAAAGCGTCCGTAAGAGATTTCTCCTAATTAGGTTACTCTCCTCTCCGAATATGCGGCTTTACCAGTAGCAGCACAACAAGAGGTAGTTTGCTGTTATGAAGGATTAGTTTGCTAGAAATGCAAACTTCAATATTTATAGACAAGGAAGTTTGGACACCAAGCAATTTCCAAAACCGAAAATATTCTCAAGATATTCATTAAATCACAAATTCGGTTTCCATAATTCCTGGGAATGCTCTGTCCAAAAATAATGATCGAAATCTCTTGGAAAATCTCTAATTAGTAAATGCACATAACTAATTCTTATTTTCCTAAAAATGAAACAATAACCTTAATTAAAATATTCTTAACTTATTTATGTTTCGATCCTGGGATTCTCTTCCCTTAGCTATTAAGGAAATAACTTTGAAAAATTAAAGATTAACACTCACATCACGTGTTCAAAGTATGTCGACATCCTTAATTTGTAAGTCATGTATCATACTTACAACCTTGAAACTGATTTGCCACACTTCTAAACAAGTTTATAATTGGTTCATCTGACTTTCAAGAACTATACGATTGATCAAGAACACTCAATCACAAATTATGGGTGTAACGGTTCTACCAAAACAAGTTTCGGTTCTACCTCCATCTGAGTGTTGTACGTAGTCACACTAGCTTTCCAAAATTCGGTTGACTAGGTACTAGGGTCGGTTCCCCACATATATATGGTATCTAACTTGTACTTGTTGCACATGTCCATAGGATCGGTTTCTCTTTGCCTAAAGACGTGTTGCACATGTCCATAGGATCGGTTCCCCTTTCTGCTATAAACTTACTGCACCTCATACAAGGATCGATTCCCCTTTGTGATGTACTGCACCTCTTAGTAGGATCGGTTCCCTTTTTCCCATATTTGGTCAGACATAAAATCACAAACTCGATCATACCATCTCAGGTGATTACTTAAGATTGGTTTCACTAATAAAAGTCATACTAATACATAAGTCAGGCCTTTGTGAATAGTTTTACCAAGAACACAAACAAGTCATGAACGATTATACTAATCACACATATTGGTTGTTCACAAGATATGCAATAAATAACAATACCAATAACACATGGAGATTTCCTTTTCAATTCACAAACCAAGTTCATGAATTTACTTCCTTAGAACATATGTAAAACATTGTTCCCTAGGATGAAATCCTCACCTCATACCCATACAACATTTAAACGATTATGTCGATGTCTTATCTACAAACTTTAATGGTTAAGCAATAAACCTCGTATTGTATTCCTTAATACTATGTCTATCTAGAGTTCAATCATGCTTCGCAGTTGTGTTTTCAATATGCACGACTTGAAAGATACGTTAGGGAATGAAACAATTCAAGTCATATATCACTAACCTCAAGTGGAAGGATGATGTTGTCGTTGTATCTCCTTGATTCTTCACATCTTCAAGTCTTCGCAATACTTGTAATGTCTCATATCCTAATACTTTCAAGCTAAGCTATACGAAGTTGACTCTAGTAGATAATCAAGCGACTCTTAACATGAGTTTTGATTCACTAAAATATGACAACCAAACTTGACATACCAACGCTTGGTGGGTTCAACCGAGCTATGCTCTAACAATCTCCCCCCTTTTCAATTTTAGCGACAAAACTCTTACATCATATGGATAAACAAATTACAAGAATTCATTACACATACGCTTGATTCCCGAATTCAACAGCACAATAATTTGCATACATTCAATCCTTAAAAATGTCGTTGTTGACATTATAATAACAAAGCTAATACTCCCCCTAAAGGTGAGATAGGTGGATTTTCAATCCGCACGTCTTTGTTATACCAATTAATATGATATGTTACTCCCATTTAGTTTATGCTTTCACTCTTTCATTTAGATAAACGTTTAAGCACCAATGTTATTTTCCTTAGTGATACTAATCAATATAAAATCAATGCCAATATCACTTGTTTACTCCATATTTATTTGTAGTGTGAACTACACATTAATTCTCCCCCTTTTTGTCAATAAAATTGGCAAAGGTACGAAAACTAGTGGGATCCTAATGAAATTTCCATAGAGACACTTCATGACCAAAATAAAGTACATATTAACTTTTTTAGATGCAATCATATAGTCGAAACTAAATTCATTCATCAAGGAATTTATAACAATACAAGATAACCCCTATAAAATTCCACAGCCGCACTCCCCACAAAGATTTGGCAATTATGAACAAGTTCAAATAAGAACTCTCCCCCATAAAATATCATTCCCGAAAGAACAAGAAGAGCGACCTTACTTTCACAAGAAAAGAAGGATTTCTTTGGAAATTAACAAATCACATAATAATATGAATTTGTATCCAAAAATCTCAATTAAATTAACCACAAGAGAACCCATGATTAATTCAATAGGAAATGCTCACATAAGTGAACTTATGGAGCCGCACAGTATATACATAAGAATATGGATCGGGGAAGATCAATACTACGGAATAAACAAAGATTCATTCTATTTCTCATCACCGTTTGCACAATGACATATAATAGACTTAATTTTTATAGACAAAAGTTCATCCTTTCTTCCATCAATATCTGCATAATGACATAAAATGCTTACCTTTTGTTTGTCAACAGGTACTTCAATCTTTTATCAATACTTGCTATCGACATGTGAATGACTTAACTTTTGACCACGTATGGGACAATCACAATTCGCGGACGCAAACACACATATCCCATAACAAATTGCAATATATGAAATCATAAAGATTAATACTGCAAAATTATTTTCCAAACAAACTTTAGAATTTAAATAAATAAATCTAAATACATTGCAAGATGAAAATGTTGGACATAACTATGTGTAATCATAATAATGGCTATTCCAAACCCTAGTTATCTTCTTAAAAACACAAGAATAAATTCTCATAAGAATTCCTAGACAAAATAAAATCAACAAGCTAATAAACAAAGAAATACTTCTAAATTACCAAAACCGAACATGAACTGATTTTAAATAGACGTTTCGGAATTCTCGCGAGCCTTGAGATCTTTGAGCTTGTGATTGACAGCATCCACTGCATCTTCAGAGAAGATATCCTCATTGAAAAGTTCTTTAACATGTGTCTTTATGAGACCAAGGTCAGAAGTAACCTTTTTCATCTCATTTCTTAACACATCAAGACTCTTCAAAGTATCAAAGAGTTGCATCTTTGCATCCTCAGAGTATTTAAGAAAATCATGAACCACTTCAGCAGAGACCATATCCGCATTCTAAATATCCTGATGTGTATAGGCATAGTAACATGAGGCATTAGGATGATCATATTCTACTAGAGTTATTTTCTTCCTCCCTTTGGACTCGAAACCAATACCTTTATCAAGAAAACCTCTTGCAAAGCCACCAGAGCGTGAAGATGAAGAGGAAGACATTCTTGACAAACCACAAAATATCCCAGAGTATGCGTACTTGACTCAAGGGTTTGGTATTTAAATGCTTTCTTAGGGAAGGTAACTTTTAGGGTTTCCAAAATTGATTCGTGACGGTAACACGGGTACCCGTACGATCACAACTTGACCCAAAAATAAAACACAAAAGGTCGTACTTTACGACACAATAGAATTTTTGCTACGTAAAAATTTTCACAAATTTGGCTCAATAAATTTTATATCTTCATCGAGAAATAATTTATAGCACAAAAGTAGCAGGCAACATAGTTGCAACGAAAACTTCTTTGAAAAAGAAACAAAAGAACAACCTCAGACACAACCAATACTTAAGCAAAGTTGTCTGCGGACAATAGTTAATATATGGACGATAATAAAATAGCTCAACTAGGCAGAAAGCAATTTTGCCAACAGTATACCTGATTATTAACACATCTTACTCAACAGGATTTTTATGAGTAAGTTCTCAACCCTTGTGATTAATTAGGACAAGCACAAGCCCTAAGCTCAGATGAAATGCGTTTACAGTTGAGTCTCCTTTTCCTTTCGAATTTAGGAAATAATCTCTTTTGACGTGAAAAATTATCGTAAAACTTACTGTCATCGAAATACGAGACATAGTTTGAGTTCTTACCAGAAGAATTTTGACTAGAGGAAGTTGTCAGTCTGTTGACATTTCTCTATAACCTTCAATTATCTCCTTTAGGTTATTTCTCATATCATCCTTTTTGCTTCCTTCTCCTGATATTTTATCCACATCAAAAGTAACATTATCTCCCTTTTTGACAGAAGAGAACTCTTGAGCTCTTCTTGAACGATTTTTCCAAGACATCTTGAGCATTTGAGGAAATCATTGAACTGACTCTCCTGGTAGAATACACAGGGTGAGTACTAAAACCAATTGGTTTAGACATACGAATGTCAGTTACACCTTTGAGGATTAAGTCTAAGGTGTGTTGAAGTCAAACAATGGAATTATTATTCAACCTAGAGTTTCTCTTTTGCTTAATAGGCACTTTTGAATCACAAAAGAGACATACTTTCTGGTCACGAGGGTGATTAGATAGTACGAGATTAACATCATCGTTTGGAGATTTCTTCCTTCCATATGACGTGCTACATCCTTGATTAGTGGAGTCTATAGGCACATCTTTTCCAATAGGGAGGGATTCCGGTTTTACTTATGAAACTGGAACTCTTTCAGTTGTGGTAGAAGTAGAGGGTATAGAGGATTTTCTGGAACATCCTTGAATCGAGAATTTACTCAAGCGATGTTCAATTTCCAAAGCATCCTTTTTGAGGCTTGCCTCGAGTAAAATACGTGAAGACTGAACTTCAGCATTTTCTTTGGAGTCACAGTCTCTTATTATACCGAGAAGAACATTGACATTTTTTTTCAACCGATTAAATCTATCAGCTTGGATTCTAACGAGGTTTAGAATCAGTTTACTCTCTTCAGCTGATTCCCTTTCATCAACGGAGTTAGACTCTTTTGAAGGTTAATCGGGATAACACATGTCAGTATCTGTCTGTCTCGTCAGAACACTAGGTTCATCTATATTTGAGATTGACGAATCTTTCTCTTTAATAGACATTGTCGAAACAGAACTTCTGTTTCTGGTGATGCGTTTATAAGAGATAGTACTCTTGTCCATAGACTTAGATCGCTACAAACACAGACTTATGAGGTCTTAAACGCTTTATCCTGCTCTGATACTAATTGAAAAAGTGGGGGTACAACAACCTCACCCAATATTTCGTTTAGCAATCTGTATAGACTAACTCCAATATACTTTTAAGAGAATCAACTAGACAGTCATACTCAATCTTAATAAAAAGTATATCAAAGAGTTATATCTCAATTTCTCGATTCAATCCTCACTCAAACAAATAGAAATCTGCGAGCCTGATTGAATACAAGAGAAATAACTTGAATGGTACCAAAGACCAATTTACAAGGATCAATCAATTTCAATAAAAACCAAAGGTTGGATTTACCAATTGATCGATTCAACGCACAACCTATGATATTTCAATTATATAACAAAATATAATGCGGAAAAAAAATAACACAGACACCAAAAGTTTTGTTAACGAGGAAATCGTAAATGCAGAAAAACCCCGGGACCTAGTCCAGATTGAGCATACATTGTATTAAGCCACTACAGACACTAGCCTACTACAAAATAACTTCGGTCTGGACTGTATTTGAACCCCAATAAATCTCACACTGATCCAAGGTACAGTTCCGCTCCTTACGTCTCTGATCCCAGCAGGATACTACGCATTTGATTCCCTTAGTTGATCTCACCCACAACTAAGAGTTGCTACGAACCAAAGTCGAAGACTTTAATAAACAAATATGTCTCACATAGAAAAGTCTATAGGAATAGATAAATCTGTCTCCTACAGAAATACCTACGAGTTTTGTTTTGTCTTTTGATAAATCAAGGTGAACAGGAACCAATTGATATACCGTACATATATTCCCGAAGAAAAGCCTAGAAATATCAATCACCTCACAATAATCTTAATCGACTAGCGAAACAAGATATTGTGGAATCACAAACGATGAGACGAAGGTGTTTGTGACTACTTTTCTATCTTGCATATCGGGTAATCTCAAGCTAATATTACGATTGTACTCAAATACGATATAAACAGTAAGATAAGATCACACATCTACAGAGAAAATAGTTGGGTCTGGCTTCACAATCCCAATGAAGTCTAAGTCGTTAACCTATAGGGTTTCGTGAAAAACCTAAGGTTAAAGGAGAATCGACTCTAGTTTATGCAACTAGTAACACATGGAAGCGTGGGGATTAGGTTTCCCAGTTGCTAGAGTTCTCCTTTATATAGTCTCCAAATTAGGGTTTGCAATCTAAGTTACCTTGGTAACAAAGCATTCAATATTCACCGTTAGATGAAAACCTGATTAGAATCAAGCTAATATCTTTCAACTGTTAGATCGAACTTAGCTTGTTACACACAAATGAAATGTAACTACATTTAGGTTTGAGTAACCGTACCTAAAAGTGTACATTTAGTTGGTTCAACAATAGCTAACCAATGGTTAGCCATATGAGAACTTTCATATCAACCTTATTCATCTTCACCATAACTAGTTCAAATGACTCAAAAGAACTAGTTAGAGAGTTGTTCAATTGCTTATATCTCGTAGAGGTATACAAGACACAATCGAAGCAAAAACGATTTTGATTCACTCGAATCGGTTCATGAACATTGTAGCCATGGTTTGCAAAGATTGCATTCCTTAATTTATAAATGTCTTAGTTCACGAATAAACCGTTTTTAGAAAATAACCCACTTAAGTACGCATACGGGTAAGCATACTTAAGTATCCGGATTGAGCTTGTTTTTGGTTCACAAACTCCAGCAGAAATTCACGGGATGTGAACTTCCGACAATACGCATACAGGTATGCGGACTTATATCCGACCATCCTAAACAAGTAAAGTATGCATACTTTGGTTCAAGGATTTTGGACTTACACAAGTATGAGTTCATATACAATGTTTATATCCAAACATGGTTGAAAAAGCGGGGGTCTAACAACACCACCCAATATTTCTCTTAGCAATCTGTATCGACAAACTTGGATAAACTTTTAAGAGAGTCAACAAGACTCGAAGAATTAAAAGTATATCAACGAGTTTATATCTCTCTCTTGATTTGATCTTTACTCAAGCTAACAACAATCAACGAGAGTCTTTACCAAATAGAAGGAATAACTTGGATGGTACCAAAGTCCAATATCCAAGGATCAATCAATGTAAATCAACAATCAAAGGTTGAATATTCTAATTGATGATCTGTAACGCACAACCTGTATTATTTCAATTATAAAGATAAACAATATAATGCGGAAATAGAAATAACACAGACACTAGAAATTTGTTAACGAGGAAACCGCAAATGTAGAAAAACCCTGGGACCTAGTCCAGATTGAACACACATTGTATTAATCCGCTACAGACACTAGCCTACTCCAAGCTAACTTCGGACTGGACTGTAGTTGAACCCCAATCAGTCTCCCACTGATCCAAGGTACAGTTGTACTCCCTACGTCTCTGATCCTAGAAGGATACTACGCACTTGATTCCCTTAGATGATATCACCCACAACTAAGAGTTACTACGACCCAAAGTCGAAGACTTGATAATAAACAAATCTGTCTCACACAAACAAGTCTATCAAAGGATCAATATGTCTCTCACAGATAAACCCTAAAGGTTATTGTTCCGTCTTTTGATAAATCAAGGTGAACAGGAACCAATTGATAATCCGGTCTTATATTCCCGAAGAACAGCCTAGAGTTATCAATCACCTCACAAAAATCTTAATCGTATGGTAGCGAAACAAGATGTTGCGGAATCACAAACAATGGGACGAAGATGTTTGTGATTACTTTTTGTATCTTTCTTATCGGAGATATTAACCTCAAGCCAATTAATCTGATTGTACTCGTACGATAGAAGATGCAAGATCAGATCACACAACTACGAAAAAAGTAGTATCGGTCTGGCTCCACAATCCCAATGAACTCTTTAAGTCGTTAACCTAGTTTTAGAAGAAGAAAACCAAAGGTTAAAGGAGAATCGACTCTAGAACGCAAACTAGTATCACACTTAAGGTGTGGGGATTGGTTTTGCACAGATGCTAGATGTCTCATTTATATAGTCTTTCAAATCAGGGTTTGCAATCAATGTTAGCTTACGAACAAAGGATTCAATATTCACCATTAGATGAAAACCTGATTAGATTCAAGCTAATATCTTTCAACCGTTAGATCGAAAACTTAGCTTGTTACACACAAATGAAATGCACGTTTCTAGGTTTGTTAACCGTACCCAAACATATGCACTTGTTGTTTCAACAATAGTTAACCAAATGGTTAGCCATATGAGCATTTCATATCAACCATGTTCTTCTTCACCATAACTAGTTTAAATGAATTCAAATGAACTAGTTAGAGAGTTGTTCAATTGCAAGGAAATCTCATGTACTATACAAGATACAATTGAAGCAAAGATGATGTGATTCACTTGAATTAGTTCATGAAATTTATAGCCACGGTTTGCATACTGCATTCCTTAGTCTTTATAAGTATTAGTTCACGATCAACATCTTTAGATATAACCTACTCAAGTTCGCGGAATGGGTTCGCGGACTTAAGTTCACGGAAGGAGTTCACAAACTCCGACAGAAATTCTCGGACGAAAACTTCCGCCGGTTCGCGGACTGAGTTCGCGGAATTGGCTCACGCCACATTCAGTTTCTCTTGATCAACAAGGTTCGCAAACTTTGGTTCAAGGAATAGGACTTGTACATAAATGTGTTTCCACAACAATGCTTGTGTCCACCACTGGTTATATAATCTAAACTCTCATTTCAATCATTGAAACATTCTTAGAGGAAGTTATATAGTTGTTACACCATTTCTCGTCAAAGCAATTTTCAAAGTGATGGAAACATAGCATGACTTTTGTCACTAGGTAAAGATAAACTTGGTTGAAGAGAAAGCTTACCAACACATATTTCGAGATATAGATAGGCGAGATGTACTCGGCTCGAAATACCAAATGTGTATAATCAAAGTCTATATAGCAAACGACTTTTGTCTCAAAGAGTAGGAGATAGAGTAGATGGACTTTTGAGTGATAGATAAGTTCAAGTCTCCACATACCTTTTTGTTGATGAAGTTTCACCGGTTCATTGAGTAGTTCTTCGTCTTGTATGATGAATCGTCATGGAGTTCTTGAGCTCAACTACACTTTCTATCCTAGTCCGAGACTTATCTATTGTAGACCAAAAATCAAGACTTATAGTTTTGATCACTAACATTGACAAACATGCTTGAGATAGCAACACATGCGAGTTCGACCGAGCAATGATCTAACAATCTCCCACTTTGTCAATTTTAGTGACAAAACAATCAATACATATGGAATACAAAAAAGATAAAGAAACTTTAGTAGCTCATATTCCACATGCCTAATCTTCAACATTACTCGAAATCTTCGTCACTTCCAAGTACTCCAATGATCCCAAAGGTTGTAAGTTCAGCATCACCGTTCTTGAAGATTCGTGGATATAACAATGAGAAAACATAGTTCTCGATCATTGTTATACAGTGTCATAGTATTATTACACAGTGTCAAAGTTCAATTGTATCACAACTTCAACAATAATACTATGGTGATATGTATCATTCCCCCTTAGTCAATACTCCAACTCACAGGGAAACCACTCCCCTTACATAATGATCCGAAAACCATATGTATTTGTAGTGTGAACTACATATTAATTCTCCCCCTTTTTGTCAATAAAATTGGCAAAGGTACAAGAACGGGATCATAATGAAATTTCCGAAAGAGACATTTCAATATTAAAAGAAAAAAATACATACCAACTAATTTAGATGCAATCATAAAGCCGAAGCTAAATGCATTCATCAAGGAGTTTAAAGATACAAGATAACCCCTCTAATATTCCACATCCGCACACCCCTCAAGATATGACCATTAAGCGCAAGTTCAAAAGAACTCTCCTCCATTTTATGTCATTCCCGAAAGAAAAACAACGAGCGACCTTAATTTCAAAAGAAAAGAAGGATTTCTTTGGACACAACAAATCACATACAAGTATGAATTTGAATCCAAAAACTCAATTAAGTTAACCACAAGAGAATTCATGATTAATTTAACCGGTAATGCTCAACATAAGTGAGCTTATGGAGACTCAAAAATACTCAATTAGATTAATCACAAGAGAGCCCATAATTAATCTAATCAAAATACACAACCAAAATAATCACAAGAGAGTAATCAATTTAATTGGTCATGCTCGGCATAAGACAACTTAGGAGCAACAACTAAATAACCAAACAAGATGATTAATTTAGTTGAATATGCTCGACATAAAGTACCCTACGTAACAACAACAAAGCCAATCATGAAAATAATCAACTTAGTTGTTTAGTGCTCAACATAAGACACATTACGGAGCCTCACAGTAATACATAAAACATGGATCAGGGAAGATCAATACTGCGGAATACACAAGGATTCATTATATTTTCCATCACCATTTGCACAATGACACACAATAGACATAATCCTTGAAAACAAAAGATTTTAACCTATCTTCCATCAATAATTGACAATATATGCTTAGGTTTTGTATTTGTCAAAAGTCCATTCATTCTTTTATCAATACGTGAATATCGACAAAAAACGACTTTACTTTTGACAAAGTATGCGACAAACATAGTTCACGGACGTAAACACAAATATCCCATAACATATTGCAATATAACAAATCATACATATTAAATACTGCAAAAATCATCTTCCAAAAAGTTTTATAATTTAAACAAATAAACCTAAAAAACAAGAAGATGAAAATAATGGACATAGCTATGTGTAATCACAATAATGGCTATTCCAAGCACTAGTTATTCTTCCAACTAAGCCAAAAAGAAGACATACTACGCAACAATGTCTTTGAGAAATTCCTTATCATTCCCGAACTCCTTATCGTCAACAACCATAAGGTTCGTGGAGGAAGGAGTCAATACCAACAAACCGTCTTGGCTGATGATGTCGAACCAGGGCCTTATGAATTTCCAAAGATCTTATCACACGAGCCTTTATTTCTCGAACATCCTTTCGTGATTCCTTTAACTCATCAAGAACATCAGAAAACTTCTGAGAGTTAGAAGGTACAACCCTTGGTTTTCTTGCATTCCTCCTTTTTCTTTTCAAGTAAGGAGTTACTGGAGATTTCTCTTTTTCCTTGATTGATGGCTTAACAATCATGTTGGCATCTTTTCCATCCAAAGACATGATGCTTGGAAAACAGCTATAAGCAACTAGGTTTTGTGAGTGGAATTCACAATCTCAACAAGCAGTCTTAAGATATAAAGGATATCAGAGAGGAAAAAGGAATGTAGGGTTGAAACCTTTTAGGTTCGTACACGCCCAACTCTAAACCCTATAAAGAGTAGAATTATCGATAATAACCCTATTCTTTTGGAAAACTGGTTCTTTCCAAAATCAACAATGATATGGAAGAATTACAAAGATAAAATCAACACAAAGCTAAAAAAAAAAATCAATAATTTTTATTTCATAGCTTGAGGTGTGCAGAATCTTGTCTTTTTAAACAGGCACATGGGACAAGATGCACATAACAACACCATTAAGTTGTGTTGTGGTGAATAACAATCTGTTCACCATGACCCTTTTGAATGGAATTAATGGAACCTTTCCTTTCCTTGTCTTTAGACCAAGTTTTCTTCTCCATTGGCCTAAATCTTTCTTTGGAAACTACTTTCTTTGAAGAAGATATGATCTTACATACCTTAGTTGTTTTCTCTGCCAGTTTAAGCTTGGTAGCCAGACGATTTGCTCTTCTTTGAAGCTTGTTGACATATCTCATCTTGTGTTTGAACTTGAAACAGTTTGATAGTTTATAACCTCTGAGAGAACAATAGGAGCATGTCAACGCATAGTATGGATCAGGCGTTCGTGAAGTGCAAGCTGCTAGGCACAGAGTAGATCCTGAAACATTTAACATAGAGTTTCCAAAAGAATGGTCAATTGATTCTTCCATCTTGATTGGGTTCTCTTCTACAAAGCCATCAAGATTGATATGCGTAATGCTACAATTATCAAAATCAATGTTTTCACACAGAAGAGCAACACTTAATTTCTTGTCTTCATCGGAATCATAACAATCATACATCTCATCAAGTGTCACAGCAAGACCTTTGTTCCCAGTGTATTTTCTACGGTTTGGGCACTCGTTTGCAAAATGACCAAAACCTTTACACTTGAAGCACTCAGGCATATCCTCGTCATCAGTTTCATCAGCGTCCCTATTTTTAGGAGGAATGCGATTATGTGGTTTGACTGATGCTTTAGGCTTATCTCTGGAGAACTGTTTACTTCTCTTCAACAGAAGATCTCTAAACTGTCTAGTGATCATCGAGACTGACTTGTCAAGATCTTCATCTGATGAATCTGTCTCAGAGTGATCATCTTCAGAGATATACACATTTTTACTTTTATCAAGTAATATTGTGTCCTTTTGTGCTTTGAACGCAACATCCTTTCTGACTTTGGATGTATGCTCATGATCAAAGATCTTTAACTTCCCAACCAATGTATTTCTGGAAAGATTATCAAAGTTATTTCCCTCAACGATGGCATGCTTCTTAGACTCGTATCTAGATGGCAGCGATCTGAGAATTTTCATCACAATGTCCTTTTCAGGAATAGTCTTACCCAATGCAAAAGATGCATTAAAAATCTCAATTATAACGCACAACCTGTATGTTTCAATTATAAAGATAAACAATATAATGCGGAAATAGAAATAACACAGACACTAGAATTTTGTTAACGAGGAAACCGCAAATGCATAAAAACCGCGAGATCTAGTCCAGATTTAACACACACTATATTAAGCTGCTACAAACACTAGCCTACTCCAAGCTAACTTCGGACTGGACTGTAGTTGAACTCCAATCAGTCTCCCACTCCAAGGTACAGTTGTACTCCCTACGTCTTTGATCCCAGCAGGATACTACGCACTTGATCCCTTAGCTGATCTCACCCACAACTAAGAGTTGCTACGACCCAAAGTCGAACACTTGATAGTAAAAAAATCCGTCTCACACAGATAAGTCTATCAAAGGATCAATTTGTCTCCCACAGATAAACCATAAAGGTTTTTTTCAGTCTTTTGATAAATCAAGGTGAACATGAACCAATTGATAATCCGGTATTATATTCCCGAAGAACATCCTGGAGTTATCAATCACCTCACAACAATCTTAATCGTATGGTAGCGAAACAAGATGTTGCGGAATCACAAACTGTAATGACCCGTCCCTCCCCTGATACTGTCCCCACTTAGCCACTATTGGTATCCGACAGTGTGGGGTTTTCAACGGGCATCACTGCGGTAATCCAGCAGAAACTTCCCAGATGCTCACCCATCCATAGATTTCTCCCGCCCGAGGACACTTAACTGCAGAGTTTTCTGCCAACTCTGGATCCAATTGTGCTGAAAAGGCCTCGGTGTTAGGAAAGGAGAAATCATTACTGATATTCCATTCGGCCAGCCACTGCCGTATATCGGGGTATTACAATAGCACCACCTTAAATTGGAGCCGTCCTCGGCTCCTGAATATATTCTCAAGCCCATATCTTCGACGTTCCATGCCCCTCATGAGAAGCACCTGGACCAACCCCGTCCAGCGTACCTTCCCACCCTCGGTAGGGGAACCTTCGTTTGCTCTGATACCATTTGTAATGACCCTTCCCTCCTCCGATACTGTCCCCACTTAGCCACTGCTGATATCCGACAGTGTGGGGTTTTCAACGGGCATAGCTGCGGTAATCCAGCAGAAACTTTCCGGATGGTCACCCATTCCTGGATTGCTCCCGCCCGAGCACACATAACCGCAGAGTTTTCTGCCAACTCTGGAGCCAATTGTGCTGAAAATTCCTCGGTGTTAGGAAAGGAAAAATCATTACTTATATTCCATTCGGCCAGCCACTGCCGTATATCGGGGTATTAAATGAGACGAAGATGTTTGTGATTACTTTTTATATCTTTCCTATCGGAGATATTAATCTCAATCCAATCAATCCGATTATACTCGTACGATAGAAGATGCAAGATCATATCACACAACTACGATAAAAGTAGTATCGGTCTGGATTCACAATCCCAATGAAGTCTTTAAGTCGTTAACATGGTTTTAGAAGAAGAAAACCAAAGGTCAAAGGAGAATCGACTCTAGCACGCAAACTAGTATCACAAGTAAGGTGTGGGGATTGGTTTTGCACATATGCTAGATGTCTCCTTTATATAGTATTTCAAATCAGGGTTTGACAATGTTAGCTTAGTAACAAAGCATTCAATATTAACGATTAGATGAAAACCTGATTAGATTCAAGCTAATATATTTCAACAGTTAGATCGAAAACTTAGCTTGTTACACACAAATGAAATGCACGTTTCTAGGTTTGTTAACCGTACCCAAACATATGCACTTGTTGGTTCAACAAGTTAACCAAATAGTTAGCCATATGAGCATTTCATATCAACCATGTTCTTCTTCACCATAACTAGTTCAAATGACTTCAAATGAACCAGTTAGAGAGTTGTTCAATTGCAAGGATATATCATGTACTACACAAGACACAATTGAAGCAAAGATGATGTGATTCACTTGAATTGGTTCATGAACTTTATAGCCACGGTTTGCATACTGCATTCCTTAGTCTTTATAAGTATTAGTTCACGATCAACATCTTTAGATATAACCTACTCAAGTTCGCGGACTTAAGTTCACGGAAGGAGTTCACAAACACCAGCAGAAATTATCGGACGAAAACTTCCGCCGGTTCGTGGACTGAGTTCGTGGACTTGTCTCACGTCACATTCTGTTTCTCTTGATCAACAAAGTTCGCAAACTTTGGTTCAAGGAATGGGACTTGTACATAAATGTGTTTCCACAACAATGCTTATGTCCACCATTGGTTATATAATCTAAACTCTCATTTCAATCATTGAAACATTCTTAGAGGATGTTATATAGTTATTACACCATTTCTCGTCAAAGCAATTTTCAAAGTGATTAAAACATAACATGACTTTCGTCACTAGGTAAAGATAAACTTGGTTGAAGCGAAAGCTTACCAACACATATTTTGAGATATAGATAGGCGAGGTATACTCGGCTCGAAATACCAAATGTGTATAATCAAAGTCTATATAACAAATGTCTTTTTTCTCAAATAGTAAGAGATGAATAGATATACTTTTGAGTGATAGATAAGTTCAAGTCTCCACATAACTTTTTGTTGATGAAGTTCCAACGGTTCCTTGAGTAGTTCTTCGTCTTTTATGATGAATCTCCATGGAGTTCTTGAGATAAACTACACTTTCTATCCTAGTCTGAGACTTAGCTATAGTAGACCAGAAATCAAGACTTATAGTTTTGATCACTAACATTAACAAACATGCTTGAGATAACAACGCATGAGAGTTCGACCGAGCAATGCTCTAACAATGGTTATATATTCTAAACTCTCATTTCAATTATTGAAACATTCTTAGAGGATGTTATATAGTTGTTATTCACAAACTATTTTTCAACAAAGCGATTTTCAAGTTATTGAAATAATCAATATGACTTTCGTCACGAGTAAAAATGAACTTGGCCAAAGCGAAAGCTTACCAACACATAATTCGAGAAATAGATAAGCAAGATACACTCGGCTCGAAATAGCAAATGTGTATAATCGAAGTCTATATAGCAATACGACTTTTGTCTCAAGATAGAATAGATAGACTTTTGGGTGATAGATAAGTTCAAGTCTCCACATACCTTTTTTTCGATGAAGTTCCACCAGTTCCTTGAGTAGTTCACCGTCTTTGCATGATGAACGACGTGGAGTCTAGAGCTCAACTACACTTACTATCCTAGTCTGAGACTTAGCTATAAATATACTAGAAATCAAGACTTATAGTTTTGGAAATTAAACTTGACAAACAAGCTTGAGATAGCAACGCTTGCGAGTTCGACCGAGCAGTGCTCTAACATGGTTGAAGGGTTCTTAAGTGTTACTCAAGAAGAAAATGTAGCATAGGAGGAGCCTAGTCATGAGCCAACTGAAGAAGACAATGTACTTTTGCTAATTAAATAGCCTAGTCAGCGACCCCCAGAGCAAAATTTGGAGATGCCTAGTAATGAAGCTTTGACAAATGAAAGCCAACTCATATGCCAACTGAGAAGCCTAGTCAGCAAACTACACATACCAAAAAGATGTCAACACCTACAAGGACTCTTGCATCAAATAATCCTTCACCTGCACCTAAGAACATGAGGCAAGTTAAAGAGCATTATGTTCAGTTACATGAAGATCATGACATACTTGAAAATCTTTTCGCTGAAGAAGAACTTGCTATACTACCTGAGATTACAAACTTGGATAAGGATAACACACATGATTTTCCAATAGAGGATGACTATCATAGTGGCAATTCATCATGCTCTGAGGATGAATCAGTTTGTGAAAAAGAACCTGATACAAACTTGGATGAGTAACGAGAAGACATTGAGAGGTAACACGAATATAAAACTGATCACAACAAATATGATGACATGTAAACAGATGTAGAAAGTGAGGAAGTCAGTGAATGGACTTGTGATACATATGAAATTGAAGTTGGTATGACATGGCCAACAATATCTCAGTACAAATTATTTGTAATTAAGTTTTGCATTGCCAATGGCTTTGAAGTGGTAAATACCAAAGATGACCCAACCAAATTAAGGTGCAAGTGTAGAGGCCCAAATTTCCATTCAATTTGATAACGAGTAAATCCCACTTCAACCACTTGTCTTATCTTATATTTTACTAGGATTTTATGAGATTTTTGGCTCTGACTACTTACATTATACTATGGTTTATTGTTTTTTTATACATAAAAATGGATGGGCATACTATTAAGATTACCAAGTATGTTACTAAGCACAGTTGTGTCAACAGAACGGGAACATGTCTGAATAAAATGTCAAACTCTACATAGGTTGCTACTGTTATTGAGCCAGATATAAAAGAACATATATACATATTCACCACGGCGTAGCAAGGTCAAGAGTAGATTGCAGGTTAGGTTTGGTGTTATACTAAGTCATTGGGTTTGTTGGAAAGGTAAATCCAAAGGCTTAACTAAGTTGTATGGTTCTTATAAAGATGGTTACAAGTGGTCTCCTGAAGCTATGGATCAAATAACAAAGAAGAACAGTGGCTCCATAAATATTGTTAAAACAGATACCGGTAAGATTTCAGTTATTGTTGTCTTGCATTCAAAGCTTATTTGAGGGGTTTAAAAATGGATGCATGTCATTTGTAGGTCTGGATGGTAGTTTTCTTAATGGGAATATGGTAGAGTGTTGCTTTCTGCCGTGATACTTGATGGAAACAATGTTATGTATCCTCTTGCTATTTTTATATGTGATATTGAAAAAAAAACAAAACTGGTTACTATTTTGAAACCTTATAAAAGAAAGGCTATTAGAGCATCCATCTCAATTTACATTCATTAGTGATAGACAAAATTGGTTACTTCCAGCACTTCAAGAAGTATTTCCTACTAATAGGTCCATATTTTGTTTTATACATATGTTTGAGAACTTCAAGATGAAACACAGGGGAACTCGTATAAAAACACTAGAATCAAAGTCATATAGAAATAATAATCACCATAAGTATATGGAATCATATAACAAAAAGGCACATCAGTGGTTCGAAGATGTTTCAGCACACTTTTGGGCTAGATCTGCAATAATCATACTTCAGAACGTGACCATGTAATCAACAACTTTTCTGAAAGTTTTGTTTATAGGATGTGAAAAGACGAGGGTACCTAAATATACCTCAATCTAAAACTTTTCCTACCCATAAGTCCTTTCTCCGAAAGTGATTGTCTATGGACTGAGTCGAGACAATGCAACTAATCGGTTCACACTTCGTGTTATCATCTATGGATACGAGATGGAGAGAATACAAAAGTGAATTATGTTTACTTGATAAAAGGTTCGGACTTAACCAAACACAATAGGATTACTTATCAAGTAAATAGGAATTAACGTTTTGTGTAATTTACTTTAATTATAATAAAACAATTATAATATGGAGATATAAAGTAAATGACACAACAAGATTTTGTTAACGAGGAAACCGCAAATGCATAAAAAAAGCGGGACCTTGTCCGGAATCGAATAATCTCAGGATTAAGACGCTACAAAAAATTAAACCTAACTTCGTATAGTTGAGACCAAGCAACTAAACCTATAGTTCGCCTAGTTCCGTCTGTATTCTCATGCCTCCAACTTATGAATAAGTCACGTACTTGAAACAATTCCTTTGGTTCATATTCCAAACAATAAAGGAATACAAATCTGTTTGGTATCAACTCTCTTCAACTAAGTGATATAAGTCGGACAAAGGCTCTTCTGTTTATCTTAACATAAACTTCTTCGTCAGGTCCTTAGTTCTATCTTATGTTCAATTACCGAAGTAATCGTTAAGATTTTTCCAACAACACTCTTAATCCAAAGAATTGTGTTGATGCCGATCTACTCAACTAATCAATCCAATTCTATCACAAATATAAAACTGATTATAGTTGGATCCTCTTTTTACCGAAACAAGTATTGTGCACACGAAAGATTTTGAACCCAAAATCAGAAATCTTCAAACTCATCTTTGTTTTCAAAACTTCTTAGATCTTCAATAAACAACTGCACACAATCACTTGAATCTCTTATGATCAATCACATACAGAACGGAGTCTGTTAACAATGTATTATCACAAGATCGTCTTTAGAACTAACAACAGTTTAAATATCCCTGTCGAAACTATGAACTTGTTTGAGTGAATCTTATATCAGAAGAGAAGATCCTCAAGCATAAACAAACTAGGTGCAATTAAAGTTCAACCATTGTTAGTCAATCAAATCAATCGAAAACAAAAGATAAACCGCAATTATCTAGTTTCCCACCAGCAGTACTAATAGACTTCTCAATCCCAAAGAAGACTTAAAAAAAACGGCCATAACAGATTTCGCCTAATTAGGTTACTCTCCTCTCCGATAGGCGGCTTTACCAGTAGCAGCACAACAAGAGGTAGTTTTCTGTTACGAAGGATTAGTTTGCTAGAAATGCAAACTTCAAAATTTATAGACAAGGAAGTTTGGACACCAAGAGATTTCCAAAACCGAAAATATTCTCAAGATGTTCATTAAAGCACAAATTCGGTTTCCATAATTCCTGGAAATGCTCTGTCCAAAAATAATGATCGAAATCTCTTGGAAAATCTCTAATTAGTAAATGCATATTACTAATTCTTATTTTCCTAATAATGAAGTTAATAACCTTAATTAAAAGATTCTTAACTTATACATGTTTCGATCCTGGGATTCTATTCCCTTAGCTATTAAGGAAATAACTTTGAAAAATTAAAGATTAACACTCACATCACGTGTTCAAAGTATGTCGACATCCTTACTTTGTAAGTCCTCTTTCATACTTACAACCTTGAAACTGATTTTCCACACTTCTAAACAAGTTTAGAATTGGTTCATCTGACTTTCAAGAATTATGCGATTGATCAAGAACACTCAATCACAAATCATGGGTGTAACGGTTCTACCAAAACAAGTTTCGGTTCTACCTCCATGTGAGTACTGTGCTTAGTCATACTAGATTTCAAAAATTCGGTTGACTAGGTCCTAGGGTCGGTTCCCCACATATATATGGTATCTAACTTGTACTTGTTGCACATGTCCATAGGATCAGTTCCCCTTTGCCTAAAAACGTGTTGCACATGTCCATAGGATCGGTTCCCCTTTATGCTATGAACTTACTGCACCTCATACAAGGATCGATTCCCCTTTGTGATGTATTGCACCTCTTAGTAGGATCGGTTCCCTTTTCCTAGATTTGGTCATACATAAAATCACAAACTCGTTCATACCATCTCAGATGATTACTTAAGATTGGTTTCACTAATAAAAGTCATACCAATACATAAATCAGTCCCTTGTGAATAGTTTTACCAAGAACACAAACAAGTCATGAACGGTTATACTAATCACACATATTGGTTGTTCACAAGATATGCAATGAATAAAAATACCAGTAACACCTGGTGATTTCCTTTTCGATTCACAAACCAAGTTCATGAATTTAATTCCTTAGAACACATGTAAAACATTGTTCCCTAGGATGAAATCCTCACTTCATACACATACAACATTTAAACTATTATGTTGATGTCTTATCTACAAAGTTTAATGGTTAAGAAATAAACCTCGTATTGTATTCCTTAATACTATGTCTATCTAGAGTTCAATCATGCTTCGCATTTGTGTTTTCAATATGCACGACTTGAAAGATAGTTAGGGAATGTAATAGTTCAAGTCAAATATCACTAACCTCAAGTGGAAGGATGATGTTATCGTTGTATCTCCTTGCTTCTTCACATATTAAAGTCTTCCCAATACTTGTAATGTCTCATATCCTAATACTTTCAAGATAAGCTATACGAAGTTGACTCTAGTACATAATCAAGCGACTCTTAACATGAGTTTTGATTCACTAAAATATGACAACCAAACTTGACATACCAACGCTTGGTGGGTTCAACCGAGCTATGCTATAACAATCTCCCCCTTTGTCAATTTTAGTGATCAAAACTCTTACATCATATGGATAAACAAATTACAAGAATTCATTACACATATGCTTGATTCCCGAATTCAACAACATAATAATCTACATACATTTAATCCTTAAGAGTGCCATTGTTGACATTATAATAACAAAGCTAATACTCCCATTAAAGGTGAGATAGGTAGATTTTCAATCCGCGCGTCTTTGTTATACCAATTAATATGATATGTTACTCCCCCTTAGTTTATGCTTTCACTCTTTCATATCTATAAACGTTTAAGCACCAATTTTCTTTTCCTTAGTGATACTAATCAATATAAAATCAATTCCAATATCACTTGTTCACTCCATATATTTCTCCCCCTTTTTGTCACAAAATGACAAAGAAACGAAAAAATAAATGACAAACCTAAAAGAATCTTACAAATCTCAAAATAGACTTGCAACCTGTAGAGTTAAGCACGATGGTTCCACACACCATTTTCTGATAACCAATATCAAAACCGAAACCACAAATAGTTTTATTTTGATATGTTACCGAGGAAACAATTGTCCGAAACAATTTTCCCATTTCAGTTTAGCAAACCAAAAAACAACGAAGCACCTTAGTTCCTTTGCTAAACCGATTGTACAAAAACAATCGCTTATTCGATAAGACCAAAATAAAGATAACTCTATTTTTCTCATCAGGTTCTAATAATCCATAAACTTAGACCTTTCAATTTTAAACAAGACAAGTACTAGGTTAGTTAACTAGTATTTCTTGTTAAGGCATTCGATTAGACTTGAATAACCGAAACCTCCACTTCGATAAATCTAACTAAGATCAGAATTAACTTAGTTTCTCTTATCCGAAATTGAATTGGACTAAACAACTCATCCCGTAAACATTTCTTTCGTTAAGACATAAATAATTCATACAAACCAAATAAATCAACTTGCATAATTATTCACCTCAACTGGAAGCAATTGAAACAAATTAGACAGTAAAGCACCGCAATTGTACCGAAATTTTGTAAGCCTAAACAATTAATACCACACAATAAAGCAAGATAACAATAGTTTTTCTTAACCGGAACCAATTTAATCACACATACATCCATACACACATAATAGAAGAAACATCAATTGTACCGAAATTTCTTAAGCAAAAGCAATAAATATATATGAAATAAACTCAGGCTTTTCTTAAACAGAAAACGATTAACTAACAAACTCGTTACCTCAAATTTCGCATCCACTTCTCCAATATGTTTGCATCTTCGTCCATGGAGAATTGATATCGAAATATCATCATGTTGTCATCCTTATACAAAAACAAAAGAATAACAACAACCAACCTTTACCATAGAAAGGTTGAAAATCGGTTTTAACAATTGCAAGCAAAAGTTGAAAACCGCCGAAACACATATGTTTTTATGCTAAACCAAAACCGATTCAACATATTGTGACTTTTTCACATATTGTTTTTACCAGAACCCTCATGATTATTTGATAAATCCTACCAACATGGGCTAGAACTTAATCCTGCTAAATCAAAAAGTCACCCAACCACAAGGGTTCACAACATTATGAGATCGAATATCAAGGTTAGAAAACCAAAATCAAACATCCCATAAACATACATAGCAATAATATAAAGCATTCAAGCACAAGCTATGTAAACCGAAAACTATCACAAGAAAAATTATAAATCAAATAATTTTATTCATAATAGTTTTATTCATAACAGACTAATACAATTATTGAAAGAAATCAAAAATTGATGTCTATTTTCTGTGAATAAGAGTTTAAACTTATTCATCCTTGTTATCCTCTGTTTCCATGATTTCATCAAGGTTCTCTTCAAACCTTTAAAGATTGTTGGAGTGAAAACTAATCATTTGAAGATCACGAAAGTATCTATAAGATGCCCAGCAAACATCATGAAAAATAATTTCCTTTCGAGCAACATAGGATAATTTCTTCAAGATTTATTTTCGTCCTATCAGTTCGAGAACTCCTTCACATAGGCTAGTATCCCTTACTTCAGTAAGAGAGGGCATGATCTAATATGAGAAAAAATCAGAATAGATTTCGAATCTTCCTTTATTAGACGAATCCAAAACACTTTCCACTTCCTGGATACAATATTCTCCCACAAATTCGCTATAAGACCTTTTATTTTCAGTGAAAATGATTATGTGAATTTTTATGGTTAACAAATCATGAAATCTACAGGAATATATCAAATCAGATATATCATTCTTTAGATCATTTATTGTTGAAAACCATGAAGGTTTCGAATGAGAACAGGGTCCTTATAAGATTTTACCACTTATAAAAGGAAACATTTATATACAAAGATTTTCGGTAATCTTTCTTAAAAGGAAATAATTGAAATTACCCATTTTAAACAAATTTCTATAACACAGGAGTGCTTCGGTACAGAGAAATTTGTTCTTATGTAACAATGCATCATTTTTTATTGTTCTTCCTCTTTCATTTCTTGAGATATGATATGTCATCATAATCTAAGAATAGTTCAGAGACTGATTCTTTTAAAGGATGAGAGACAAATCTTGTCTGTCTAATCTCATTTTTCTTATGCCCCTTTTTAAATGATTTTGGTATATACTGGGTAGACCAGAAATCATCATAATAGTCCTTTACTTAGTTTTACAAGAGACGAGGATCAAAGTTTATTTTTCCTAATTCCTCTGAGACAAAACGAAGAGCATTCTGCATTTTACGAATCTTGCACAACTTCTGAACATGATTTTTACTACCACAAGAATAAAAACATTTGATATTATGAGAGTTGTAATGTTTGTAGTTACCTGTTTGTGCAAGATTGTTGAAAGTTCCTTTATCTTTCTTTACTCTCCTTAGCTTTGATCTCTTTTCTTCTTCATCACTTTCCTTCTTCTGGAATGACTGATCATCAACTGTTCGTTTTTCCCTGCAGGTTTCTGTACAGTTGTATTGAGTATTCTCTATTGGAGACTCCTCTGTTTGAGTACTCGCAGATTTGACAAACTTGGTTTCATTGTTAGAAACTACAGTATTATTTCCTTCATATCCTAAACCACGTGTGTCTCCATGGTTTCTTCTTGACTCCAATAAAAAAGATAAGTTGTTTAAACTTGCATTCATTTTTCTCAATATAGAAATTTCCTCTTTTAATGAGTTGTTTTCATCAAGAGTAGTGCTGAGAGATTCCTCTAAACAACTTATGTTAAAAAGAAGATTTTTTTTCTTTTTCTTTGAAGCACTCTTGTTGAGAGTTCAATTTTATTTTAGAGTCATCAAGCTCCTTTTCCAGAAGACAGATATTTTCTTGAGATCTTTCCAGATCTTTTTCACAAGTTTCTACATAATGATGTTCAGTGTTCATCCTTTTTTCGTAGTCACAAACTTGTTGTGTGAACTCTTCTTTTAGTAATTCATGCTCTTTATAGAGATTTTCAAACTTTAATGTTAAATCTCGTTCTCTTTCCAGTGTTAAGATAAGTTCATTAGAGCAGAAAAGAAATTGTTTACTCAATTCCTTTAGTTCAGAAGTTTTCACACTTGATCTTTCATCAGAGATCTCAAGAATAAAACTCAAAAATGTCTCGTTAGAGATCTCATCAACTGATCAATCTGAGATTGAAGAAAACTTTCCTTTAGAGCACATATATTGTGATACGTTAATTGAGCCTTTCTTTAGTTTTCGCTCTCGCTTAACTTTGCTTTGGCCCATATCTTATGGGTTGGATCGCACCAGACACAGATTGTTATATCTTTTCGTGTTTTCCTTCTCTGATACCAATTGAAAAGACGAGGGTACTCAAATATACCTCAATCTAAAACTTTTCCTACCTATAAGTCCTTTCTCCGAAAGTGATTGTCTATGGACCGAGTCGAGATAATGCAACTAATAGGTTCACACTTCGTGTGATCGTCTATGGTTACTGAAAAGGTGAGGGTACCCAAATATACCTCAAGCTAAAACTTTTCCTACCTATAAGTCCTTTCTCCGAAAGTGATTGTCTATAGACTGAGTCGAGACAATACAACTAATCGGTTCACACTTCGTGTGATTGTCTATGGATAAGAGATCGAGACAATATAAAAAGGAAGTATGTTTACTTTATACAAAGGTTCGGACTTAACCAAACACAATAGGATTGCTTATCAAGTAAATAGGAATTAACGTTTGTATGCAGAAAAACCCCGGGATCTAGTCCAGAATTGAATACTCTCAGGATTAAGCCGCTACACAAAATTACACTAACTTCGTATAGTTGAGACCAAGTAACTAACCTTATAGTTCACCTAGTTCCTTCTGTATTCCCACGCCTCCAACTTATAAATAAGTCACGTACTTGGAACAATTCCTTTGGTTCGTATTCCAAACAGTAAAAGAATAACAAATCTGTTTGGTATCAACTTTATTCAACCAAGTGATATGAGTCGGACAAAGGCTCTTCCGTTTATCTCAACATAAACTCCTTCTTCAGGTCCTTAGATCTATCTTATATTCAATCACCCAAAGATAATCGATTAAGACTAAGCCAACAACACCTTTAATCCGAAGAATCGTGTTGATGCCGATCTACACAATTAATCAATCCAATCTACCAAAAGGATAAACCGATTATCAATTGAAACCTCTTTTACCGAAACAAGTACTATGCACACCAAAGATTATAAAACCCAAATCATATCTTCAATATCTTCTTTGTCTTTAAACCTTCTTAAATCTTCAATAAAAACCTGCACACAGTCACTCGAATCTCTTGTGATCAATCACGCACATAACGGAGTCTGTTAACAATGGATTATCACAAGATAGTCTTTAGAACTAACAACAGTCTAAAGAACCCTGTCGAAACTCGGAACTAGTTTGAGTGAATCTTATATCAGAAGAGAAGATTCTCAAGAATAAACAAACTAGGTGCAATCAGATTTCAACCACCGTTAGTCAATCAAATCAATCGAAAACAAAAGATAAACCGCAATTATCTAGTTTCCCACCAACGGTACACGCTATACCTTCTCAATCCCAAAGAAGACTTTAAACTGAGCGGACGTAAGATATTTCGCCTAATTAGGTTACTCTCCTCTCCGAATAGGCGGCTACACCAGTAACAACAAGAAAAGAGTAAATCTGTTGTTACGAAGGATTAGTTTGCTTGAAATGCAAACTTCGAGTATTTATAGACAAGGAAGTTTGGACACCAAGGAATTTCCAAAATCGAAAAAATTCTCAAGATATTCATAAAAGCACGGATCCGGTTTTCATAATTCCTGGAAATGCTATGTCCAAAAATAACGATCGAAATCTCTCGGAAAATCTAATTAGTAAATGCACATTACCAATTCTGTAATTTCCCTACAAAATGAAATTATTAACCTTAATTAAAAGATTCTTAACTTACTTATGTTTCGATCCTGGGATTCTCTTCCCTTAGCCGTTAAGAATATCTTTGAACAATTAAAGAAATAAACATTCACAGCACGTGTTAATAGTTTGTCGACATCTTATCTTTGTAAGTTCTCTTTCACACTTACAACCTTGAAACCGATTTGCCACACTTCCAAACAAGTTTAGAATTGGTTCATCTGACTTTCAAGAACTATGTGATTGATCAAACCAACATTCAATCATAATCATGGGTTTACGGTTCTACCAAAACAAGTTTTGGTTCTACCTCCATGTGAGTACTGTGTATAGTCACACTAGCTTTCCAAAAATTCGGTTGACTAGGTACTAGGATCGGTTCTCAACATATATATGGTATCTAACTTATATGTGTTGCACATGTCCATAGGATCGGTTCCCCTTTGTCTAAAAACGTGTTGCACATATCCATAGGATCGGTTCCCCTTTATGCTATAAACCTTCTGCACCCCATACAAGGATCGGTTTCCTTTGATGTACTGCACCCCTTACAAGGATCGATTCCTCTTTCCTTTTAATTGGTCAGACATACAAAACCCGATCATACCACAGGTGATTACTTAAGATCGGTTTTACTAATAAAAGTTATACCAATACATAACTCAGGCCTTTGTGAATAGTTCTACCAAGAACACAACAAGTTGTGAGCGGTTATACTCTATCACACATATTGGTTGTTCATAAGATATGCAATGAATAACAAAACCAATAACATCTGGCAATTTCCTTTTCGGTACACAAACAAGTTTATGAACTTACTTCCTTAGAACACATGTAAACATTGTTCCATAGGATGAAATCCTCACCTCATACCCACACATAATCACAATAACATTCAAATGATTATGAAGATGTCTTATCCGAAGTTTAATGGTTAAGCAATAAACCTCGTATTGTATTCCTTAATACTATGTCTATCTAGAGTTCAAATATGCTTCGGTTATGTTTTCAATATGCACGACTTGAAAGATACGTTAGGGAATGAAACAGTTCAATTCAAATATCACTAACCTCAAGTGGAAGGATGATTGTTGTCATTGTATCTCCTTGCTTCTTCACATCTTCAAGACTTCGCAATACTTGTAATGTATCATATCCTAATACATTCAAGCTAACCTATACGAAGTTGACTCTAGTACATAATCAAGTGACTCTTAACATGAGTTTTGATTCACTAAAATATGACAACCAAACTTGACATACCAATGCTTGGTGGGTTCAACCGAGCAATGCTCTAACAATCTCCCCCTTTGTTAATCTTAGTGACAAAACTCTTACATCATATGGATAAAAAAATTACAAGAACTCATTACAATCCGCTAGATTCCCGATTCAACAGCACAGTAAAACTGCTTACATTCAATCCTTGAAAATGCGGTTGTTGACATTATAATAACAAAGCTAATACTCCTCCTAAGGAAGATGGATAGATATTCAATCCGCACGTCTTTGTTATACAAATTTATATGACATGTTACTCCCCCTTAGTCTGTGCTTTCACTCTTTCGTTAGATAAAACATTCAAGTACCAATGTTCTTTTCCCTAGCGATGTCAATGAATATAAAATCAATGCCAGCATAACCTGTTTACTCCATATATTTCTCCCCCTTTTTGTCACAAAAATGACAAAGAAACGAAAAAATAAAGGACAACACGAAAAGAATCTTACAAATATCATAATAGACTTGAAAACCTGTAGACTTAGGCACGACGGTTTCACACATCACGTTCTGATAACCAATATCAAAAACCGAAACTAGAAGTAATCTTATTTTGATACGTTACCAAGGAAACAATTGTCGGAAATAATTTTTCCAATTTAGTTTAGCAAACCAAAAACAACTAAGCACATTAGTCCTTTTGCTAAACCGATTGTTCAAAAACAACCACTTAATTCGATAAGACCAAAACAAAGATAAACTCCATTTTTCTCATCAGATTCTAATTATCCATAAACTTAGACCTTTCAATTTTAAACAAGACAAGTGCTAGGATAGTTAACTAGCATTCCTTGTTTAGGCATTCGATTAGACTTGAATAACCGAAACCTCACTTTGATAAGACAAACTAAGATCAGAATTAACTTAGTTTCTTATCCGAAATCGAATTGGACTAAACAACTCATCCCGTACACAGATTATTTCGTTAAGCCATAAATAATTCATGCAAACCAAAATAAATCAACTTGCATAATTATTCACCTCAACCGGAAGCAATTTAAACAACATAGACATTAAAAGCACTGTAATTTTGTAAGCCTAAACAATTGATACCATACAAAAGCAAGATAACAATGGTTTTTCGTAACCGGAACCAATTGAATCACACACATATCAATTGTACCGAAATTTTGTAAACCTAAACAATTGATACCACACAATAAAGCAAGATAATAGTAGTTTTTCTTAACCGAAACCAATTGAAACACACATCCACACAAATATTATGGAATAAATATCAATTGAACCGAAATTTTGTTAAGCAAAAGCAATAAATATATATAATATAAACTCAGGCTTTTCTTAAACAGGAAAACAATTAACTAACAAGATTGTTACTTCAAATTTCGCATCCACTTCTCCAATATGATATCGAAATATCACCACGTTGTCATCCTTGTGCATAAACAAAAGAATAACAACACAGCTTAACCTTTACCAGAGAAAGGTTGAAAATACTGGTTTTAACAATTGCAAGAAAAAGCTGAAAACCGTCGAAACACATATGCTTTTATGTTAAACCAAAACCGATTCAACATATTGTGACTTTTTCACATATTGTTTCTATCAGAACCCTCATGATCCTTTGATAAAGCCTACCTACTAGGGGTAGAACTTAATCCCGCTAAATCAAAAAGTCACCCAAACCATAAGTGTTCATAATATATGAGATCGAATATTAAGGTAGTAAAACCGAAATCAAACATCCCATCAACATATATAGCAATAATTCATAATGACAAATTAAACCAAAAGAAGTGCATACACTGCATTAAAACCTTAAACACATCTTATTGTTACACAAAGGTTCTTACCAGGCATAAAACCTTTAAACAAAAGCTCATCACACACACTCACAATAATATACATAATATTATACACTTATAGTTGTAAGACCTAGTCCGAGATGTCTAAGTCAGTATCATCTTCCGAAGAAGTATCTTGATACTTGTCTGAGATGCCGCACAAGGCTACAACAAGATCTGGATATACGTTTGTAGAATGATCAATCAGTTCTACTATGCAATCATCCTTTCTCTATATTCTTCTCTTAAGAGTTTGTGGATCCCCTTCAACTCTTATAGGAGGAGGAGAATTGAAGACTTGTCCTCTCATTCTGTTGATAATTCCTTCTCCTAATTTCTTTGGAATCTTTTCCCTGACGTTTGGCCAGACAATTCCAAAAGAGCTGCATATTCTTGTGATTAAACAAGCAAAGCCAGGAGTTCTTCTTTTACCTATTCGAATTGTGACCATTTGTCTGATCATTAGTCCACAGAAATCAAAATTTTTGACCCCTCTTACAAGATTATATAAAAGTTCAGCAACATCTCTAGTCCATTTTGTCTTATGCATATTGCTAGGACACAGGTTTGCACAATCTAGTTTTCCAAAGACTTTGAGATGAAATTCAACATTGTGCATAAGAAGAGAGTTACCTGACCATGTTCCACCAATTACTGAAGAGATGGTATTGTTGTCAACTCTGTACCTTTCATCCGAACATGGTAAGAAGGTATTCATGAAAGGATAGAGAATCAATTCCGATATTACTTGTTTGTTAACTTCAAACGATCTTGTACCAATCATAGTTCGAAAAGTACAGCCTTCAAAGTTTATTTCATTCATATTGGCATAGAATAGCTTCACAAGGTCCGGAGTTTCCTTGAAAGAGCTTTCATGAATGATACCCCATTCTCGATGCTTCACAAAATTCATATATTTCGTATATGAAACCTTGACAAATAACATTTCCATGATAGGTTCTTTAATTGAACCGAACTTCATAAGGCATTCATCATTCACAAAGTAATTTTAAGAACTAACATCATAGGTAAGACTAGGCATGTTACATAATTGATGTTCCTAGTTGTGTAAATCATATCATTTCTATTTGAACTTTCTCCAATATTGAAATTTATTCTACCCCTATTAGACATTGAATCAACAAAGAGATTAAGAATCCACTTAAAATCGATATGCCATGTTGAGTGTTGAAACTCCTTCCTTGAGTTGAATTGGAGCGATTCGAGACAAACCCTTTGTTCTTGTTTCAACTTAAGATTGATTGAAGGAAAAATTTCCACTTGAATTGAACATGCAAAAACCACAAGTGAAGAGTTTTGACCCTTGTTTGTTGTAGAGGTCTCTTTGTGGTCGGAGAAGATAGAGTAAGAAATATTCCCATTTTTCTTTGTTTTTATCACCAATACAAAACGTGTATTCGGATTTGGATCCGGATTCGGATGTGGCCAATAACCAAGTATCGAAACTTGGTAGGGGATAGCCAACAATCGGTTCTCTGACCAATATTAGTTTTTCCAGGTTGTGACAACTTAGACATACTAGGTGTTGACATGAATCTATTTGTCAATGAAATTTCACTTGACAAGTCATGACTGGTTTTATTAGGCTCACCACCTATATCAGAGTCATTATATTTTTCAAGAAGGAATTCTTCTGAAGAGTTATAGTGAGAGTCTTCTTGAAGAATATCAAATTCTTCTAAGGTATAATTCATCAAATACTCATGAATGAGTTGATTTTCTTTAGACATATTATTTTTCTTTGAGGAACTCATCAACTTCATTTTGAACTCTACTAGAGTCTTCGAGGATCTTGAGTGTTTTATATAGTGACTCATCTTCCATTTGTTCATATATCTCAATCTCATTCTTTAAGTCAGAGAGTTGTTTTTCCATTTTTGCAAATTCAGAAATTTTTCTGTCAATCTTGCTAGAAGCATCTTCAGTGAGATTAAGATATAAGCAACATTCCTCGAATGTCCAATTTTCTTTTAAACGAAGCGACTCAACATTTTCAGTGTTTGAGATTCCTTCAAACAATTTTGAATCATCTGATCTTGCTATTACGTTAACTGAATCATCATTTGGATTCATTCTTATAGGTTGGATCGCACCAAACACAGATTGTCAGATCTTTTCGTGTTTTCCCGCTCTTATACTAATTGAAAAGGCGAGGGTACTCAAATATACCTCAAGCTAAAACTTTTCCTACCTATAAGTCCTTTCTCTGAAAGTGATTGTCTATGGACTGACTCGAGACAATACAAATAATCGATTCACACTTTGTGTGATTGTCTATGGATAAGAGATCGAGACAATACAACAACGAAGTATATTTACTTGATATAAAGGTTCGGACTTAAACAAACACAATAGGATTGCTTATCAAGTAAATAAGAATTAACGTTTGTGTAATTTATTTTAATTATAATAAACAATTATAATGCGGAATATAAGACACAACAAGATTTTGTTAACGAGGAAACCGCAAATGCAGAAAAACCCCGGGACCTATTCCAGAATTGAATACTCCCATGATTAGCCCGCTACACAAAATTACACTAACTTCGTATAGTTGAGACCAAGTAACTAACCCTATAGTTCACCTAGTTCCTTCTGTATTCCCACGCCTCCAACTTATAAATAAGTCACGTACTTGGAACAATTTCTTTGGTTCGTATTCCAAACTGTAAAGGAACAACAAATCTGTTTGGTATCAACTCTATTCAACCAAGTGATATGAGTCGTACAAAGGCTCTTCCTTTTATCTCAACATAAACTCCTTCGTCAGGTCCTTAGATCTATCTTATATTCAATCACCCAAAGGTAATCGATTAAGACTAAGCCAACAACACCTTTAATCCGAAGAATCGTGTTGATGCCGATCTACTCAATTAATCAATCCAATCTACCACAAGGATAAACCGATTATCAATTGGATCCTCTTTTACCGAAACAAGTACTATGCACACCAAAGATTATAAAATCCAAGTCAGATCTTCAATATCTTCTTTGTCTTCAAATCTTCTTAAATATTCAATAAAAACCTGCACACAATCACTTGAATCTCTTGTGATCAATCACACACATAACAGAGTCTGTTAACAATGGATTATCACAAGATAGTCTTTAGAACTAACAACAGTCTAAAGTTCCGGTCGAAACTCTGAACTAGTTTGAGTGAATCCTATATCAAAAGAGAAGATTCTCAAGAATAAACAAACTAGGTGCAATCAGATTTCAACCACCAATAGTCAATCAAATCAATCGAAAACAAAAGATAAACCGCAATTATCTAGTTTCCCACCAACGGTACACGCTATACCTTCTCAATACCAAAGAAGACTTTAAACTGAGCGGCCGTAAGAGATTTCGCCTCATTAGGTTACTCTCCTCTCAGAATAGGCGACTACACTAGTAACAACAACAAAAGAGTAAATCTGTTGTTACGAAGGATTAGTTTGCTAGAAAGGAAAACTTCGAGTATTTATAGACAAGGAAGTTTGGACACCAAGGAATTTCCAAAATCGAAAAAATTCTCAAGATATTCATAAAATCACGGATCCGGTTTTCATAATTCCTGGAAATGCTATGTCCAAAAATAACGATCGAAATCTCTCAGAAAATCTAATTAGTAAATGCACATTACCAATTCTATAATTTCCCTACAAAATGAAATTATTAACCTTAATTAAAAGATTCTTAACTTACTTATGTTTCGATCCTGGGATTCTCTTCCCTTATCCGTTAAGAATGTCTTTGAACAATTAAAGAAATAAACATTCACAGCACGTGTTCAAAGCTTGTCGATATCTTATCTTTGTAAGTTCTCTTTCACACTTACAACCTTGAAACCGATTTGCCACACTTCCAAACAAGTTTAGAATTGGTTCAGCTGACTTTGAAGAACTATGTGACTGATCAAACCAACATTCAATCACAATCGTGGGTTTACGGTTCTACCAAAACAAGTTTCGGTTCTACCTCCATGTGAGTACTGTGTATAGTCACACTAGCTTTCCAAAAATTCGGTTGACTAGGTACTAGGATCGGTTCCCCACATATATATGGTATCTAACTTATATGTGTGACACATGTCCATAGGATCGGTTCCCCTTTGCCTAAAAACGTGTTGCACATGTCCATAGGATCGGTTCCCCTTTCCGCTATAAACATTGATGCACGCCATACAAGGATCGGTTCCTTTTGATGTACTTCACCCCTTACAAGGATCGGTTCCCCTTTCCTTTTAATTGGTCAGACATACAAAATCTGATCATACCATAGGTGATTACTTAAGATCGGTTTTACTAATAAAAGTTATACCAATACATAAGTCGGGCCTTTGTGAACAGTTCTACCAAGAACACAACAAGTTGTAAGCGGTTATACTCTATCACACATATTGGTTGTTCATAAGATATGCAATGAATAACAAAACCAATAACACCTGGAAATTTCCTTTTCGGTCCACAAACAAGTTTATGAACTTACTTCCTTAGAACACATGTAAACATCGTTCCCTAGGATGCAATCCTCACCTCATACCCATACATAATCACAATAGCATTCAAATGATTAAGGCGATGTCTTATCTACAAATTTTAATGGTTAAGCAATAAACCTCGTATTGTATTCCTTAATACTATGTCTATCTAGAGTTCAAATATGCTTCGAAGTTATGTTTTCAATATGCACGACTTGAAAGATACGTTAGGGAATGAAACCGTTCAAGTCAAATATCACTAACCTCAAGTGGAAGGATGATTGTTGTCGTTGTAGCTCCTTGCTTCTTCGCATCTTCAAGACTTCGCAATACTTGTAATGTCTCATATCCTAATACTTTCAAGATAACCTATATGAAGTTGACTCTAGTACATAATCAAGCGACTCTTAACATGAGTTTTGATTCACTAAAATATGACAACCAAACTTGACATACCAACGTTTGGTGGGTTCAACCGAGCAATGCTCTAACAGTCTCCCCCTTTGTCAATTTTAGTGACAAAACTCTTACATCATATGGATAAACAAATTACAAGAATTCATTACAATCCGCTTGATTCCCGATTCAACAGCACAGTAAAACTGCTTACATTCAATCCTTGAAAATGTCGATGTTGACATTATAATAACAAAGCTAATACTCTCCCTAAGGAAGATGGGTAGATATTCAATCCACACGTCTTTGTTATAACAATTTATATGACATGTTACTCCCCCTTAGTCGGTGCTTTCACTCTTTCGTTAGATAAAACATTCAAGTACCAATGTTCTTTTCCCTAGCGATGCCAATCAATATAAAATCAATGCCATCATCACCTGTTTACTCCATATATTTCTCCCCCTTTTTGTCACAAAAATTACAAAGAAACGAAAAAATAAAGGACAACACGAAAAGAATCTTACAAATCTCATAATAGACTTGCAAACCTGTAAAGTTAGGCACGAGGGTTCCACACATCACGTTCTGATAACCAATATCAAAACCAAAACTACAAGTAGTCTTATTTTGATATGTTACCAAGGAAACAATTGTCCGAATTTTTTTTTCCAATTTAGTTTAGTAAACCAAAAACAACTAAGCACATTAGTCCCTTTGCTAAACCGATGGTTCAAAAACAACCGCTTAATTCGATAAGACCAAAATAAAGATAAACTCCATTTTTCTCATCAGGTTCTAATTATCCATAATCTTAGACCTTTAGACCTTTCAATTTTAAACAAGATAAGTACTAGGTTAGTTAACTAGCATTCCTTGTTTAGGCATTCGATTAGACTTGAATAACCGAAACCTCACTTTGATAAGACAAACTAAGATCAGAATTAACTTAGTTTCTTATCCGGAATCGAATTGGACTAAACAACTCATCCCGTACACAGATTATTTCGTTAAGCCATAAATAATTCATACAAACCAAAATAAATCAACTTGCATAATTATTCACCTCGACCGGAAGCAATTGAAACAACATAGACATTAAAAGCACCGCAATTGCACCGTAATTTTGTAAGCCTAAATAATTGATACCATACAAAAGCAAGATAACAATGGTTTTTCTTAACCGGAACCAATTGAATCACACACATATCAATTGCACCGAAATTTTGTAAGTCTAAACAATTGATACCACACAATAAAGCAAGATAACAATAGTTTTTCTTAACCGGAACCAACTGAAACACACATCCACACACAAAAATATCAATTGAACTGAAATTTTGCTAAGTAAAAGCAACAAATATATATAATATAAACTCAGACTTTTCTTAAACAGGAAAAGAATTAACTAACAAGATTGTTACCTCAAATTTCGTATCCACTTCTCCAATATGATAGCTACTTCGTCCAGGGAGAATCGATATCGAAATATCACCACGTTGTCATCCTTATGCATAAACAAAAGAATAACAACACACCTCAAAAGTTGAAAACCGTCGAAACACATATGCTTTTATGCCAAACCAAAACCGATTCAACATATTGTGACTTTTTCACATATTGTTTCTATCAGAACCCCTCATGATCCTTTGATAAATCCTACCTATTAGGGCTAGAACTTAATCCCGCTAAATCAAAAAGTCACCCAAACCATAAGGGTTCACAATATATGAGATCGAATATTAAGGTAGTAAAACCGAAATCAAACATCCCATAAACATACATAGCAATAATTCATAATGACAAATTAAACCAAAAGAAGTGCATACAATGCATTAAAACCTTAAACACATCTTATTGTTCACAAAGGTTCTTACTAGGCATACAACCTTTAAACAAAAGCTCATCACACACACTCACAATAATATACATAATATTATACACTGATAGTTGTAAGACCTAGTACGAGATGTCCAACTCAGTATCCTCTTCCGAAGAAGTATCTTGATACTTGTCTGAGATGCCGCACAAAGCTTCAGCAAGATCTGGATAGACGTTTTTAGAATGATCAATAAGTTCTACTATGCAATCATTCTTTATCTATAGTCTTCTCTTAAGAGTTTTTGGATCCCCTTCAACTCTTATAGGAGGAGGAGCATTGAAGACTTGTCCTCTCATTCCTTTGAGAATTCCTTCTCCTAATTTCTTTGGAATCTTTTCCCTGACGTTTGGCCAGACAATTCCAAAAGAGCTGCATATTCTTGTGATCAAACAAGCAAAGCCAGGAGTTCTTCTTTTACCTCTTCGAATTGTGATCATTTGTCTGATCATTAGTCCAGAGAAATCAAAAAATTTAACCCCTCTAACAAGATTATATACAAGTTCAGCAACATCTCTAGTCCATTTTGTCTTATGCGTATTGCTAGGACACAGGTTTGCACAAGCTAATTTTCCAAAGACTTTGAGATGAAATTCAACATTGTGAATCAGAAGGGAGTTACCTGACCATGTTCCACCAATTACTGAAAAGATGGTATTGTTGTCAACTCTGTACCTTTCATCCGAACATGGTAAGAAGGTATTCATGAAAGGATAGAGAATCAATTCCGAAATTACTTGTTTGTTCACTTCAAACGATCTTGTACCAATCATAGTTCGAAAAGTACAGCCTTCAAAGTTTATTTCATGCATATTGGCATAAAATAACTTCACAAGGTACAGAGTTGCCTTGAAAGAGCTTTTATCAATGATACCCCATTCTCGATGCTTCACAAAATTCATATATTTTGTATCCGAAACCTTGACAAATAACATTTCCATGATGGGTTCTTTAATTGAACCGAACTTCATAAGGCATTCATCATTTACAAAGTAATTTTGAGAACTAACATCGTAGGTAAGACTAGGCATGTTGTCATAATTGATGTTCCTAGTTGTGTAGAGCATATCATTTCTATTTGAACTTTCTCCAATACTGAAATTTCTTCTACCCCTATTAGCCATTGAATCAACAAATAGAGTAAGAATCCACTTACAATCGATATACCCTGTTGAGTGTTGAAACTCCTTGCTTGAGTTGAATTGGAGCGATTCGAGATAAACCCTTTGTTCTTGTTGCAACTTAAGATTGATTGAAGCAAAAATTTCCACTTGAATCGAACATGCAAAAATCACAAGTGAAGAGTTTTCGAACCCTTGTTTGTTGTAGAGGTCTCTTTGTGGTCGGAGAAGATAGAGTAAGAAATATTCCCATTTTTCTTTATTTTTGTCACCAATACAAACGTGTATTCGGATGTGGATCCGGTTTCGGATATGACCAATAACCAAGTATAGAAACTTGATAAGGGATAGCCAACAATCGGTTCTCTGACCAATATTAGTTTGTCCAGGTTGTGACAACTTAGACATATTAGGTGTTGACATGAAGCTATTTGTCAATGAAATTTCACTTGACAATTCATGACTAGTTTTATTAGGTTCACCACCTATATCAGAGTCATTATATTTTTCAAGAAGGAATTCTTCTGAAGAGTTATAGTGAGAGTCTTCTTGAAGAATATCAAATTCTTCTGAGGTATAATTCATCAAATACTCATGAATGAGTTGATTTCCTTTAGACTTGTTATTTTTCTTTGAGGAACTCATCAATTTGATTTTGAACTCTACTAGAGTCTTCAAGGATCCTGAGTGTTTTAGATAGTGACCCATCTTCCTTTTGTTCATATATCTCAATCTCATTCTTTAAGTCAGAGAGTTGTTTGTCCATTTCTGCAAATTCAGAAAGTTTTCTGTCAATCTTGCTAGAAGCATCTTCAGTGAGATTAATATATAAGCGACATTCCTCGAATGTCTAAAATTCTTTTGAACGAAGCGACTCAACAATTTCAGTGTTTGACATTCCTTCAAACAATTTTGAATCATCTAATCTTGCTATTACGTTAACTGAATCATCCTTTGGATTCATTCTTATAGGTTGGATCACACCAAACACAGACTGTTAGATCTTTTCGTGTTTTCCTGCTCTGATACTAATTGAAAAGGCGAGGGTACCCAAATATACTTAAGCTAAAACTTTTCCTACCTATAAGTCCTTTCTCCGAAAGTGATTGTCTATGGACTGACTCGAGACAATACAACTAATCGGTTCACACTTCGTGGGATTGTCTATGAATACGAGATCGAGATAATACAACAACGAAGTATATTTACTTGATACAAAGGTTCGTACTTAACCAAACACAATAGGATTGCTTATCAAGTAAATAGGAATTAACGTTTGTGTAATTTACTTTAATTATAATAAACAATTATAATGCGGAATATAAAAGTAAATGACACAACAAGATTTTGTTAACGAGGAAATCGCAAATGCAGAAAAACCCCGGGACCTAGTCCAGAATTGATTACTCCCAGGATTAAGCCGCTACACAAAATTACACTAACTTCGTATAGTTGAGACCAAGTAACTAACCCTATAGTTCACCTAGTTCCTTCTGTATTCCCACGCCTCCAACTTATAAATAAGTCACGTACTTGGAACAATTTCTTTGGTTCGTATTCCAAACAGTAAAGGAAAAACAAATCTGTTTGGTATCAACTCTATTCAACCAAGTGATATGAGTCGGACAAAGGCTCTTCCGTTTATCTCAACATAAACTCCTTCGTCAGGTCCTTAGATCTATCTTATATTCAATCACCCAAAGGTAATCCATTAAGACTAAGCCAACAACACCTTTAGTTAGAAGAATCGTGTTGATGCTGATCTACTCAATTAATCAATCCAATCTACCACAAGGATAAACTGATTATCAATTGGATCCTCTTTTACCGAAACAAGTACTATGCACACCAAAGATTATAAAACTCAAGTCAGATCTTCAATATCTTCTTTGTCTTCAAATCTTCTCAAATCTTCAATAAAAACCTGCACACTATCACTTGAATCTCTTGTGATCAATCACGCACATAACGGAGTCTGTTAACAATGGATTATCACAAGATAGTCTTTATAACTAACAACAGTTTTAAGTTCCCGTCGAAACTCTGAACTAGTTTGAGTGAATCTTATATCAGAATAGAAGATTCTCAAGAATAAATAAACTAGGTGCAATCAGATTTCAACCACCGTTAGTCAATCAAATCAATCGAAAACAAAAGATAAACCATAATTATCTAGTTTCCCACCAACGGTACACGCTAGAGCTTCTCAATCCCAAAGAAGACTTTAAACTGAGCGGCCGTAAGAGATTTCGCCTAATTAGGTTACTCTCCTCTCCGAATAGGCGGCTACACCAGTAACAACAACAAAAGAGTAAATCTGTTGTTACGAAGGATTAGTTTGCTAGAAAGGAAAACTTCGAGTATTTATAGACAAGGAAGTTTGGACACCAAGGAATTTCCAAAATCGAAAAAATTCTCAAGATATTCATAAAAGCACAGATTCGGTTTTCAGAATTCCTGGAAATGCTATGTCCAAAATAACGATCGAATCTCCCGGAAAATCTAATTAGTAAATGCACATTATTAATTCTGTAATTTCCCTACAAAATGAAATTATTAACCTTAATTAAAGATTCTTAACTTACTTATGTTTCGATCCTGGGATTCTCTTCCCTTAGCCGTTAAGGAATATCTTTGAACAGTTAAAGAAATAAACATTCACATCACGTGTTCAAAGTTTGTCGACATCTTATCTTTATAAGTTCTCTTTCACACTTAAAACCTTGAAACTGATTTGCCACACTTCCAAACAAGTTTAGAATTGGTTCATCTGACTTTCAAGAACTATGTGATTGATCAAACAATTCAATCACAATCATGGGTTTACGGTTCTACCAAAACAAGTTTCGGTTCCACCTCCATGTGAGTACTGTGCATAGTCACACTAGCTTTCCAAAAATTCGGTTGACTAGGTACTAGGATCGGTTCCCCACATATATATGGTATCTAACTTATATGTGTTGCACATGTCCATAGGATCGGTTCCCCTTTGCCTAAAAACGTGTTGCACATGTCCATAGGATCGGTTCCCCTTTCTGCTATAAACCTTGATGCACCCCATACAAGGATCGGTTCCCTTTGATGTACTGCACCCCTTACAAGGATCGGTTCCCCTTTCCTTTTAATTGGTCAGACATACAAAACCCGATCATACCAAAGGTGATTACTTAAGATCGGTTTACTAATAAAAGTTATACCAATACATAAGTCATGCCTTTGTGAATAGTTCTACCAAGAACACAACAAGTTGTGAGCGGTTATTCTCTATCACACATATTGGGTGTTCATAAGATATGCAATGCATAACAAAACCAATAACACCTGGAAGTTTCCTTTTCGGTCCACAAACAAGTTTATGAACTTACTTCCTTAGAACACATGTAAACATTGTTCCCTAGGATGAAATCCTAACCTCATACCCATACATAATCACAATAGCATTCAAATGATTATAAAGATGTCTTATCTACAAAGTTTAATGGTTAAGCAATTAACCTCGTATTGTATTCCTTAATACTATGTCTATCTAGAGTTCAAATATGCTTCGCAATTATGTTTTCAATATGCACGACTTGAAAGATACGTTAGGGAATGAAACAGTTCAAATCAAATATCACTAACCTCAAGTGGAAGGACGATTGTTGTCGTTGTAGCTCCTTGCTTCTTCACATCTTCAAGACTTCACAATACTTGTAATGTCTCATATCCTAATACTTTCAAGCTAACCTATACGAAGTTGACTCTAGTACATAATCAAGCGACTCTTAACATGAGTTTTGATTCACTAAAATATGACAACCAAACTTGACATACCAACGTTTGGTGGGTTCAACCGAGCAATGCTCTAACGGTCTCCCCCTTTGTCAATTTTAGTGACAAAACTCTTACATCATATGGATAAACAAATTACAAGAATTCATTACAATCCGCTTGATTCCCGATTCAACATCACAGTAAAACTGCTTACATTCAATCCTTGAAAATGCCGATGTTGACATTATAATAACAAAGCTAATACTCCCCCTAAGGAATATGGGTAGATATTCAATCCACACGTATTTGTTATAACAATTTATATGACATGTTACTCCCCCTTAGTCGGTGCTTTCACTCTTTCGTTAGATAAACATTCAAGTACCAATGTTCTTTTCCCTAGCGATGCCAATCAATATAAAATCAATGCCAGCATCACCTGTTTACTCCATATATTTCTCCCCCTTTTTGTCACAAAAATGACAAAGAAACGAAAAAATAAAGGACAACACGAAAAGAATCTTACAAATCTCATAATAGACGTGTAAACCTGTAGAGTTAGGCACGAGGGTTCCACACATCACGTTCTGATAACCAATATCAAAACCGAAACTACATCTAGTCTTATTTTGATATGTTACCAAGGAACCAATTGTCCGAAACAATTGTTCCAATTTAGTATGTAAACCAAAAAAACTAAGCACATTTGTCCCTTTGCTAAGCCGATGGTTCAAAAACAACCGCTTAATTCGATAAGACCAAAATAAAGATAAACTCCATTTTTCTCATCAGGTTCTAATTATCCATAAACTTAGACCTTTAAATTTTAAACAAGATAGTTAACTAGCATTCCTTGTTTAGGCATTCGATTAGACTTGAATAACCGAAACCTCACTTTGATAAGACAAACTAAGATCAGAATTAACTTAGTTTCTTATCCAGAATCGAATTGGACTAAACAACTCATCCGTACACAGATTACTTCGTTAAGCCATAAATAATTCATACAAACCAAAATAAATCAACTTGCATAATTATTCACTTCAACCGGAAGCAATTGAAACAACATAGACATTAAAAGCACCGCAATTGCACCGTAATTTTGTAAGCCTAAACAATTGATACCATACAAAAGCAAGAAAACAATGGTTTTTCTTAACCGGAACCAATTCAATCATACACACATCAATTGTACCGAAAATTTGTAAGCCTAAACAATTGATACCACACAATAAAGCAAGATAACAATAGTTTTTCTTAACCTGAACCAATTGAAACACACATCCACACACAAATCATGGAATGAATATCAATTGAACCGACATTTTGTTAAGCAAAAGCAACAAATATATATAATATAAACTCATGCTTTTCTTAAATAGGAAAAAACAAGATTGTTACCTCAAATTTCGCATCCACTTCTCCAATATGATAGCATCTTCGTCTATGGAGAATTGTTATCGAAATATCACCACGTTGTCATCCTTATGCATAAACAAAAGAATAATAACACACCTCAACCTTTACCAGAGAAAGTTTGAAAAGCGGTTTTAACAATTGCAAGCAAAAGTTGAAAACCGTCGAAACACATATGCTTTTATGATAAACCAAAACCGATTCAACATATTGTGACTTTTTCACATATTATTTCTATCAGAACCCCTCATGATCCTTTGATAAAGCCTACCTACTAGGGCTAGAACTTAATCCCGCTAAATCAAAAAGTCACCCAAACCATAAGTGTTCATAATATATGAGATCGAATATTAAGGTAGTAAAACCGAAATCAAACATACCATAAACATACATAGCATTAATTCATAATGACAAATTAAACCAAAAGAAGTGCATACAATGCATTAAAACCTTAAACACATCTTACTGTTACACAAAGGTTCTTACTAGGCATATAACTTTTAAACAAAAGCTCATCACACACACTCACAATAATATACATAATATTATACACTGATAGTTGTAAGACCTAGTCCGAGATGTCCAACTCAGTATCCTCTTCCGAAGAAGTATCTTTCTACTTGTCTGAGATGCCGCACAAAGCTTCAGCAAGATCTGGATAGACGTTTGTAGAATGATCAATCAGTTCTACTATGCAATCATTCTTTATCTATAGTCTTATCTTAAGAGTTTGTGGATCCCCTTAAACTCATATAGGAGGAGGAGCATTGAATACTTGTCCTCTCATTCCGTTGAGAATTCCTTCTCCTAATTTCTTGTGAATATTTTCCCTGGCGTTTGGCCAGACAATTCCAAAAGAGCCGCATATTCTTGTGATCAAAGAAGCAAAGCCAGCAGTTCTTCTTTTACCCCTTCGAATTGTGATCATTTTTCTGATCATTAGTCCACAGAAATCAAAAAAATTGACCCCTATGACAAGCGGTCATAAGAGATTTCGCCTAATTAGGTTACTCTCCTATCCGAATAGGCGTATTCACCAGTAGCAGCATAACAAAAGGTAGTTTGCTGTTACGAAGGATTAGTTTGCTAGAAATTCAAACTTCAGTATTTATAGACAAGGAAGTTTGGAGACCAAGGAATTTCCAAAACCGAAAATATTCTCAAGATATTCATTAAAGCACAAATTCGGTTTCCCTAATTCCTGGAAATACTCTGTCCAAAAATAATGATCGAAATCTCTTGGAAAATCTATAATTAGTAAATGAACATTACTAATTCTTATTTTCCTAAAAATAAAATTAATAACCTTAATTAAAAGATTCTTAACTTATTTATGTTTCGATCCCGGGATTCTCTTCCCTTAGCTATTAAGGAAATAACTTTGAAAAACTAAAGATTAACATTCACAACACATGTTCAAAGGATGTCCACATCCTTACTTTGTAAGTCCTCTTACAACCTTGAAACCGATTTGACACACTTCTAAACAAGTTTAGAATTGGTTCATCTGACTTTCAAGAACTATGTGATTGATTAAGAACACTCAATCACAATTCATGGGTGTAACGGTTCTACCAAAATAAGTTTCGGTTCTACCTCCATGTAAGTAATGTGCTTAGTCACACTAGCTTTCCAAAATTCGGTTGACTAGGTACTAGGATCGGTTCCCCACATATATATTGTATCTAACTTGTACTTGTTGCACATGTCCATAGGATCGGTTCCCCTTTGCCTAAAAACGTGTTGCACATGTCCATAAGATCGGTTCTCCTTTCTGCTATAAACTTACTGCACCTCATACAAGGATCGACTCCCCTTTATGATGTACTGCACCTCTAATTAGGATCGGTTCCCCTTTTCCCAGATTTGGTTAGACATAAAATCACAAACTCGGTCATACCATCTCAGGTGATTACTTAAGATCGGTTTCACTAATAAATATCATACCAATACATAAGTCAGGCCTTTGTGAATAGTTTTACCAAGAACACAAACAAGTCGTGAATGGTTATACTAATCACACATATTGGTTGTTCACAAGATATGCAATGAATAAAAATACCAATAACACCTGGCGATTTCCTTTTCGATCCACAAATCAAGTTCATGAATTTACTTCCTTAGAACACATGTAAAATATTGTTCCTAGGATGAAATCCTCACCTCATACCCATACATAATCACAATAGCATTTAAACGATTATGTCGATGTCTTATCTATAAAGTTTAATGGTTAAGCAATAAACCTCATATTGTATTCCTTAATACCATGTCTATCTAGAGTTCAATCATGCTTCGCAGTTTTGTTTTCAATATGCACGACTTGAAAGTTACGTTAGGGAATGAAACAGTTCAAGTCAAATATCACTAACCTCAAGTGGAAGGATGATGTTGTCGTTGTAGCTCCTTGCTTCTTCACATCTTCAAGTCTTCATAATACTTGTAATGTCTCATATTCTAATACGTTTAAGATAACCTATACGAAGTTGACTCTAGTACATAATCAAGTGACTCTTAGCATGAGTTTTGATTCACTAAAATATGACAACCAAACTTGACATACCAACGCTTGGTGGGTTCAACCGAGCTATGCTCTAACAGGATGTAAGGTCTAAACCATTACATGGGATTCTTGAAGGGTTTAACTTGAAGATGATGGGTTTGATGTTTGATAGAAAGATGATTGCCAGGAAATGAGAAGCTGAAGGGTTAATTTTGGTCCTAAAGCAGATGAGATTATCAAGAATATAGTTATAAGAAAAGGAGATACAATTTGTTTGGTGCGAAAGAATTATGTTGGTTTGTGCATAACCATGACACATTGGCTAGGTGGGTTGTAAACGTGACAGAGAAAACTTGTTCTTGTTGCGTATGGTAAATAATTGGACTTCCATGTGTGCATGTTGTTGTTGTAACTTGCCATCTACATATGTATATCAATAGTGAACTAGTATTCTTTTTGTTTAATGTACTTATTTTTAATTTTATAGTATTGTACTTGTTCCGAATTTTATTGTCATCTTTAATGCATTTCCATTTGTTACTGGCAGCTCGGTGCATGATTATCACAAAGTTTCATACTGTAAAAAATCTTATTCAGGACTATTGAATCCATGTGATAGTAAAGATAACTGGAAGGATGTAAGTTGTACCAACTCATCCAATTTAATAAAAAAAAAATTTGGTTAGTTGAATTGTTGAGATACGTACATGGTTGTATTTAATTTGAAAATATCAAATAAAAGTGAATAAATCTAAGCTCAAGACAAAGACAGATAGGCAAAAAACCAAGAGAATTATGTCTAATCTTGAAGGAGAAGAGTCTAATAAGAAGGAAAAAAGATCATGTGGCCAATGTGGGTCTTTAAGCCACAATATTAAGACTTGCCAACCTGGAAAAATGGTACACCACCACAAAGATGTGCTACTGCACAACCACCACTACCACAAGGAAGGGGTAGAGATGTTGCTGCACCACCACCAACACAACAACAACCAGGATGAGGGAGAGGAATAGTTGCTGCTACACCACCACCACCAGGCAGAGGCATAGGCTTTGAACATTTGTGTTTGGTACAACAACAACAACAAGACAAGGAATGGGAGAAGGAAGGTCTGCACCACCAATGTCAGCTACAAGGTATACTACTATTGGTAACTACCAAAATATGTATGGATCTGTGCCTGATAGAATGAGAGAGCCTAAAAGACCACAGTCCGAAGTCTTCAAACCACTAAGATGGAGGTTTGAAAACTGTGCTATGTTATTATGTCTTTTACTCTGCTTTTGGAGTTTTTTTTGGGGGGGATTACATATCATATATGAATGCTCTTTTTATTTCATTTTTATATAATCTATTACATTCGACTTGATATTGGAAATTACACTTGAAACTTGAAATCATGTGAATGAAATACATGTTGGTTAAGATAATCTCCTTTTTCTTCTTCTTTTTTGCCTTTTCTACAATTGCAGTACCTTTGAACATGTCACATATTTCTATAAAGAAAGAGTTTGAAATATCTGAATCAAGGATCATTTTCACTGGTTCATATGTTATTTCATCAGATTCTCCACTTCATAAAACACTCATCACACCCACCAATAGGTTTGCATTGGTATTGTTGTTTTTCTTTTATTTGTGATTTTGCAACAACTTTGTCTAACCATTGAAACTCGTCACATTTAGGTCAATTTAAACACATTAGAAACCTTCTTCTATTGTTAGTATCAGTGTTTGCTACCCAAACCCTACGTGTCCCATCACATTTTCCGCACTTTGAATATAGGTGTGGACATTGCATGACACGACTAAATGAGATGATAAGTTGCAAATTTGACAGCTGCAATGAGATTGAAACAAAAGGTTTTATTAATGACATATCATAAATGTAAAATACAACTTAGTAGTTCAAGTCCTTATTAATTGTCATCAATAATGGGACTTGTTCTTGTTGAATTCGTATCATGTAAGATAGATAACAAGTTTCATACTTGGCAGAATTCGCATCCTCTGGATTTGGATACAATTAGATTGATCTTGTATATTGATTTGTAAGATCATCCAAGAACTCTTCTACACAATCAGGTTCACGGCTATATTAGCCTAAACATATTGATTGTGGAAGAGAAAGAGAAAAACTCTACATACATATTGTTTAGTGATCTTTAATATAAACTAGTTGCAATTGTTTTAGGTTTTGTCCATACAGGCTAAAAAGTTGGTGGTGTACTTGGTATCGGTACCCCTCCTTTTCAAAAGCATTGCATAAAATATTGTCAAAGTATTAAAACAAACAAACAAAAAAAAAATCAAATTTACCATGTCCACCCGTCCCCTACCAACATAAAACTTAGGCTCCAAAAAAAAGAAATGAAAAAAACAACATAAAGTTGCGCATACTCACATTATAACACTGATTTCTGAGCTTCCCTAACACTCGTCAAATAAGAAGATCATTAGTTTCCGTCCATGATCGGGTCTTCATGTTGTAGATAGTAGTACTACTGCAAGTGAAAATAAAAATAAAAATACAAATGAATCAAAAATTACTATAGAACCTAGTTTGCAATTTGATAAGTTATTGCCAAATAATTCACGAATTGACCGTTTGTCAAATAATCACGGATCGAATTCGCGTTTTTTAAATTCTGTCCAAATAATCTACATTTTTTTTTAATTCGCGCAATAAGTTATTTTTTTTCCGAAAACTTCAATGGGAGGGACGAATAATTCGTGAATTGACCGTTTCTCAAATAACCACGGATCCAATTCACGTTTTTAAATTCTATCTGAATAATCCATGTTTTTATTTTAAGATTCACGAATTAAATTAATTTTTTTTTCAGAACTTTAGTTGGAGGGGTCGATCCCATGACCACCAGCTTACATTAAAGCCACCTAACTAATTGAGTCATCACTTCTCTTGTGATAAATGTGCACATATCTCATTATACTCTATTTGAACTATAAATATTCTCATTTCACCATGCCGAATTTTATGTACTACATTCATATCTCTAAAGCGCATTATACGAGAACTAACGAATTCTCGATTTTTTGCCGCATTTTGCATAGTTGACTATATCTAAATTTCACTTCGTCGCGCACACTTTTATCGATCTGAATTTTTATAATAGCTGAATTGTTAACTATGCTCTAGAACCACCAAACCGTAGAAACCCAAAAAAACTCCGTCGTTGAAAAAATAAAAAATAAAAAACTAATCCAAATCAACTATGTTTTCCTCCTTCCTCTTCGGCTAATCTTTTATCCTCTGGCCCGTGAGATGCCATGTTTTCGGTTTAGCTATTAGATCGTGGATGTGATAATGTTTCCTGTCTTTCAATGATAATACGGTTTCAATTGGTTTTTGAGTTTCTGGTGTGCTGATCTATTGGGATCTTGATGGTGATGATCATTCCTGGAAAAATCAATTGTTTTTCTTCATCAGCAACAATCATATGATGTTTTCTCCATCATCACGTTATTTGCTTCTGCGTTGGGATGATATTATTTCGGAAATTGTTGGAGATATATCTTTGCTGCTTAATCCGATATATCTAATCCCCTTTTAATCGGAATCAAATCAATAATTAGATTCTCATATTTTCAGCTGCATACCCCTTTCCTTCAATACATGATTCAGAGATTTTTATTTTGATGATGTTCCCTTCTATCAGATAGAGATGTTCAAAACCCATAGTTGCACTCAATAACTTTCTCAGATCTTTCTTTTTCTTGTGTTTTTTCGTCTTGGTTTGATTTAATATTTCCCTGTAAGCTTTCTGCTTGTGTTCTATTTAGTTTTTTATTTGTTGGTCCTGTTTTTACATATCTTTGTCTAGGTTAGGAAAGGTGAAATAGACTGCTAACCCTTTTACCTTTCCTCTTTTGAAGTTCCCTGTAAGTCAAGTGTTGTTTCTCTGTTAAAAGTATAATCTTGTTTTCCGGAGTATGGAGTTTTTGTTTGTTGTATGCAGTGGTTGTGAGACTGCTGGTTTCCTGGTTTGTGCCCTGGTTTTGTGGTTCTCGTAATATGCCTTGTTTCCTAGTAATGTTTTCTTTGGGATTTGTCTGTCGAAAATTTGGGGCGATTCTATTTCTTTAGGTTTGGATTTTCTTTTTCTGGTTTTGAGTTCCATATTCAACTGTCTTTATGGACCAGTTTTTGTTGCAGCTATGAAACCCCTTTTAAAACATCTCTGACTTATCTCTTTTTCATGAGGATTGGCAATTACCTTCTATATCATGATCTTTTACTATAATTAGTATAGTGCGGCAGAATTGAAGCTACAACAGCTTCAAATACTTATCCTTCAGAGATTAAGCATCCAAATACATCTCCTCCAAGATTAACTTTAGTCCTTAACGAATTTAAACATCTACAACAACGTATTCGTCAATGAAACCTTCTACTAATATTGGAACATGATCAAGATTCAGAAAATTCATTGCAAATTTTAAGTTTCAAAAACTAGACTAACAAGCTATCTTTATACCTCAAGACGCATCTTTATGGGCCGGTGGATTTTAATTCAGTATTTTGTTTCTATATTGTAATAGCGTTTTGTATTTTTGTATTTGCTTGTACTGTATTAGGTATAATTTAGGTCAAGATCTCTTGACAGTCCTGTAATTTTCTAGTCTTTATTTCCCTAGTTTTATCTAGTCAACTAGTCGAGTCTGTAATTCGTTCTGGATCTTTATTTCAGTTTTTAGTAACTTCTGTAGTAGCTGTATTAGCACTATTAGTTCTTGTCTTTGGAAGACGGAGATTGAACTTTAATTCAAGACTCTATCACAGCTAAAGACTCAACTTCAAGTTATGGAACAAGCCGAAAAACAAAGAAGTATATGGATATCAATCGGGCAGTTCTCCACGGTATCAAGGTACAAAATCCTGACTAGCATCTTCAGTCAATTGCATTGAACACTTCTACCTCCATCTACATTCCTATGGATACTAATGTGTCCATCAATACATCTTTTCTTGTGGAGATCATTGACCGAAGCCCTTTCGACCTACGACTACAACATCCGTCTAGGATGCAACTCTGATCCGAAGACTACTATCCTACTCCATTATCATGTTGCTTCAGATTCATGGTTTAACATTCAAGTTGTAATTGATGAATCTTGGGTATTATATACCCTATTGTAACAGTCCTTTAATAGTATTATAAATTACATGCTTCAAAAAAATAAAACCGGGGAATACCAAATGCGAGTTGCACACTAGAAGCCAACAGTACAATCCGAAAGACAAAAGTTCACGGGACTAAGGTTGGGTTTGGTAATGCCTTTTTTCTTAAAAAACACTTTGAAAAAATATATATATTAAGTATTTTTCATATTAGTGTTTGGTAAAATATTTTCAAAGTGCTTTTAACCCAAAGCACTTCCAAAATTCCCTAACTTTTAAAAGCTGAGGGAGAGGAGCTTTTAAAAGCTCTAAAAGCATAAGCTTTAGTCTCACCTTATTTTAATGCATGATTTTTCTTTTGCAACCCTGCTATATTATATAAATGGCTAAAATTACCCTTATAAATATTTGATAATCAATTTTTTATCCTCCAATCATATTCTTTAAGATTTTTATTATAGGGAGAGAAAATAGTGATTTGAGGAGTGCAAAAATCGGTATTGACTCGCTAATTAGGCCGATTTATATAGTGAGTCGAGTTTTGATTTTTCTCTGACCGTAATGTCCCTCCATCCTATTAACCCAACCTCTGTAATTTTATCTTGGGTTAGTCATTCGAAGGGAAAACAAAAAAAAAAGATCAAAGACTGCAGCCTTTATGATCATCAACTAAAATCACCATTAGGCCTAACTAAAAACACCGTCAAACCCTAGTATAATAACAGACATCTGTTGTAATACAACATTAGACAGACATGTGTTTTTCCTTTGTACCAACAGGTTATTGTATTATTTTTTTATGGATTCACATGGTTAATTCTAAGTTTAAATGTTATTGACGGGAAAGAAATTTTGGAAAGGGAAGTTCATGCTTTGTTCTGTAGTTACATATTGGATTGCGGGTCTTCTTAGCTTTTTGAGCGTTATTGCTCTTTAATCCTTATTGTTGACACTTGACAATACGACAACATCATTGATTTAGTAATCTAAACTAAAACTAATATTAATTGTCATTTTGATAGTGCTTAATTAAAAGGCTAACAATTCTTATGATCATCGGTTTGTTTTAACTAAACTATCATAACTCGATTACTTGTATTATGAGTTTGATTTTCTTTCTAGGGTTTAAAGGTTGAAGAAGGAAAAAGGGTTTGTGATTTCTGAATTTTTAATTTCCGATCCTAAATTAGGTTCGGCTGAGTTTATGTTGTGGGCATGTGAGGATAGCGTGTGTAATATAATGGGTATTGTTGTCCAAGTCAACAATCAGTATGCGAATCGCGCTAATCACCGAGTTGACTATGATTTTTGCACTCCTCGGATCACTTTTTGCTCTCTAACAAAAATCTTCTTTAAAGATTTTTATTTTAAATCTTTGTCACATTCTTTGAAGATTATCATTTTCACTTTCAAATAACATTTTATTCGAGGAAAACCATAATCAACTCTGGTGATTTTCTGGGTTACTGAAAACCGAGATCATTCACTGGTAGTTTTCTGTGATTTCTTCACAGATTCGTCCTCCTCCCTCGGTTTTATCTTTTTCATTGGATTTTTTACCTTTCTTTTGATACCTACTTCGCTACCATTACTGCCACTGCTGCTGTTTTGTTACGCCCAGGGTTTCTTTTCTTTTCATGTTTATTTTGAGAAAATTATGCGAAAAACAAGATCCAGCACCAGATCCTCTACATCCCATACTTCGTCCTCATCAGTAGCCTCACCTGTGTTGTCTCATGATAATGCAGATTCTCATTCCTCCGTAGCAGGGATATCCTTTTCGATCCAAGTCTCTTGTAAGGACGAAACCGATCATGATGGTTTTTATCATTGTCCGTTCAAAGGTTATGAGAGATGTGGTGATGGCGTCAATGGTAAGGGTTATGCTAAAGCTTCTTTCTACCGGCATGTTCAGGATAAACATCTATTCTCAGCTGATAACACAAACTTGTGCGAAAATAGAATCTCTACTGAACCCCATATCTTTGATGCTTGGGAGAAAGTTTTTTTGAAACGGAGAATGTGGTTGTGTACGAAATACATGCGCATTCATGTCAGTAAGAAAAGTTATTCGGGTCATGGTGGTGATGATGTTACTGTGCCATTGTATGGTAACTCTGTCAGATTTCTTATCCGTGGTGTTGATAAGCCATTTGCTGGTAGTGTCTCGGAAGTAGTTGGAGATGAAGGTGAGAAAGATTCAGGAGATGATGATTCTATTTTCTTATCCTTGGACTTATTGAATAATGTCTTCCAGAGGCAGTTTGTCACCGTCACAGGCATCCCCCATCCATGTATATTAAGCTTTTCTAGGGTGCTTAAATCTAGCCTTGATAAGGTTCTTGTTAATCCTACGGCTCTTTCCCCATGGCTGGAATTATTGTTGCTTCCTATTTGCACTCTCCAACTGTATCGTCCTAAGAGACGCTCTGAGCAGAGGTCTAGAAATAGGAAGAAACACCAGGTTACTTATATAACCCAAGATCTTAACTCCTGGAAAGAACCCAATGGATGTTGCTCCACAACATGTTGCAGTCGTCAATTCACAGACAGGTTTGTACGCATAAAGACAAGAACGACAAGAAGAACAAACAGGAAATTGCGAACTTAATTGCTTGTCGAAGGAAAATGGAGTATGGACATTACACGACTGTTATCCGTGTCTTGTCTTCTAATGGAATCACCCCCTGTAATGAGACTACCTTATCTGAGCTGCAAAGAAAACACCCCCAGGCCCCGCCCCATCCTTACCAGCTGGAACTATTAATGTTGATGTTGTCACCATCGATTCTAAAGATGTCTTAGGTGCAATTTGAAGTTTCCCCAAAGAAACTTCTTGTGGCAGGGATGGTTTACGCGCTCAACATCTTTTAGATGCCATGAGTGGCTCTGCAGCTTCCGTGGCGGACGAGTTGCTTTCTTCTATTTATGGGGTCGTAATTTGTGGCTCGCAGGTAAATGCCCTGCTGTTTTGGGTGAATATGTGGCTAGCACTCCTTTAACTCCTCTTTTGAAGCCTGGTGGTGGCATTAGACCAATTGCAGTTGGTACTATATGGAGGAGGTTAGTGTCGAAGCTCGTTGCTACTTCTGTTAGCAAAGAGATGACTTCTTATTTGGGTGATTTTCAATTTGGGTTTGGAGTTCCTTGCGGTAGTGAAGGTATTTTGCATGTTGTCAACAACTTGCATGAGCTTAAAGGTACCTCTTCTAACATGACAATGCTTCTGATAGACTTTTCCAATGCTTTTAACATGGTAGATAGGTATGTTCTTATCCAAGAAGTTAGAAAGCGGTGTCCTGCCATCTCTAGGTGGGTTAAGTTTTGCTATGCAAAACCTACAATACTTTATTATGACAGCTTCATTCTATCCTCCGCACAAGGCGTTCAACAAGGTGACCAGATCGGCCCCTTCCTTTTTGCCTTCACGCTTCATCCCTTGGTGAAAAAGATTGATTCACAGTGCAAGTTAGGTTTACATGCATGGTACCTGGATGATGGCATTATTATTGGGGACGCAGTGGAGGTGGCCAAGGCTTTAAGGATCATACAGTCAGAAGGTGTGATTACCGGTTTGCATCTTAATATCAATAAGACAGAGGTATTTTGGCCAACTACTAATGTTAGAAGCTTTAATGAAGGTATGTTTCCTACAGACATTGGTAGACCTGTTGGTGGAGTGAAGCTTCTTGGAGGCCCTATTAGTCTTGATCTACAGTTTTGTGGTGATATGGTTGTTGCTAGAGTTAACAAAACCATCCATCTTATGGCTTCCATTAAGAAACTCAAGGACCCCCGGTGTGAATTGCTCCTATTACGTAATTTTGCTGGTGTTTCTAAGTTATATTTCACAATGCACACCACCAGGCCTATGGCGCTTCAACAAGGTATTGATATTTTTGATAATCAGCTTGGGTTATTTTTGAGGCACCTTGTGACTCGGGATGAAGCCGGTTTTGGCCCTTTGCAGCAACGTATCTCCATTTTACCCATTAATGATGGTGGTTTAGGGGTTTACACGATGTCAGACACAAGCAATTATTGTTATCTCGCTTCTCAAAGCCAGAACAGATCTGTGCAGAGTATAATACTTAACAACCTATACCCTCTGTGTTGTGAGAACGGTCACACCTACCGACAAGCTTTACAGACCTTCATTCGGGTTTGTGATTTACCTTCTTCCTTTAGCTTTGAAGAAACTGCCCCCCCCCCCCCCCCCCCCCCAACCACCCCACTCCACCCCCCTTCCATGCATACCTGATAAGCACGTAAATGCTACATTTTGTACCTATATTTATATTAGCTAGAGCTCTATATTTTGATTAATAACACTATTTTAGTGCTTTTGTAGAAAGTACAAGTGAATCTGATCACTGTGAAGATAAGTTGCTTCATTAGAAGCTATATTGGAGTTTGAAGCTCAAGGTACCAAAGAGCGGTGGGTTGCCAAGGCAATCCGCATTTTGCCGGACCATCATTTTCTTTGTTCAAGCACATGAAGCCCATTGATGTATGGGCTTTGAGCTGATCTACTCGGCTATCAGTGACAGGTTACAATTGTAGGAAGTGGTGATCATTCTAGGGTTCTACAGCGGCAATACAACAATGGTGTTTAGTTCTGCAGATTGACAAAATCAAGACTTGAATTCAGCTGATAAAAGAAGAAAATGAATGGCTAGTTCAGGGACTCGCAACTTGGACTAGGATGGATTATCGATTGGGCCAGTATTGTGACTGTGCATGCATGAAATACCAGGGAATGGAGATGATAAGTGACGGAAGTTGGTGGCTGTCTACAGATCGTGGACGAAGGAGATTGTGTGCTTATTCTAATGGGTACTTGACTGATAAATATTGATGACCAGGGAAAATAAAAGCGAGATATGGTGCTGTACGTGTATGAAAAAAGCAGTCTGAACTGGAGTTGCTGTTGTGCTCAGTGTTGTTGACGGAAGCTAATGAGGCCAGTGCCGTTTAATCGGAGATGATCAACTCGAGTTATGCTTCCAGAGAGAAAGAATTGAAATCTTTCGGAGAGAGGAGATGAAGCAGCATCAGTTCAGCTGAAACGTTGGTTGCAGGCAGTGGTGGTTTTGGACTGAGAGCTCCCTGTTAATGGAGATGGCATCGAACTGAAGACGAACTAGTGCTGCTGCCGTTGTATGGCTGTGGATTGAGCCGGTTATAATCGGCGATGAAGTTCAGTTATTGTGCCTGGAGTTGGGACTTGTTCGATGAGGTGGAGATGTGAATGTAGACTAATTCTAAGTGGTACTGTGGTTCATACTGCCAAGAGTTTGAACCTGAATTGTGGAGTCCAGAGCTTGGTTCCAGTGAAGTGAATACATATGCAAAGAATTACTCAAGCTGTTGCTGCCGGGGAATAAGAAGGGATTGAGAAGAGTTGTCGGATTCAGGAAGGAATTTCCGAGACTGAGATGGTTGCAGTTGTTGTGTAGGAGAAGGATAAGACTGCGACAACAATGAGTGCAGCAGATGGATTCTGTATTGAGTAGCCTTTGTGCTGTGATTCGATGGTTTTGTATGGAGCTGTACCGCTTTTAGTGCTGTAATTGAAGCCGCAGCACAAGTACTTGAGGCAGTGGTGGACGTCTGTAAGGAGATGAGAATCGTTAACAAAATCTGATGTTGCGGCCATAAATGTTAATCGTATTCAAAGGAACTGAGGAGAGAACGGACAAATGGAAAGTGGTGCTTGATCGATTGGGGGAAAAGAGCCGAGACAGAATTTCGGCTGACAACAGAAGCTTATCGATGGGGCAATGGTGGTTTGTCTCCACTACACAGTGGACTTAATTGTGATATGGAGATAGGCTGTAACTGAGATGGTTTTGCTCGTGCATGCAGTTTGAGAAATTCTGGACTGAACTAATGGGTTTCCGGCATCGAGTACTGAGATTTTATATGCAAATAAGAATGGATAAGAACTCCAGCAAGAGTTTTTAATGGATAGATTGACTGAGAAGAGAGTGTAGTGTTGTTGTGCAGTCACTGGAGTTCCTTGTGGTTGAAGTTTTAAGCGGAGATAGCAGCAAAAAATGGTTGAGATCGTGTTTACATGAATGGAGTTTGATTGGCTCATGCGAGTGAGTAAGCTGCGAAGGCAGTGGCGGGAGCAAGGTGATATGGTCGGAATAAGGTCAGGGAATAAAGCTGGTGTCCTTGTCAGTTCAGGAAGGACTGGAATTTGAATGTCGGTAGCTGGGTTTGGATTTGGATAATCGGCTATTGGACCGGGCCTTGGCAGATTTGGCTAGGTCTTATTATGACTTTTGCGAAGGAATATAAAAATCTGAACAGAGACAGAACAAGGGGGAAGCCGGACACTGGAGCCGCAATTGAGTATAGGAAGAAAACAAAGAGAGAAGCGCGCTACGGAGGTGGAAGACAAGGGTTTGCAATTCTTATTTTTCATTTCCATCTTCTTGATTAGCTAGTGAATCTTTTCGATATGTTTATGGCTTTTGAGAAAACCATGTCTAGCTAGAATTTCATAACAAGGGTTTTATGGATTGAAACCATTTTGGGTATTAGGCTATTTTAATTTGATTATATAGCATTAGACCAATATGATTTGAATAGACTAATTATTGATTATTGTTTATCCATTAGTTGAAAACATGAGTTGTTGCTTCACCGGGTTCAAAATCTTATGCACGTAATCGGTAGTTTTGCTATTATATTTGTCTCATTGTTTGATAGTCCATGTTTGGATTCATTTATTTGATGGGTTATGCTTAGGATAGCCAAATAATATTTGTGAACTAAAATTTAGTTTCGTATTATTTTCTCGCTAACGTAATTTGATGGTGTATGCTTTGGTTTATACTTTTGATGTGCCATGCTTAGGGTATCCCAGTGATATTTGAAATTCTAATAAATATAATAGGTGATGTTGATAGAACGAAAGATAAACATATACTCATAATTATGTTTTATTTCAGTAATTGAATAGAAATAGTGGTGGATATCAATAAGACCCTGGTTACCGATTCTCCCTTTTTTTTTCTCTCGGTCAAATAAAATTAAAAAAGCGAAAAACTGTACAGGGAATAGGTCTTCCTAATGACTAGCCGTGAGGCCACTCACTGGAAAACCTATTTGAAACGATAATTAACCCTTCCAGGCCATTCCACAGATGGAATAAAACCTGGCCTACCCTCATAAAACTCAAAAATATCCTCAGCCAACAAACAGGCGTGCTTGGCCGAGGCATCAGCTGAGAAATTAACCTCCCTATAGCTATGAATATAACGAACGTTGATGTAGTAAGACTTCGCAATTTTCCACTTATGCACCAGCTGCCAAGGCAGCTCACCCTTTTGAAAAGCTTGAATGCAACTCTTCGAATCAGAACGAATGCAAATACTCCGCATATTCCATCTCTTAGCCAAAATCGCACCATGAATAATCGCACATACTTCCGCATAGAAATTTGTTTGTCAACCCAGGTCAACACAAAGAACACCAAGCACCTCCGAACTTGCATCACGGAAAACAACACCTGAACCAGATTGAACTGGGTTTCCGAAAGATGCACCATCACAACAGATCATGATTTCATCTTGATTAGGAGTCCAACTAATATCAATTGGGGTAGACGTTTTGCATGATCTATGCCGCACCTTGAAATAATTCAGAATGTGTAACTCCTCTAAAGTATTATACATGTGGCCTTTCATTCTAATTGAATTATCACGAATTACCTGATAAACTCTCCCTTTAAAGCCCAGCCATTGAACTACCATATTATCAAAATAAGACTTATACGTAACTTCCATAACTCCGTGACAATTGCAAGATTTGCAACTAACCACAGGTCCTTTATCATTCTGCTTCGACCCTTAGTAGCCTTATACGAGTCCACCAGGTCTTCACTTGGATCCAGCTTGAAAATTCCAGCCACCCAAGCCCAAATCCTCCTAGAAACTCTGCAATGCCAAGTGATGTGGCTAAGAGTTTCGCAACTTTTCCTGCATAAGCGGCACATAGTAGGCATGCTCCTACCTGTCTTCTTAATAATATTGTCTTCACTAGCACAACATTGCTTGGCCCAAATCTTCCAGTATTGCACACTCAAGGTAGGGTACACAACCTGTCTAGTAAACAGATTTGCACAAGGCACAACTTCTGCCAGCGTCTTAAGAGCGGCCTTAGACGACTTAACTGAACAAACGCCTTTGCTATCTAAATCCCAAATTTTATAATCCTCATCACCAGCAATAACAGGAAAATTTTCCACATCAATATTACAACGAATCATCAAATCTCTTGTTTTTTCATGAATAACCCAAACACCATCAAAAATGATATCACTTACTTTAGCCTTAAAATCATTAGGGCCTTTGGAAGTGATGCCAAGTCTTTGCGCAATAGAAAAATCACCACACCAATTACCAAAAAATAGGGAAGTATTAGCACCATTACCTATAATATGTTAATCACCACACCGATTCTCCCATTGGATTCATTTTGTCACTTTAGTTTATTTTTCTGTTATTATTCTTTCTAAAAATCCTAAAATCATTTCTGTAGTTCATTAGAGATATGATTAGAGTATTTCCACCGCTCCATGTGGGTTCGACCCGTACTTGCCTATGTCTATTAGTTAGACATCGTGCGATTGCGGTTATCACATATAGGCAATCCAGAAAGCCCATCAAATTTTTGGCGCCGCTGCCGGGGAGCGGTTGTGGAATATTATAATTAGTATTTTTGATTTTGTAAATAATTAGGTCTTTTTTTATTATTTTATTTTATTTTGTATAGCGTTTTTACTTTTGTTTTTAGGTTTTATTTTTCCTTTTGATTTTTGTTTTGTTTTAGAATTTTGTTTCAGGTACCTTTTTGAGGATGATGAATTCTTTGCACGAGACGTCATCTAAGATGATACTTGCAGAATATAAGCGTAGAAATCGCATTTCAGGAGACGTAGTCTGATATGACGCTTGAGGAATATATGCATAGGCAACGGTATGGAGTGTTTGCTCCACACGTGGTAAGTGAAGAATCACCTTCAAAGATTATATGTTGATGATGATGAATCTTGTAGTGACTCTTTTTTCCAAACAGAACATATAGATGACCCTGTGGATGATTGTGTAGATGATTTGCCTAATTCCATAGATGAATCTACCTCACAAGATCATTCATCCGACTTAGAGGTTGGTTTGTAGACCCCTAGACTTCCAAAAGTTGCCTAATTTAGGGTTAGAATTGTATGCTTCTAAAGTGTTGTTGGATTACTTTGCATCTAAGTACCCAGAAGACTTTCCTATTCCTGATGTCGTTCATGAGCCGATTGATAATTCCCTAATCTCAATAGAATCCCCATATTTTGTTCTTTACGAACTTCCATGTGGAGTAAAAATTTGGCTTGGGGGTAGTTCTCTGTTTTTGATAGTTTCAGTGTCTCCGAGTTGTCATGACATAAGTGTGAAGCTGTCATTTGTAAATACTGTATTTTGGGTTGATCCCCAAAGTTTTAGGTTATTAGTTTATGGGGATCCTTTATGTACATCCCAGTAGGTATACCTATTTTCTTGCATTATTTTTATTTGTTTATTTTTGCAATTTATGAAACTCCCATCTTAATTTTTACGTTGGATGACTTAATTACATTGAGGACAATGTAATGTTTAAGTGTGGGGGAGTGGTTAAGGTTTTCGCTTCCGTTACTTATAAAAAATAATGCATATGACCATCTGTTTAGCGGGTCTTAAAAAAAATATTGCATTTTATGATCAGCTGTTTAGCAAACATTTCTATACCACTGTTTAGTGGATTCGTCTCGCTGTTTAGCAAACATTTCTCGATCTCGTTGTTTAACAAATCAGTCAGGATGTTTAGCAGACATCTCTATACCACAGTTTTGTGGTTTCGTCTCGTTGTTTAGCAGACATCACTTTTAATATCTAGCTGTGTAGCAGATATATTTTTAGTTTTGCTCGAGGACTAGCAAAATATAAGTGTGGGGGTGTTGATAAGCACGTAAATGCTACATTTTGTACCCGTATTTATATTAGCTAGAACTCTATATTTTCACTAATAACACTAGTTTAGTGCTTTTGTAGAAAGTACAAGTGAATCCGATCACTGTGAAGATAAATTGCTTCATTAGAAGTTATATTGGAGTTTGCAGCTCAAGGTACCAAAGAGCAGTGGGTTGCCAAGGCAATCCGCATTTTACCGGACCATCATTTTCTTTGTTCAAGCACATGAAGCCCATTAAAGCTTAGATGTATGGGATTTGAGTTGATCTACTCGGCTATCAGTGGCAGGTTACAATTGTAGGAAGTGGTGATCATTATAGGGTTCTACAGCGGAAATACAAAAATGGTGTTTAGTTCTGCAGATTGACAAAATCAAGACTTGAATTCAGATGATAAAAGAAGAAAATGAATGGCTAGTTCAGGTACTCGCAACTTGGACTAGAATGGATTATCGATTGGGCCGGTATTGTGATTGTCCATGCATGAAATACCAGGGAATGAAGATGAGAAGTGATGGAAGTTGGTGGATGTCTACAGATCGTGGACGAAGGAGATTGTGTGCTTATTCTAATGGGTACTTGACTGAGAAATATTGATGACCAGGGAAAATAAAAGCAAGATATGGTGTTGTACATGTATGAAAGAAGCAGTCTGAACTGGAGTTGTTTTTGTGCTCAGTGTTGTTGACGGAAGCTAATGAGGCCAGTGCCGTGTAATCGGAGATGATCAACTCGAGTTATGCTTCTAGAGAGAAAGAATTGAAATCTGTCGGAGAGAGGAGATGAAGCAGCATCAGTTCAGATGAAACGTTGGTTGCAGGCAGTGGTGGTTTTGGACTGAGAGCTAGCTGTTAATGGAGATGGCATCGAACTGAAGATGAACTAGTTTTGCTACCGTTGTATACATGTGGATTGATCCGGTTATAATCGGAGATGATGTTCAGTTGTTGTGCATGGAGTTGGGACTCGTCCGATGAGGTGGAGATGTGAATGTAGACTAATTCTAAGTGCGACTGTGGTTCATACTGCCAAGAGTTTTTTAATAAATGAGTTAAATGAGTTATTTAATAAATGGATTTTTGGTCTTGGTGTGGTTTGATCTCATGACCTAAGGGTCTAAGGATACTCACTCATTTTTGAGTGAATGAAATGGAACCTTTAGTCCCACATTGTGGAAAACTAAAGAGGTGCTCCACTATATAACCATGTGTTCATGGATATGTTGTAAAACAATGTGGGTAGAGCGGGTGGGGCGAAAAATACATGTTTCGACCCATGCCCATGCGCGTATACCATGCACCAAGTTCCTCTTCTACTCATATTCATTTTTAGCGAATTTTTCTTTAGGAAATTAATTCCAAAAATATTTTCTTAAGAGTTTTATTTGTGCGAAATTCCTTTTACGAGTTTTACTTGTTTTTGAAGAAAACCAAAACCTAACTTGATTTGCAAGTATCTCATCCTATAAATATGATTCGAAATTTTGTTTTCAAAACACACAAGCAGCGACTATCTCTAGGTCTACTTTTCTTTTTCTTCTTGTTTTTTGTGCGGCGTTTTATTTCCATCCCTGTTGCTGAGTTCAAGAGTGGGTAACTTGCGTTGTACTGACTCAAGTTATATCGGGCAGTCTTATCCTGGACACATCTTCACACGTTGGGTTTTAGCATTACTTCAGAGTATACCCGCGAACTAATGTGTTAAGGACAGCTTGTTGAACTTGTGATTCTGCCCTCTTCAATTTGTTCGCGGTAGAGTTTTTTGATACGGTTCTTTATATTTATTGTTTGGTACATCTGACGTTTCTTCTATTGTTGCAAGATTCCAACAATCTTAACACATTATTATTCCTTGTAACAATGGGCAAGAAAGACGTTGAAAGACCACAGAAGTTTAACAGAAAGGATTTCAAGAGATGGCAATCCAAAATGTTATTTTATCTAAGCCATCATGAACTGGATTATGTACTTGTTCCACATGATGAATTGATAAATGCTGAAGATTTAACTGAGGAGGCGATCGAGTATAACAAGAGGTGTAATTTTCTGGCGAAAATCATGAATGGTTTGGAAGATGCGATGTATGATTTTTACAATGTTAAAGAAAATTTCAGTGCTTATGATTTGTGGACTGCGTTAGAAGCAAAGTATCAAGCGGAGACTGCAGGGAGCAAGAAATTTCTGGTGGCGAAGTTTATGGACTTCAAGATGACGAATGATAAGC